>NW_028270164.1:7719127-8022567 GCF_037043375.1 Chiloscyllium plagiosum
TTCTATCCTCATAGTGGGGACAACTCTGAATTGTCATTTGAAACTGTGCATGACATCAGACCCCTGTGCTCCACAGTGGGGAGTTCCCTCACTGAGGCTCTATACCGTCTTTTTAAAGAAATCAACTTTTGACTGGTAATAGCATGCTGTGTCTTCAGGCTCATCAAGAATGTATGGTCTAAACTGACTCTTAACATTTTCTTTCACTCTATTCCACAGCAGAATGCGGAGTTTGAAAAGCAGACAGTCATAATTTCAGAAATAGTCGACCCAATTTAGTGGCTGTACATCTTCTGCCGTTAGCCAACATGCTCAGCACTGCATAAAAGAGCAGAATACTGCTTTGGAAGCTACACACACACACATACCAAGTTCCTTGTTAATGGAGTCACTTTACAAGCTAGCTGCTTTGTGGAATAAATAAGCAGCACATTGTGGGGAGGTCTGTTTGCATGTTCTTATGAGCAAAGGTGACCCCATAACTGAAAAGGTCACCCTGGTGAAGAGGGGCATAAACAGTGTTATAGGGTTGCTCTCAAAACGACGTGCTTTTACTACATGCATAAACATGCCTCGTAAATTGGATATAAATCTCTCACCGTCAAAGGGTCATTTGAAACAAAATGGAACTCTTTACAGGGTTGAAGCAACTCACATTCAGCCAGAACCTTTGACAAAGTACGGCAACAGGGCATTCTACAGGACTATTATCAAATAAAATTGATATCGAGCCAAAACAGATATGGACCAGAGTCCAAAATGTTGCTCAAACAGCTATATTTTAATGAGGGTCTGAAAGTAGGAAAAGTCAGACACGTAGAGATGAAAGAAGGATTTCTGGATCTTAACGCTCTGCCAGTCAAAAGGCCGACTGTCAATGATGGAATGATTAAATTCAGGGATGGATCAGCAAGAGGTCAGAAAGGTATTTGAAACAGTGGCCCACAGTGGGCTTGTGAGGAAAATGATAGGTAATAGAATAAAAGGGGCAGTAGCAATGTGGATACAAAATTGGTGAATAGGAAACAGAGCAATGGATAGTGGGTATTCTTTGGGCTAGAAAAAGGTTTTTAGTGTACCTTCCCAGTGGCTAGTTTTGAGATCCTTGCTTTTCCTGATTTTACACAAAAATGAGCAAGATCTCTGTGTACATGGGAACAATTTCATCATTTGGGGACAAAACAAATCTTGGTGAAATTGTAATCCAAGGAGGAAAATGTGGGACTTTGAAAGGACATCAACAAATAGTGGGGTGGACAGACAGATGACAGATGAGGTTTAATGCAGAGAAGTATGAAGTAACACGGTTAGTACAAATAACATGGAGAGACAATATAAAATAAAGGGGCACTCTTCTGAAGAGTGTGCAGGAGCAGAGAGATACGTACCTAAATCATTAAAAGACTGGACAGAGAGTGATAAATAAAGCCTGTACTATTCTTGGCTTCATACATAGGAGCACAGAATACAAGAGCAGGAAGTTTATGATGAACATATCTAAGACCTCAGCTGAATTACTACATACTGTTCTGAGCATGACACAATAGAAAGGACGTGAATGCATTGAAGAAGGCGAAGAAGAGTTTTCATTGGAGAGAAGGTTGTGGGGAGATTTGGTAAATTCATATAGGTTCTGGACAGGTAGATAGGGAAAAGATATTTTAAAATCATGAGGGCATGAATAGAGTAAATAGACAAGGTCTATCCCCTGGGGTGGGGGAGTCCAGAACTAGAGGGCATAGGTTTAGGGTGAAAGAGGAAAAATTTAAAAGAGACCTAAGGGACAAATGTTTCACTCAGAGGGTCGTGTGCATATGGAATGAACTGAAAGAGGAAGTGGTGGGGCTGGTACGATTGCAACATTTAAAAGGCATTTGGATGGGTATATGAATAGGTAGGGTCCAGAGGAATATTGGCCAAGTACTGGCAAATGGGACTAAGTTAGGTTAGATTAGGTTGGGTAGCTGGTCTAGACAGGTTGGACTGAAAGGTCTGTTTCCACGCTGTACATCTCTAGGACTATGACTGTATGAGAACCAGAGAGTCCAGTTTTAAAGAGTTTGCAAAAAAAAAAAGAGAGGAAAATCTTTTTCTCAAAGCAAGTAGTTTGAATTTAGAATGTAATGTCTGTAAATGTGGTACAAGCAAGTTCAATAGAGACATTTAAGGAGGGAATTACATGATTATTTAAAAAGGAACAATGTACAGAGTTATGTCAAATAGCATTAGCATTCAGTTAAAATGCTTAGAAAGCCAGAGTAGACAGGATGGGCTGAATCGCAAGTGTGGTGCTGGAAAAGCATAGGAGGTCAGGCAGCATCCTGAAGAGCTTTTGCTCAAAACCTTAATTCTCCTGCTCCTCGGATGCTGCCTGACCTGCTGTGCTTTTCCAGCACCACACTCTCGACTCTAATCTCCAGCATCTGCAGTCCTCACTTTCACCAGGATGGGCTGAATGACAACTCTATGATTCACAATGAGATAAAGAGTATTGAATAGGCATCAAATCAGAATCTATGCCTATATGGATTTGTGGTAGGCCATTTGTCCCCTCAAGCCTGCTCACAACACCAGGTTATAGGCCAACAGGTTTATTTGAAATCACAAGCTTTCAGAGCAGCACTGCTCCTTTGTCAGGTGAGATGACAAAGAAGCAGTGCTCTGTAAGCTTGTGATATCAAGTAAGCCTGTTGGTCTATAACCTGGTGCCATCTAACTTCCGACCTTGTCCACCCAAATCCTAAACCAGTACCTCCACATCACGGCCCCCATCTAATAAGATCATAGATAGACTGGAACATATTTGCAATTCCACATTTCCACTATTCCCGATTGATCTGCCACCATGGTATAAGCTTTGCCGCAATGCTTAAATAAAACAAAGAATAACGAATCTTCGCGATCTGAAGCAGGCAAAGGCATAAATTTTCTGTAGAAACTCATGCTGCCAGATCTGCCATGAAAACAAAACAGTTAACGTTGAATCCAGCAATTCTTCTTCATGATTGTACTAATTGGTCGGACCCACTGAATTTCTCCAGTAATGTTTCCTTTTGTTTGTGGTAATGCTTATTTCAGCTTCTGTAACTTAAAAACCAAACATGAGTAACAGGATACTGAAAGATTCAAAAGATGTCTGTCTATTACACTCTCTGACTTGAACACACTTTACACCCAGGTCAGGGCCTGGGCTGGTACTAAGCTATTTAGTTACAGGACTAGCATACTTTTCTAGCATGTCATGGTTCCAGAGGCCCTAATTAAGATGCAGCATGATACCTTTACATCCTCAGGTCACATTCCATGTTACAGTTCTGATAGCAGCAGCATGTCTTTGAAAGATACGCTGCACACTAACTGACACTGATAATGTGTCCCTGGTTAATCAGAAAGTCGTCACCCTCAATGTCACCAACGCCTTAAAAATGACACATGATACAACTTATTGTCTGCATGAAGTACAGTAAGTACCTGCTATATTGACAGTGGAAGGCACACAGAACTCTACCAGTCAAAAATTAAAACAGATGTTTAACTTATCTTTGCATTAAGGCTGTACTTTCAAATGAAACTAAACATATCCAAATAAACACGCCCAAGTAAGCAAACAGAATACATGAATTGCTAAGCTAACACCAGCAGTCAATTGAAAAATCATGAATGCACACTCCCCTGCTCTTTGCTTTTTGAGTCACAGAGAGGTACAGCATGGAAAAAGGCCCTTTAGTCCAATACATCCTTGCCGACCAGATATCCTATATAAATCCAGTCCCATTTGCCAAACCCTCCAAACCCTTGTATCCCTCCAAACCCTTCCTAACCATACACACATCCAGATGCCTTTTAAATGCTGTAATTGTACCAGTCTCCACCGCTTCCTCTGGCAGCTCATTCCATACATACACCACCCTCTGCATGAAAAAATTGCCCCTTACATCCCTTTTTTATCTTCCCCCTCTTACCTTAAAACTCAAAGCTCTGAACCAAGCCCACTCTCTTGCCACTACTGCCCAAAAATATACTCTTTAAAAAAAACACTATATTCCCCGACTGTAACCCCAGCATACAAAGCATTCTGTACGATTGTTTAAGATGCATTGATGCTTGCCTTGTCATATTGAAATCACATTAGGATGCTAGATTGGGGGGGGGGGGGGGGGGATGACAGTCTCGTGGTAATTTCGGTTGCCTGTTAATCCAGAGACTCAGCTAATGTCCTGAGGAACCTGGTTCAAATCCCACCAAGGAAAATGGTGGAATTTGAATGCCATGGGGGAGAAAAACATCTGGAATTAATCATGAATCCATTGTCAATTGTCAGGAAAAACCCATCTAGTGAGCTATATGTGACTCCAGACCCACAACAATGACACTTAACTGCCTTCAGAGCAATTAGGGATGACACACATCCTGTGAATGAATAATATAGATGTTATTGTATAATATGTTATTGTACTTGTACATAATCTTCACATTTTAGGAAAGTTCCTATCTTCCCTCATCACCTTAACAATACAAAAATTAAATATTTAAATTTAAAAGCAAACACATACATACAAGTATAAGAGAATTGCTGCAGCTTGTCTCAATTCAACTGGTAGCAAACTTTGGAACAAAACTTTGTTTCTTGTGACTGCATGAGGCCCGCCCCTTCGTCGACGTCTTAACCTGACGGCCCGCAAAGGGGCGGGGCCTGGGGAACAAAAGCAGCCCCGCGACAATCCGCATGCGCAGAAAGTGAGCAGTGAGAGGGCGGGGCGAGGCGAAGCGAATGACCGCTGGAGGTGGGATTCACATGCTCACGCGTACCCACCCGGCCCAACTGCGCATGCGTACTGTTTGAGCGTCAATGGAGACGGGTCTCCTTGCTGTGTTTGCGTCGCTATTGATTGACGTTGAGTTGGAGCGAATGAGACACGTCTGGAGGGCGCGAGGACGCACCTTCGCTCATATGTAGAATCTGATTAACGGCGAGCTGCGCGCGAGGGCGGGACAAGGGCGGCCACCGCCCATAGTGCATGCGTAGAGATTGCCTGACGGGGAAGGGGAACAACTGCTGGGCGGAGATCACGATCTCTCCGCCTCCTGTCGGGAAGAGCTACGGATCGAAAACTTGTACGCATGCGTCGAGCCTCGGGTGGCAAGAAGAGAGGGCGGGCGCGGGGCGTGGTTTAGCCTCCACCCGCCCCCTAGGCCTGATTCGATTGGAGTGCGTGGGCAGCAATCCGCGCTCGCTATTGGGCAAAATGGCTGTCAGGCAACTGAGATGACTTGCCGTGCTGAAAGAGGCGGGCGAAAAAAAGTGAGAAAGAGAAAAAAATCAGAGATTTTCCACCGGCTTCGAGAGGAGAGGAAAGGGAAAAAGGGCATTAAATGTAAGTTTTTTTTTAAAAAAAATCTTATCTTCTATACTTCTCTTCATGATTATGGTGAATGTTTGTTGATATTCATTTCTGAGCTTTATTTTCTCACAGGATTTTTTTTCTTTCTTTTCCCTCAATTTTATTCTAATTTCTTCCACGGTTCTTTTTTTTTAATTCCTTTTTTTTCTCCCCAAGTCAGTTCGGGGTTTCTTTTGATGCGGAACAACAAAGCAGGGATGGATTTGCCTCAGAGTCTGAAAAAGGTTAATATTATGTAGCTTTTATAAATCCTTCCTTCTGCTTCGATTAGAAAAAGATTCAAAATCTTAATTATTTCTGTGCTGGGGGGAAAAAAGCCTTGACGACTAAGTGTTTCTTTTAATCAAGCAAAGAAATCATAATATCTGCTCAAATCTGTTCCTGAGAATCTGTTATTTTGTCTTTATTTAATTTTGAGTTTGGTACAGTTGCACCAGGAGGGAATCAGCACTGATTTTTCTTTCCACTATTTTAAGGAGCCAAAGACACCAAAACTACAGCTGGAGTTGTAAAGCTCCAGTCCAGCAGTTATTGAGTAAATCTATTTCTTGATCTACAAGAAATGAAGCAGAGCCCAACAACAAAGTCAATCCCTGAAAGGTTTGTTTGAACTGAGGTAGGGAAGTTCACTCCCCATCCTCCATTGTTGAGGGGAATGAGCTAACTGGGTATTTATTTCACTGCCATTTCCGGGACCTGGCTGTGGACAAATTAACTATTCTTTTTACCAACGCCTAAACAATGAGACAGAGACTTGAGGCTATAATTCAAGCTGAAGCTTGCAGTACTTGCACTTTCAGGCAAGGTGTTGAATCAGTGCCCCATCGTCTTGCGTAGATATTGAAAACCCAGTGTGTGCTATTTGAAAGTAGTGCTGAGGGGTTCCACACGATATCCTGGAATAATACTTGCCCCTCAGTCAATCTGCTGAGCAACATCAGGTTTAGCAATTCTTACATTGTTGCTTGTGGGAGCTTTCTGTGTGCAAAATGGCTGTGTTTCTTGCATTGCAGCTATACTTCAAAAGTATTCAATTGACTGTAGTTTACATTGAGAAGTCCTGAGATCGTGGTGTTGTATAAAGGTAAGTTTTTTTAATGGTCTTATACTCGAAAGATACTTGATTGATGGGAGGTACTTCTGTATCAAGTATGAAAAATGGTTTATAAATGAGTTCTTTGATTTGAGTTTTTTCTATATTTACCATAGTTTGAGTTCCTATTTTTGTTTTAATAAATCAGAAATAATATCAAATAAGTTAAAAGCAGTTCCATTTTGCAGATATGTCACTGCTTGGGGCCAAACTTTCTACTTTTAATGCAAGTAACAAGTGAAATGACAAGGTTTGTACTGTATTACATATTTTAGAGGATAATTGCAGAAAAATGCATATCTTGTTTAATTCAGAGTAAATTTCAATTTTTTAATAACTTGGTATCCTATTTGTAATTGTTTTTGAAGATTAGTTAATAATACACTGACTCGTCTTCTGTTCGTATTTTCTAATGGTCTTGTCTAAGGTCTGTTCTCCATATAATTATTCACATGTACGTATTATTGAGTTATCACGAATTGTGCTTTGCTGTCATAGTATAAACAGTTGACTATGTCACGCTACTATGATAACAGGCCTATGAATATACATTTAAAGTATGATCAATTGTTGAAAGACTAGCCATCTGTGGTAACTTTTGAAGTCAAGAAGTTATGATTTACATCTTTTTTTCATTCAATGCACTTTAAGCTTTTTGTGGTAATAACTCTCTTTAATCAGTGGGTGCTAATTGTATAGATGAATCCTGCTCACAAAAAGAGGTGACTAAACCTAACAGTGAGAGATTTGAATTAACCCTTACAGTCAGTTATTCTCTGATAATTGCCTCTGTGTTGGTAACTCTTTCTCTCTTGACGTTTCAACTGTCCAGTAGCTCGTTCCAAAACCTCTTTCAGCTAATATGCTTAATGTGTTTTCTTTCCTCAAAGTCACAAATAACATCCTGGTGACTGTGGCAAAGGTAAATAACTCCCTCATCTCGACGTAGATTCCATCTATCTGTCTCACTCCTCCACACACACACACACACACACACACACACACACACACACACACACACACACACACACACACACACACACACACACACACACACCCCCGGCGCCAGCAGTCGACTCAAAATGTCATCTGTTTTTCACGCGAGAGATGCTGCCAGGCCGACTGAGTTTCCTCAGCACTGTGTTCTTAGTTCCAGCATCTGCAGTTCTTTACTTTATCCCTCATCGTTCTCTGCAGTTTTTGGAATGGTTGATCACATCACCCTCCTCCAACTTGATTCTACTGCTGTTCAGCTGAATGCAGCTGCACTTACTTGTTTGATTCCATTCCCATTTGTCTAATTAAATCACCTGAAACACTTCTCAGCCAAAGTTTTACCTCTGGAGCTCCCCCAAGGACCTACCCAAGGCTTTTCCTGTTATCTATTGGTTCCTGGTCAAATAAGACCTTGATTTTAAAATCCTCATTCTTGTTTTCACATCCCACCATGGCATCATCCCTCCCTGTATCTGCAACCTTCTTCATTTTCACAAACCTCTGCAATACCTGTGCTCATCTAATTTTGATCTCTGAATCTCCTTAATTACTCTACCTTTGGCCATGCCTTCAGTTGTCTTGACCCTAAGCTCTAGAATTACCTCCATAAACGACTCAATCTTTATTTCAACCTTTAAACCCTTCCCCAAGCTATTTTTATCTTTACCAAGCTTTTGATCACCTAACATAATATCATCTTATCTGGATCAATGACATCAATGGACATAGAGATGGTGTGGACAAATGTTGTTAATGTTGGAGGTCAGCCATAATCTAGTTGAGTGGCAGCCAAAGCTCAAGGAATTGAATGGCCAACTCCTATAAGTACTTCTGTGAAAGACACATGACATTTTATTATGTCAAAGGCTGTACATAAATATTATTGTAGAGTAATAGTCATACATCATGGAAATAGACCTTTCAATCCAACCAGTCCACACCGACCACGTTCCCAAACTAAACTTGTCCCACCTGCCTGCGTTTGGCCCATATCCCTGCAAACCTTTCCCATTCATGAACTTATCCAAATATCTTTTAAATGTTGTAACTGTACCTGCATCCTCCTCTTTCTCTGGTGGTTCATTCCACATATGAATCATTCTGTTTAAAACAAAATGGTTGACCCTCGTGTCCTTTTTAAAATCTTTCTCCTCCCACCTTTAAATATGCCTCCTAGATTTGAGCTCCCCACCCTAGTGAAAAAACCCTAGTCATTCACGTAACTATGCCTCTCAGGATTTTATGAAACTCTAAAGGTCATCATTCAACCTCCAATGAAAAAAAAGTCCCAGTCTTTCCAGTCAATTTTTATATCTCAAACCCTTCATTCCCAATAACATACTAGCAAATCCTTTCTGAGCCCTCTGCTAATTCCTAAACTCAATGCTCTGACCAAAAAGGCAAGCATACCAAATGCTGCCTTCACTATCTGTCTACTTTCAAGGAACTGTGAACCTGCACTCCAAGGTTTCTTTGTTCAGCAACACTCCTCAGGACCTTACTATTAAGTGTATAATTCCTGTCGTGATTTACCTGTTTCTTTTTTTTTTGTCAATAAAAAAATTGCAATTCTTTGCAATTTTCTGCTTTGTATTTTAGTGTCATGTGACAGATTTGTTTTTAACACTTAAAATATCCAATTTGTTATGTGTTGAAAATGTTGATACTTCATTTTCTGTTTTTGGACTCTGCGACCCAGGGGAAAAGACATTGGCTACCCACCCTATCTATGCCCCTCATGATTTTATAAAATTGTATAAAAGTCACCCTTCAGCTTCCGACACTCCGGAGGAAAATAGCCCAGCCTATTCAGCCACTCCCTGGAGCTCAAACTCTCTAACCCTGGCAACATCCTTGTAAGTCTTTTCTGAACCCTTTCAAATTTAACAACACCTTTCCCATAACTGGGCATCCAGAAATACACACAGTACTCCAGAAGAGGCCTCACCAACATCCTGTACAACCTCAACATGATGTCCCAAATCCTATGATCCAAGTTTTTTTTTTAAACACATTTAAAGCAACAAGTAAATAGAACAATAGAGTCATAGTTATACAGCATGGAAGTAGACACTTTGGTCCAACTCATCAATGTTGACTAGATATCCTAGTTAATCTAGTCCCATTTGCCAGCAGTTGTTCCATATCCCTCTAAACCCTTCCTATTTATGAAGCCATCCGGATGCCTTTCAAATATTATGATACCAGCCTCTGCCACTTACTCTGCCAGCTGATTCCATACATGCACCACCTTCTCACTTAAAGCCCTCTAATATTAGACTCCCCTATCCTGGGAAAAAGACCTTAGCTATTCACCCTATCCATGCCCCTCATGATTTTATAAATTTATATAAAATAGCCCCAGCCTCTTCAGCCACTCCCTGTAGCTCAAACTCTCCAAGTTTCGCAACATCCTTGCTATTAGCAGGAAGGCCAGAATAGAATGCAGTATTTCAAAAGTGGTCTAACCAATGTCTTGTACAGCTCTCAACTCTCAACTCCTATACTCAATGCAAGCATACCAAATGCTCCCTTCATTATCCTGTCTACCTGTGACTCTACTTTCAAGGAATTATGAACCTGAACTCCAAGGTCTCGTTGTTCAGCAACACTTCCCAGGACCTCGCCATTAACTGTTTAAGTCCAGCCCCGATTTGCCTTTTTTTCTTGTTTTCAGTAAAAAAAAAATTGATTGCAATTTTCTGCTTTGTAGCTTAGTGATATGTGACAGACTTGTTTTTAACGCACTTTTAGAATGTCCACTTTATTATCTATTGAAAATTTTGGTACTTCGTTTTCTGTTATTGGCACTATATTTGCCAATGTTATTGTTCTCTGTGTAATCTCACAACTGCTTTGTTACACAATGTTGGAAAACTTCCATTCTAGAATCTCCCTTTTAGAACTTGTAAAGTGTTTGGGCACTACTGTTTAAAAATCATTATGTTGTAGGGAGGTGTAGTTAGACTGAGCAAAAATAATTGTCTTCCTCTTGGATCACTCTAGAATAAGGGATTTGTTGGGAATAATGAATACCAGGTTTTGGCTATATAGTGGAGTTATTGACCCTGAATTAGTTGGGAAAACAATCGTAGGTTCATGTCAAATAATATGTAAAACTGCTGGATATTTTCCCTGGTTGGGAGTCTAGACCCAAATGACACAGTCTCAGTATGCAGGGTAAATCATTTAGGACAGAGATGAGGAAATGTCTCTTCACTGAATGGGTAGTACCCTATGAAATTCTCTGTCACAGAAGGATGTGGAGGTCAAGTGTCTGAGTACATTTAAGAAAGCAATCAATTTGTTTAGATACTATATGTATCATGGGTTATGGGGAGAAATGAGACTATGGCATAGAGATGAAGGATCAACCATGATCAATGAATAATGGACCAGGTTTCTATAAAAATGATGAAGTCATAAGTTGCAAATTGCCATAAGGTTCTGGGTGATTCTTGCCACTTTACCATTAGCCCTGTGAAAATGAAAACGCATGTTCATTCTCCCTCCAAGTGTCAAATAATTGCTGAATTAGCTTTATAAGCAGAATTGCTATTTCTTGACTCAATGATCCTATAAATGGGATGATTTTGGAGGACCAGAAAGTGAACAGTTGAAACTGTGGAGTTTTACTGCAGCTAATGAAATATTCTGAGATTTAAAAGTATGGATTTTTTAAACTTTTCTATTATGTCTATCTATTGCCTGCCTCATGCTTCCATCCATTCTGGCTCAGTATATCTCTCTGTAATTACTGCATTCTAGTTTTTCATTTGTTTTTCTTTACTGTCCTTAAGTTTAATTAGTTCAGGAGCTAGACCTTTGCTTCTATGTACACCAAAATCCTAGATGCCCTGTTGACTTTGTTAAACCATCATCCGTTTGTAACACCATTTCAGTTGAATAGTGAAGAATACCATTCAGCTGTCATGCACACTGTAGGGTGTCCCATTTCAACAACATATCTGACTGATTTCTGAAACTATGCACTAAAAGATAAAATGATAACTGACCTGGTGTGAATCCTCTTGTGCACCTTCTGTTTGCATAATTGTCTCACGAATAACCTATCAACATGCAAATCTGGGGGTGGGGTATCAGTAATACATCACATCTTTGCTTATCAAGGTATCTGATACAAATTAAAGTGACCATTCTTATGTGTCCAAACAAGCCATTAGTAAATTTTCATGTGTTTACTTGATTTGGAACCATGCTTTTTCTTGGTAGTGGCTGTTTCTAGCCATAATTTATAACTTCTTTTCCTGATGAAAGGCTTTTCAAGATTAATATTAAAATCTGTGGGAAGGAATTTCCACTTAAGAAATTTTTAGGCACTCCCATTAGTCTGAATAAAATTGATGTTAAAACTATATTTAAGCTTAATGTTCTCTCACAGATTGTGAAATCTCTGGAACTCAACTCTTTGGCGTTTTTATGAATTGCACAATCTATCTCTTAAATAGTGTGGTATTAACTTTTCTGGATGAACTTTTATGTGATGAGCAACACACAATTTCTTTATCCATTACTCCATGATGCAAAGTCTTAGCATCTAGAAATGTCAGGTTTGGATATTTTCCAATGTTGAATTTCCTCATTTCCATCCCTGTGCCAAAAAGACCTTTCAAAGTGAACAATGCTGTTTTCTAAAAATCTTTCTTCATTAAATCTTAAAATTAGCTAGTGAAGAAATTTATAAGTATATCTGAAGTCCATGGCTAAATGCCTTCAAAGTGAATTATCACAGTGTAACAACTCAAATTATTTTGTTAATATTAATTTGATTGAGTTGTTATTTAATAGTTAATATATAGTATAGCTTTTAATTGTACTTTAAAAGCAATACAAGTCTAAAATGTGGTATGCTATGCCAAGTACTGATGTGAAAAATTTTGTTATAATTCAAATCTTATGCTGAAAGGTTTTTTATTTTAAGTAAATGTCGTAATATTAGGCTATTAAGATTTTTATTGAACATACTTAATTAACTTGTCACTTCCATGAAGATTTACTCCAAGCAGAAGAAATTAAATCTGGAAATTGTAAATGTGGAGTTTATCAAAGACCAGACAAAGGACCGTCTGTTCAGCAGGGAACAGCTGCATCAGGGTCACAAAAGATCAAATGTGGCAGGAAGGTAGAGCAAGGAACAATGATCTAGAATGAAGAGATTAAGCATGTTGTTCCCAAACTGCTTCAGCTTACTAGAGCTGGAGGGTAACTTGCGTATTTCCAAGTTAATCAGTTGCATTTTACACTTTTTTTTTAATGTGCAGTATTACTATTTCTTAACTAGCCCACATAGTCAACATTATTTGGAGTAATTGGACAATAAACATCTTAAGGGATTCATTTCTTGGTCCAGTGAATATTTTGTGTGGAAACGATTACCATCACTCCAGTTTGAAACTGTCTTTATAACTAAGACTTGAAATCCACTTTCTATTACAAGAATGATGTTAAATGTCAAAGGCCAGAGTCAGTGTTGTTGTCCCCTGAATAAATGAGAACAGCTTGTCTCTCCTGTATCTGGGAGTTTATTCAACTATTAGATTTCCGCAGTTATATACTGGAGCTTGGCAGTACCTTAGTGACGGTTACCTGATGGACTATTTGAAACAGCGGACAGTATATCAGATGTTATTCTCCAGAGGTGAGAGCATTTTCAAGTTTCTGTGTGCGAAGATACGAAAATGTCAAATCTATACAAAAGGAATTGTTCATCTATACCATACAGTTAATTTATATTACCACAAATAAAATATTTCACAATTTTCTGATTTTTTTTTTAAGGAGTTCTGTCACTTTAGTTTGGTTTGCTACTGTGCAACTAAATGTTGACTTTGTTTTTAATTATCATCTGCTCTTGCTTCTCATTACAACAGAATAGTCTGTCTTTATATTTATTTTACTCTCTACATTGAAGCCTGCAGCTAGATTACCATGGCCTGTGTTAGAAACAGAAATAGGCCATTCAACCCAAGTCTGCTCTGCCATTTGATTGGATCATGGCTAATCTGATAACCCTCAACATCACTTGCCTCCTTTTGCCTCATAACCTTTGAGTTTCTAATTGATTACAAATCAATCTCCGCCTTGAGTATAATTAAAGGCCCTGTCTTGACAGCCTTCTATGGTTGAGATTCCACAGATCGACTGCATTCAATAGAAGAAATTCCTCCTCCTCAGTCTTAAATATACAACCGCTTGGTTGCATTATGTCCTCTAGGTCTAGATTCTTTCACAAGGTGAGTCTATCTCTCACATCAACCCTATCAAGTAGCCTAAGAATTTTTGAATATTTTAAATAAGTCAGCTCTCATTCTTCTAAATTCCAATGTGTACACACCCAACGTGCTCAACCTCTCCTCATCAGACAGACACTTCATACCGGTATCAGTCTAATGAACCTTTTCTGGACTGCCTTCAATACCACTATGTATTTCTTTAGCTAAGGGGTCCAAAACTGTTTTCAGCATTCCAGCTGTGATTTGACTAGTTTTAGGAAGACCTCTCTATTTTCAAGACACTGGAGAATAAAAATAAAAGCCAACGTTCCATTTGCTGCCCTATTACCGACTGAACTTGGATGCTAGCTTTTTTGATTCATGGATGATGACTCCCATACCCTTCAATTCTGTAACTTTCTCCATTTAAATAATATTCGGCTCCTCTGTTCTTCCTTCCAATTGCATAATTCACATTTTTTCTCTATGTTCCATCTGTCAAGTTTTTGCCCATTCGCTTAACCTGTCTATATCCCACCACTGACTGACTGTCATCCTTACCACTTGTCTTCCTGGCTACTTTTCAGTCATCTGCAAAATTTGGCTTTGGTACACTTACTCATGACTTGGTTGAAGAAAGTATAATTATAAATAATTTTTGCACCAGAATTGATCTCTGTGGCATTACCTGCTACTCTCCATCACTCTCTTTATGCTGTTTTTGAATTAACTAATCCATTCTAGACTCCATTCCTCCATTTTGAATATATCACTGTATACCACGTTTTGACCCCAGTTTGCCTATCGGACCAACAGATCCTTGTCAGAAGCCATATCACGTGCCCTTCACTCCTCCCTAGAACATCTTGACACCAAGAACAGTTATGTAAGAATCCTACTCATTGACTACAGTTCAGCTTTCAACACGATTATCCCCTCGAGACTGATTAAATTTAGTAATCTCTGCTGCCTGAACTGCTGTGCTCTTCCAGCACCACTAATCCAGAATCTGGTTTCCAGCATCTGCAGTCATTGTTTTTACCTAATCTCTGACTAAGCCCCACTCTCTGCAACTGGACCCTCAGTTTCCTGACCAACAGGGCTCTATCAATGAAGACTGGGGACAATTTGTCATCCTCACAAACACTCAACACTGGAGCCCCCCAAGGGTGCATACTCGGCCTACTGTACTCACCCATGACTGCTTCACCAAATACCAGATTAATGCCATTTACAAGTTCACTGATTTCATCACCATAGTTGGTCGAATCTCAGATTGTGACCAAACAGACTACAGATAGGAGATGGGGAAAACCTGGAAAAATGGTGCACTGAGAACAACCTAGCTCTCAACGCCGGCAAAAACAAGGAACTCATTATTGACTTTTGGCAGGATGTTACTCATGCCCCCCTACACATTGACTGACAGCACAGAGATGGAATGAGTGGAGACTGTCAAGCTCCTGGGTGTGGTCACCCATAACACGCTTTCTTGGGCTCTTCACGTGGACTCACTAGTTACAAAGACCAAACAATGTATCTTTTTTTTTTCCTCAGGCAGCTGAGGAAATTTGGCATGGCGGTGGATACCCTTGCCAATTTTTATAGATGCATCATTAAGAGCATTCTGTCTGGATGTATCACTGCCTGGTATGGGAACTGTACCATTCCAGGTAGGAGATGGTTATAGAGTGGTGAACTCGGCCCGGACAATCACTAAGGCCAACCTCCCATCTATAGAATCCATCTACCAGTCCTGCTATCAAGGAAAGGCTGCCAGCATTCTCAAAGATCCATCCCACCCTGCCAATGTTTTCCTACAACCTCTGCCATTGGGAAGAAGGTAAAGAAGCCCAAACACATGCACTAGCCGGTTTCGTAGCAGTTTCTACCCATCTGTTGTTAGAATACTGAATGGACTCTCAAATTCTAACATTCGCCTGTACCTGTGTTTTTGTTTTTGCCGCTGTTAACCTATTATTTACTTATCTATGCTACTTAATTTTATGATCTGCCTGTATTGCTTACAAGACAAAGCTTTTCACTGTGCCTCTGTACACGTGACAGTAAATTCAATTCAATTTTGTGGTCCACTTTCTATCTGTTTTGGTATGGTGATTATATCTCCTCATACAATTTGGCCACAGAATAAGAAACTGTCGTTTTTTTGTTCCAAAGCTTCATCCACCTCCCGTTGATCATGTGCATATTAAGCTTTAGCAACAAGATTCACAAATAAGAGATTGCCCTGAGTTAACAAATGCCTGACTTTATTTCTTTGAGTTATTTCTGCACTTTAACAAACATTTGCCAATATCAAATTCTGGGTGAGCTAAGACTATATGACCCTACCAGTACCCCGAGTGTACCTAAACCTCTTGCACAACAGAGTTTTGAGAAGGTAGCACACCACTGCCTTTTCAGGTGCACTTAAAATTCTGCTTTTGCCAGCAACTCCCAGATCCTGCGAAATATTAAAGACTTTCTGCTCCAACCTCATGTAATATTTAGGCCTTCATAAGTGTAACTATACATCTTTTTCATAATTTCAGAATAATATAGTTCTGTGGCCCAAATAACTTCCTCCACAAAGCTTATCACCCCATTGGCTTCCATATCATGGTTAACCAATTATCTGTATCATTTAGAAGCCCTTCTGTGGCTTTGCTGAACACTGGGAATTTTCTTGCAACTATACCTCCAAACCCCTCAAAACAGGTTAGTCTGACTCTCACCCCCCCCCCCCCCCCGCACTAATATTTTAATACTTTTTTGAGATTCTCTATCAAACTGTAACTTGTCTCCTGGCTTCAAAAGTTGCCGATCTTTGTAGTGCCAATCGCAATTGTTCATTCTCTGCAATTTTTTTGCTTAGTGATCACATCTCTTTTTAAATTGTTCTGATGCGTTCACATATGTAAATGCAAATTGTTGTCTTCCCAGCTCTAAAGAAGGCTATTCAGGTAGTTGTGTTTTTCTCATTCTGAAGGTAATGGCAAAGCTATGTGTTTTCCTCTGTTTTAAATATTTAGCATCAAAAATGCAGTGATCTGTGTCTTAACTCGTCCGCACCTAAATAGTCCTGGTTCCTTTCTATGTCCGTGCAAAACATTTTTCTGAATATTAAGACCAAGTGTGGCAGGTATTTCAGTTCCCTTCTGAACCGTGTCTCAGTAGGTTGTGACAATTCTCTTTTTATCACGCAGTCATCATACTTCAACTAAAGATGTAATGAACTAGATCAAAATGAAACAGCCAATTACAAGGTTTATTGAGTGAAAGAAAGGAATTTTATTACCTACTAACCAAGAGGGGAACATTTTAAAATGACATCAAACAGATGCACACCGTCTGAGGCCGTGGTTGTTAATTGTTGACTGGTATCCTCAGTAGTAGTGAATTTTGTAGTTATCGTTGAGCTGTGGATGAATGGGTGTTTGTCCAATCTCATTTCTCACTGAGTGCTATATTCTGAGATGATGAAAAAACCATGAGAGGGAGAGGCATTCAGTGAATTCATTTTTCCTTCTCGCTATTCTGCCAAGCTGCTACTGAAATCTGGTTCATTTATATATTCTAAAGGCTCCATTTGTCTTTCTAAGTCGGCTAACTGATAAGTGAGCCTTTCAACTCCCAACATACAAATGTGAATTAAAATGGGATATAAGTTTCCTTTTTCTCTGGGACCTGACAAACCAACCCATTGCCACTGCAACTGCTATCTCCTATCCACCCCAACCTACCCTCTGCATTCCCTCATTTACCTGGCTTGCATCCTACCCACCTGGAACCTTAATCTCACACTTGCCTCATGTACTAACCCTTTCACAGGAGCAGTCAAAGTGGCTGACTACCATACTGGATGTTTTAAGTAGCAGAATGTGGCAACAAAAGTAACATAGTTTGCTTCCCCTGACCACTTTGCATAATATTGGACTCACTAAATTTGAAGTACTGTCCACATTTGTGAGGGAGTCCTCATTGAAATCTTCTGTCAAAAATAAGGTGTTCATTCCTAATGTAAAGAAGTAGGAGCGGAATGGTAATCTTATTGTGATTGATACTCTTTTTGGAAAATCCGGCTCAATGTCTTTAGATGAAATGGTAATCTTAATGTAGACAGTTTTCTTTATTTCACACTGGACTTGTCTCAATCTTTAGTGATATGATCATAGCATCCATTTTTAGTCCATACTTGTCCTTTTTTGTACAAGCATCTTAATTCATGATTTCACATGTTCAAATCAGATGAATGTTGAAAATTCGATAGTCTACATCTTACCACCATCATTAACAATTTTAATTTGACTCCTCATCATTCTCTCCAATTAGTCAAGGAAAGACATTGAAATTTTCATTGCATCTATTAAAACTATTGTGTTCTAAAAAATATTATTGAAGTTAATTGTGTTCTAATTCATGGCATCATCATAGTAAGCGAGTATTGTATTTTCTGTGTTTTTAATGGCATTTTTTATAATGGGATTCCAAACTACACACACCACTCTGATCTAGCCATGCTCAATGAAACAAAATAATATCTCTAAGGCTTGAAGTGCCAATGTTCTCATTTTAAAGGATTGTTTTTGAAACTAGTCTCCCAATGAAGATTTTTCTCCTGAGGGTTATTAGTATACAACATTATTTTCCACAGAGAGCAGTGGAGGTAGGGGCAATGAATTTTCTTAAAGACCATGTTAGATTTGACAAGAGGTAGACTGGAAAGTGGAATTGTGACCACAATCAGTATGAAGTTGCAG
Source organism: Chiloscyllium plagiosum (assembly GCF_037043375.1). Taxonomy (NCBI): domain Eukaryota; kingdom Metazoa; phylum Chordata; class Chondrichthyes; order Orectolobiformes; family Hemiscylliidae; genus Chiloscyllium; species Chiloscyllium plagiosum. The sequence goes on from NW_028270164.1 coordinate 7,737,612, forward strand.
AGCAGGCTTGAATGGCCTATTCCTAATTCATATGTTCATTTGTATGCATATGCTGAGAGTCCTAAATCTCTGATTATCCACATCTTTTGGTTTCCTTTTTTGTGTGTAAAGCTATTCATAGATATTTTCTCCAAAAATATTTTGCCCCTCGTATCTATCAAATTGTAGCTGACACCAACTGCCTATTCCACTAATCCTCACCATAAATGATTTTCAGTTTTCTCACTTTGCACAACCTGCTGTTTGAGATTTCACCAAATTTGGACTTTGAATTCCATATCCAGGTTCAAGTAATTGGACAAAAAAAAGTACTGATCGCTAGGGTATCCAATTTACAATTCTTCAATTTCAATAACACTCATTTCCCTAAATCTATTTTCTGTCAATCACACCACTTCCTGTCTGTGCTGAAACATTTCCTCTTGCATTCTTAAATTTTTGTAAGGAGCCTCTTTAAAAATAGTAAATTTCCTTTTGAAAATCCAAAAATCTTTATTGCTGTATTCCCTTTGCTGAATAAATTACTTTAGAAATTCCTGTGATATTTGTCATATATAATTTGCCCTTAACAAACCATGCTGACTTGCTTTTTAAGTGTACCCTATTTCATTTTGAGTTCTAAGAGTTTGCGCATTGACATTAGGTTAACTGACATACCCATACCATGTTGGTTCTGTTTTAATCACCAACGGAAACCTGGAGGGATCAGGGTCCTAGTTAAAATGAAGGGGGAAATGTAGCCCTTCCATTTCTGAATGCTGCAGCTTTACACTGCAAATGATGAGGATATCAATCCAAAGCTGGCAGGCTGTCTTTAAATATGTAGATCAGGCCCTAATGATCTCATCAGGGCTGACTGCTAATTGCAGTATACTCGTCCTCCTACCTTTGTCCCATTTTGTCTGCTGCCTCACCACTAGGTACATTGCCTATGCTGCTCAGTAACTAGTCCAAAAGAGTGGGTATGGCATGGGGTAACTTACCTGCTGATTCTATTGATTTTTTTTTGCCCCTCCCCCCCCCCCCCCCCCCTTGCTAAATGTGTTTAGCAATTTTTGAGTCGGAAGAGAACATGCAAACATTGGCATTGGTACACATGCAGCTTCAATAGCCATTCCGTTGTGTCCTGACTGCTTTGTAACACTAAAAATATACATTAAATTCTAATTAGCAGTAAATATTACAACAATAAGGCAATTTGCAAGCAGAAGAAATGCTAAATAAAACTATGGCAGGTGGAGGAACTACAAATTTGAACCTTAAGGGGGGAGGTCTGGAGGAATCTGAGAGCTCGGTGCCTAGTCAACTGGAAACATGACCACGTGATGAAGCAATTAAAATTGGGTGCATACAAGTGACCAGAATTAGAAGAGCGTAGATAGCTTGGAGGACTTTTATATTGAAAAGTAGTTGTTCAGCTTTTCATGCTCGCTTCATGATCCAATGCAATCATGGCTGATCTTTTAATTTAACTCCATCTTCCTACACCATCTCCAAATCCGTAGTCCAATTTAAAAAATAATCTCTATCTAAAACGCATTTAATAATTTGAAAACTTTCAATCTGCAAGGATAGAGAATTCTAAAGATAACAATACATCAAAGAAATTTCTATTCATATCTTACCTAAATGACCAATCTCTTTTTTTTTCCTGAGATTGTGGTCTCTAGTTTTCGCCCAGTGAGAGGAAAGCTCATTGCAGAATCTGCCTCATCAAACTCCTTTTGAAGGAGCTAACTACATTCTTCTAATGCCAGGAAATGGTCTGTTGAACCTTTGCACTCCATCTGATGCTCGTAGTCCAGGTGTATCAATTTACCTTTGCAAGTTTTAAAAAAACTTGCAATAGCTGCATCTTAATAAAGTTCTGCCACTATCACGTAACATGGAATGGTTGTGTGGATCTTCGCCGAAATCACAAATTCATATCGGATGTTTGCAAGTCACTTGAAAGCAGTACCATGGGTAAATTTTGATATTCAATAAATATTATTTGTTCCCAAGCAGGATTTAGTTAACCAAGGCAGCAATCTAGTTCTTATTGTGTGTGTGTGTGTATATAGAATCCGATGTACAGCATGGAAACAGACCCTTCGGTCCAACCCGTCCTTGCCGACGAGCTATCCCAACCCAGTCTAGTCCCACCTGGCCCATATCCCTCCAAACCCTTCCTATTCATATACCCATCCAAATGCATCTTAAATGTCGCAATTGTACCAGCCTCCACAACATCCTCTGGCAGCTCATTCCATATACATACCACACTTTGTGTGAAAACGTTGCCCCGTAGGTCTCTTTTATATCTTTCCCCTCTCACCCTAAATTATGCCCTCTAGTTCTGGACTCCCCACCCCCAGGGAAAAGACTTTGCCTATTTATCCTATCCAGCCCCTCATAATTTTGTAAACCTCTATAAGGTCACCCCTCAGCCTCTGACAGTCCAGGGAAAACAGCCCCAGCCTGTTCAGCCTCTCCCTGTAGCTCAGATCCTCCAACCCTGGCAACATCCTTGTAAATCTTTTCTGAACCCTTTCAAGTTTCACAACATCTTTCCGATAGGAAGGAGACCAAAATTGCATGCAATATTCCAACAGTGGCCTAACCAATGTCCTGTACAGCCGCAACATGACCTCCCAACTCCTGTACTCAATATTCTGACCAATAAAGGAAAGCATACAAAACGCTGCCTTCACTGTCCTATCTACCTGCGACTCCACTTTCAAGGAGCCATGAACCTGCACTCCAAGGTCTCTTTGTTCAGCAACACTACCTCGGACCTTACCATTAAGTGTAAAAGTCCTGCTAAGATTTGCTTTCCCAAAATGCAGCACCTCGCATTTATCTGAATTAAATTCCATCTGCCACCTCTCAGCCAATTGGCCCATCTGGTCAAGATCCTGTTGTAATCTGAGGTAACCCTCTTCACTGTCCACTACACCTCCAATTTTGGTGTCATCTGCAAACTTACAAACTGTACCTCATATGCTCACATCCAACTCATTTATATAAATGACTAAAAGTAGAGGACCCAGCACTGATCTTTGTGGCACTCCACTGGTCACAGGCCTCCAGTCTGAAAAACAACCCTCCACCACCACCCTCTGTCTTCTACCTTTGAGCCAGTTCTGTTTCCAAATGGCTAGTTCTCCCTGTATTCCATGAGATCTAACCTTGCTAATCAGTCTCCCATGGGGAACCTTGTCAAATGCCTTACTGAAGTCCATATAGATCACTCTACTGCTCTGCCCTCATCAATCTTTGTTACACGTTCAAAACACTTAATCAAGTTTGTGAGCCATGAATTCCCACGCACAAAACCATGTTGACTATCCCTAATCAGTCCTTACCTTTCCAAATACATGTACATCCTGTCCCTCAGGATTCCCTCCAACAACTTGCCCACCACCGAGGTCACGCTCACCGGTCTATAGTTCCCTGGCTTGTCCTTACCACCCTTCTTAAACAGTGGCACCACGTGAGCCAACCTCCAGTCTTCCAGCAGCTCACCTGTGACTATCGATGATAAAAATATCTCAGCAAGAGGCCCAGCAATCACTTCTCTAGCTTCCCACAGAGTTCTCTGGTACACCTGAACAGGTCCTGGGGATTTATCCACCTTTACCCATTTCAAGACATCCAGTACTTCCTCCTCTGTAATATGGACATTTTGAAGATGTCACCATCTATTTCCCTACAGTCTATATCTTCCATATCCTTTTCCACAGTAAATACTAAATGAATATTTTGCATCAGTATCTCCCCCATTTTCTGTGGCTCCACACAAAGGCCGCCTTGCTGATCTTTGAGGGCCCCTGTTCTCTCGCTAGTTACCCTTTTGTCCTTAATATATTTGTAAAAACCTTTGGATTCTCCTTAATTCTATTTGCCAAAGCTATCTCATGTCCCCGTTTTGCCCTCCTGATTTCCCTCTTGAGTATCCTCCTACTTTCTTTATACTCTAAGGATTCACTCGATTTATCCTGTCTGTACCTGAGATGTGCTTCCTTTTTCTTAACCAAACCCTCGATTTCTTTAGCCCTCCTCCCTACCTTTTATCTTAGCCTGCTTGGCACACCCTCTTCATTCCTGAAGAAGGGCTTATGCCCGAAACTTCGATTCTCTTGTTCCTTTGATGCTGCCTGACCTGCTGCGCTTTTCCAGCAACACAATTTTAAGCTCTGATCTCCAGCATCTGCAGTCCTTACTTTCTCCTCAATTTCTTTAGTCATCCAGCATTTCCTATAGTTACCAGCCTTCCCTTTCACCCTGACAGGAATATACTTTCTCTGGATTCTTGTTATCCCATTTCTGAAGGCTTCTCATTTTCCAGCCGTCCCTTTACTTGGGAACATCTGCCTCCAATCAGCTTTCAAAAGTTCTTGCCTAATACCGTCAAAATTGGCCTTTCTCCAATTTAGAACTTCAACTTTTAGATCTGGTCTATCCTTTTTCCATCACAATTTTAAAATGAATAGAATTATGGTCGCTGGCCCCAAAGTGCTCCCCCACTGACACCTCAGTCACCTGCCCTGCCTTATTTCCCAAGAGTAGGTCAAGTTTTGCACCTTCTTTAGTCGGTACATCCACATACTGAATCAGAAAATTGTCATGTACACACTTAAGAAATTCCTCTCCATCTTAAACCTTTAACAGTTGATGTTTGGAAAATTAAAATCCTCTACCATAACCACCCTATTATTCTTACAGATAGCTGAGATATCCTTACAAGGTTTCTGAAGGTTGTGGCTCAGGTTGAGGTTTAGGGTGTTGGTTTGCTCGCTGAGCTGTAGGTTTGATATCCAGATGTTTCATTACCTGGCGAGGTAACATCATCAGTGGCGACCTCCAAGTGAAGCGAAACTGTTGACTCCTGCTTTCTATTTATATCTCTCTCCTGGATGGGGTTCCTGGGGTTTGTGGTGATGTCATTTCCTGTTCGTTTTCTGAGGGGTTGATAGATGGTATATAGATCTATGTGTTTGTTTATGGCGTTGTGGTTGGAGTGCCAGGCCTCTAGGAATTCTCTGGCATTCGAGAACCACCTATACGACGTATTCAAGAAGAACGGATACTCAAAAAACACAGTGCGCAGATTCCTCAATAACAAACCACGACAAGCAGACAAAACACAGCCAGAAACCCTGACCACCTTACCATATATAAAAGAAGTTTCAGAAATGACAGCCAGACTACTGAGACCCCTCAATCCAAGTAGCACAAACCCACCAACACTCTCAAACAAAAACTAACAAACCTAAAAGACCCAGTACAACCCATGGACAAAACCAACGTCATCTATAAAATTCCATGCATGGACTACCACAAACACTACGTAGGACAAACAGGAAGAAAGTTAGCCACCAGGATACATGAACACCAGCTAGCCACAAAAAGACACAATCCCGTCTCCCTCATAGCCCTACACACGGATGAAGAAAAAAACCCACCATTTCGACTGGGACAACACATCTATCCTGGGACAGGCTAAGCAAAGACCTGCCAGAGAATTCCTAGAGGCCTGGCACTCCAACCACAATGCCATAAACAAGCACATAGGTCTAGATGCCATCTATCAACCCCTCAGAAAACGAACAGCAAATGACATCACCACAAATCACAGGAACCCCATTCAGGAGAAAGATATAAATAGAAAGCAGGAGACAACAGCTTCGCTTCACTTGGAGGTCGCCACTGATGATGTTACCTAGCCAGGTAATGAAACATCTGGATATCAAACCTACAGCTCAGTGAGCAAACCTACATCCTATATCCTTACAAGTGTTTCTCAATTTCCCTCTGACCTTTTGGGGGGTCTATAATACAATTCCAATAAGGTAATCATCCCTTTCTTATTTCTCAGTTCCACCCAAATAACTTCCCTGGATGTATTGCCAGGAATATCCTCCCTTACCACAGCTGTAATGCTATCCCTTATCAAAAATGTCACTCCCCCTCCTCCTTTGCCTCCGTTTCTATCCTTCCTGTAGCATTTGTATCCTGGTACACTCAGCTGCCAGTCTTGCCCATCCCTGAGCCATGTTTCCGTAATTGCTATGATATCCCAGTCCCATGTTCCTAACCATGCCCTGAGTTCATCTGCCTTCCCATTTAGGCCCCTTGCATTGAAATAAATGCAGTTTAATTTATTAGTCCTACCTTGTCCCTGCCTGCCTTGACTGTTTGACTCACTTCTGTTCTCAGCTGTACCTGTCTCAGATCGATCTCTTTCCTCACTTTCCCCCCTGGGTACCCCCCCCACCCCACCTTTCAAGTTTAAATCATCCCAAGCAGTTCTAGCAAATTTCCCTGCCAGTACATTAGTCCCCTTCCAATTTAGGTGCAATCCGTCCTTCTTGTACAGGTCACTTCTAGCCCAAAAGAGATTCCAATGATCCAAAAATGTGAATCCTTCTCCCATACACCAGCTGCTCAGCCATGCATTCATCTGCTCTATCCTCCTATTCCTGCCCTCACTAGCTCGTAGCACTGGGAGTAATCCAGATAGTACTACCCTTGAGGACCTCCTTTTTAAAATTCTACCTAACTCTCTGTAGTCTCCCTTCAGAGTCTCAACCTTTTCCCTTCCAATGTCGTTGGTTCCAATGTTGGCAATGACCACCTGCTGGCCCCTCTCCCCTGTAAGAATATTCTGCACCCTCTGAGACATCCTTGATCCTGGCACCAGGGAAACAACACATCATTCTGCTTTTTCTCTGCTGGCCACAGAAACGTCTGTCTGTACCTCGGACTACAGAATCCCCTAACACAATTGATCTCTTGGAAGCCGACGTACCCCTCGTTGCATTAGAGCCAGTCTCAATACAGAAACTTGGCTGTTTGTGCTACGTTCCCCTGAGAATCCATCACCCCCTACATTTTCCAAAACAGCATACCTGTTTGAAATGGGTATATCCACAAAAGACTCCTGCTCTAGCTGCCTACCTCTCTCACCCTTCCTGGAGTTAACCTATCTATGTGACTGTATCTGAGATTTTCCCCCCTTTCTATAACTGCCATCCATCACATACTGTAGCTGTTGCAAATTCCTCATCGCTTCTATTTGTCTGTCCAACTGATCCACTCGATCTGATAAGATTTGCATCCAACAGCATTTATGGCAGATATAATCCGCAGTAACCCTTAAACTCTCTTTAAACTCCCATATCTGACAAGAACTACATACCACTGCAAGGGCCATTTTTTGCTCCTTCACAATCTACAGGCCCAGAAAATAACACCATCTTATTCCTCTACAAACACTGCCCCAGGTTAAATTAATAGCTATGGCTTATATTTTAAGTTTAATCAAGAGACTTATCCCCAAAAACATATAATCAAGAAAGAATCCACTGTACCTACTACTGCAGCCTTTCTATTGGACAGACTTAAAACAACAATTAACTTATCTGATTCTGTGCTATGAACTTTGCCCAACAGTTCCTCCAAGATTAGTTGTGAATTTCACTGTTTGTTAATTTTCCCAGATGCACTCTGATGTCCAGCGATACACTAATTCAAACAGCAAAGGCGGTAACTGTGCAGGTTTTCTCTCTCTCTCTCTCCTGCATTGTCCTCACCATGTGCTTCCTTTGTCTGCTCTTCTCCCTTTTAAACTGCTGTTGTTTTGACTTTTTTTCCAAAGTTCCAAAACAATGCAACAGCATATAAATCAGTAATTGCTGCTCCTGGAATTCGAGGAAATCGCCTCCAACACCTAAAAATACCTCAAAAAAAGGAGCAGCTCTTGCAGCCAGAAATTTTTCCTGTCCTCCATCTTGCACCCAGAATCCTCTGTGCTGCATTAATTCTAGAATGAGAGGTCCCATAGCTTTTGGATAAGGGGTGGTAGATTTTAAAAATGAGAAATTCTCAAAGGCTCATGAATCTGTGGAATTCACTGCCCCAGTGTGCGGTGAATGCTGGGACATTGAGTAAATTTAAGAAGGAGACAGACAAGTTTTGAATTAGTAATGGATTAAATGGTAATGGAGAGTGTGCAGGAAAGTTGAGTAGAGGCAAAGATGAAACAGGTCATCAAATGATGGAGAAAGTGAGGACTGCAGATGCTGGAGATCAGAGCTGAATTCTTTCTGAAGAAGGGCTTATGCCCGAAACGTCGATTTTCCTGCTCCTTGGATGCTGCCTGACCTGCGCTTTTCCAGCAACACATTTTCAGCATCAAATGATGGAGCAGTCTCGAGGGGTTGAATTGTCTATGCCTGCTCTTACTACTTACATTCTAATTCAAAATATTCTGATTTCAAAATCTGACTTTTCTTCACTGGACCTACTGAGATTGGGAAAACAGTCTTTGCATCTTGAAGTGTGCAGGATGAGTGGAGGTTGAGGGGCTCTGACTAATTGGGTGGGTCTTAACTTGTGTGATGTGCTGAATATTCTCTTTCTATGTTGTCTAATTCTAGATTCAACCAATTTAATGGCACACATTCCAAAACGAATGATTTCCTGTTAAGCAGAGGTTATTTGTTAGATTTGTACCTGTTGCTTTGCTACTATCAGACCAGTGTTTTTTGCTTCCCCTCCCCACTGACCTGGTTACTGAGCTAACTCCTCTTAAAATCAGGAAATGCATATCCAAAGTGAAGTACTTCCAGGTTATCCATTGGAGAGTTTTAATCTAGATTTAGAGCTAGGTTTAAACTTAGTTAATTTCAAATTTATTTGCGTTAATTGCAACCAGAGGTTTCATTGTTTACCAGTGGTCTCTGTGATGAATTAATGAAGTTCCTCACACCTAGTATAAAAGATTTGTATTTAGTGATGAAAGGCAAAAAGAGCAGAGAATTGGTCATGGGGGACTCTTGTGGTGCAGTGGTAGTGTCCTTGTCTCCATGCTAGTAAGTCCTACTTGCTCTGAGATGTCTATCAATTGCATAGTTCAAACATTTCCAGGCGTTTTAAGCAGCCATGCTGTTTCGGAAAACATATGGATACTTGCAGGTAAAATTTAGAGTTTAGCCAAAATATATTTTAAAAAATTACATAACTGAAAAAAAGCATTAAGTTTATCCACGCAGCTGCTGTATACTTGGAAATATTTCTAGTAGTTACGAGATAAAGGCCTGATGTTCAGTTCTGAGAGGTTTGGGCCATCAGTTTAGATGGAGAGTTGACAACAACCATGTATATGAAAGGTACATACTGTTTTTCAATGTAAAACTCTGCTAATTTTTAAAAAATCAAACCAACAAAGAATGTTTAAAAAAAAAACTGATAAATTTGAGTGTGAAAGAAATCTAGCCAGAAATATAAAAGCAAATAGTAAGAGTAGATTTACAAGAATGACAGTTGGACTTTATGGGTTAAGTTATGAGGAAAGTCTATATAAGTTAGGCTCTTTTTTTAAAGTCGACTTTAGGTTAGGGGGCTGATCTGATTGAAGTCTTTAAGATATTAACAAGAAAAGACACAAGGAGGCATAGTCTTAAAATTTAGGTCTGACCATTCAGAAGAGATGTTAGGATGCGTTTCTACATACTAAGTGTGGTAGAGGCTTCAAGGTGTTTTCCACAAATGATAGCAATGCTAGATCAGTTGTAATTTTAAATCTGAGATAGATAATAACTTTGCTTAATAAAAATTTAAGGGATAAAGGCAGGTATGTGGATTTACACCACAGATCAGCCATGATTTCATTGAAAAACAGAAGTCTTGAGGAGCTGAATGACCTATTCTTGGTCCTATGACTTAAAAGGATTTTTTTAGAAAGTTTAAACAAAATCATTAGTCCTATGGAAAGTGAGTTTGGAGAAGAAAGGGAATTACAAAGGTGGCAGTAGAAATCAACAGCGGTTTTGCATCAGTCTTCACTATAGAGGACACTAGTAATATCCCAGAAGAGCTATGTACACATATAGTATATATGCAGGGAGGAACCCAGAACAATTAAAATCACCAAAGAAGAGGTACTAAGTAAGTTGTAAGAAAAGTTTTAGCATACTAAAGCCAGAGATGGCAGTTGTCTTGTGAGAAATGGTAAACAGGCTAGGCTTCCATCCATTGGAGTTTAATAGGGTAAGAAATGATTGGATTATCATGAATGAGCTCCTGAAGAATTGCCCATTTAAAAAATAAATTGTTATTATTTTTCTCAGATCTGGAGTCTTTCAAATTATTTTCCTGAAATGGTTCGTAGAAGCAGAGTATTTGAAAACCTTGAAGTAGAGGGGAATGGATTCTTGATAAACAGAAGATGCAAAAGGTTATCACAGGAAGGGAGGAATTTGCATTGGGGGATGCAATCAGCTTAACCATAATGGCAGGCTCGAGGGATGGAATGATGCACTATCGCTGCTTGTTCATATTTAGTGTGGTGCCATGCAATGCAACAATCTATTCAAACAAGCAAATGATTGACCATGTACAAATATTAATCTAGATGAAAGGGAATACAAAATTTATTTTAAAACCATTTAAACCATCATGATGAAATTTCTGAAATTTAATTTAAAAACTTACACCTTCAGCAGTTCTGCTCTGTGGTGTCAGCAAAGAAAATACTACTCGTGCTTCTGGATTGAGGTATCGATCCAAGACGTTTGAACTCTAGCATAAAGTAATGCTGACGAACCAGGATTGGTACCTGTCAATCCAAAGCCATTGCTTCAGGTGCCACACTTATGTAAACCTGAAATCTACAGTATATTGGGGAGTTGGGGCATGAATTACTTACTGCACAATACCTTTCTTCTGACTTGCTGTTGGAGCTGCAGTATTTATATGGCTTCTGCATTTCACTTTCTGGTCAGTGGCAACCGTTAAGATATTGATGGTCTCGTCTCAGTGGTGATAATGCTACCAAATGTCATTGGACAACAGTTAGATTCTAACTTGTTGAAAGTGGTCATTGCCTGGCAGTTGTGTGGCACGAGTGCTACTTGCTGATATTAGGTTAGATTAAATTTTTTTTATTGTCGAGTGTACTCAAATGTACAGAGTTGGCCTCTTCAGTGATATATTAGAAATACAATAGTTAGAATTTTAAAAACCGAAGTGAAAAGAAATGTTCAGATGGTCCTCACTGTCACCATGAGACTTGAACCGGACTCACCAATGCCACCTGCGCTGGACCCACCAACGTTGCTGTGCTGCTGCTGATACCACCTCTAGACCTGTGGCAGACCTGCCAATGTTGAAGTCACCACACTTGCTGACACCATTGTGGAATCCATTGAAGTACCAAGTCTGGATGTTGTCCAGGTCTGTCTTCGTTTGGAGATGGATGGCAACAGTATCTGACAAGTTGCAACTGGTGCTGAATATTGTGCAATCATCAGCGAATTTCCCCCACTTCCCACCTTATGATGGAGGAAAAGTTATTGAAGCAACTAAAGATGATTGGTCTAAGGATATTCCCCTAAGGAATTCCTGTAGGGATGCCATGGATCTGGGATGACTGATCCCAAAAATCACAGCCTCTCCTTTTCTAGTAGGCATGGCTGTAACCAGAGTGCCTAATTTTGCTATGGCTCCTTATTGCCACATTCCAGTCAAATGCAAGCTTGATGTCAAGAGCAGTCAATCTCAACAACCCCAAGTTATAAAGTGGCCAGGAGCTGAGTGACCTTAGCGAAACCCAAACTGTGTATGAGTGAACATTTATTGCAAAAAACATGCTGTTTGATAACACGTGATGATCAGTTTTACTGAGAATTAGAAACTATTAATCAGTCTGGGGCAGTAATTGGGAGAAAGTGAGGACTGCAGATGCTGAAGATCAGTCGAGAGTGTTTTGCTGGGAAAGCACAGCAGGTTAGGTCAGGCAGCATCCGAGGAGCAGGAGAATCGACGTTTTGGACATAAGCCCTTCATCAGGCAGTGCTTTCCCAGCAACACAATCTTGACCCTGGGGCAGTAACTGGCCTAGTTAGGTTTAGCTGCCAGTTGCATACAGGATATATATTTGGGCAATTTTCCAAATAGTCGGGTAGACTCCAGTTTTAGTTTGAGCAGCTTGAACAACTTGAGTATTAGGATTCCTGTTAACCACAGAAGCATAACTTTGATTTCATTTGTGGTGAAATAACTATGCAGGCATACTTTCGCAGACCTCCACTGCACACTTAGGTAGCATATTTCAGATCTTGACCATTTATGTGAAAATATCTCTTTGAATATCTCCCTTACTATTTTTTTGCCAGTTAGCTTAATTCAGTGCCCTGCTGTACTACTTGTACTTGGCTACTGAGATGGAATAATGTTTGAATAAATGGATGCATGATGTAGGAAGACCTATCATTTTATTAAGTAGTAAACAGTTCTGTCCTCTTAGAGATGATCTTCATACTGGCCCAAGCACTTGGGACTCTGGGGCTGTGAAATTGGAATACGTAGCACTGACAAACCTGAAGGTACTGTAAATGGTTGTTGGTCAACTTCCAGATCAGCCTGGATGGCATATGGTGATTGAAAGAATATTAATACCTGTGAGCCTTACAGTGTGGATATGGCACCAAACTTGCTGCTTTATACATTTTGATTAATCAATTGAGGACTGCAGATGCTAGAGAGTCAGAGTTGAAAACTGTGGTGCTGGAAAGGCTGATGAAGGGCTTATGCCTGAAACGTCAACTCTCCTCCTTGGATGCTGCCTGACCTGCTATGCTTTTCCAGGGCCACACATTTTGACTCTCCAGTTAATGCCTTCTCTTAAACATTCTGAGCTAAATGTGCGTTTAAATGTAGAAGATAAGAACCTACTTTGTTCCTCCCCTCTTCACCAGTAGCACAAGTTATATGTATTGGCATGCAACTTTCAGGTGAGGTGTGTTTTACTTTATCTGTGGGTGCGAGGCTAATTAGTAGGTTGAGGTTCAGCTTATTGGGCATTAATCCAAATTTACTGCAGACTGATGATCCGTTTGAGTGACGAATAGGAGTTGGCATTTTAAGACACACTGACTGATCTTAACCGATGCAGCCCAGTCCTTCAGGCCACAATCCTTGTATTGGCCTCAATGTCCTGAGGTTTTTCAGGTCAGAGTGTCATAGAGTCCTTGTGGAAACAGACTTCTTTCTTATTTTCAATCTTCTGAGCTGAAGCCTATATAGTATTAGTGAACCTGGGAACCTTGCATTCTGTCTAATGCTGTAGTGCTATACTTTCTCTTCCCAGAAACATTTCTACAGATTACTCCACAGAATTCCTGCAGCAAGTATGAATTTTGCCTTTGAGACCTATATGCTGGCCTTTAGACCTCGGCTCTCAGCCGAGCATGCAGCTAGTCAATAATGTGTTTAGTGCTCGATTGCATGCTACGATCAAGAAATGAGGCAGTTTCAAATGTGGCGTGGAGCAATTGCACATCACAATCCCTATTCCTGTTTTAAGTAAAAACCAAAGGAAAGGCTAATAGGCACACCTCCATGAAATACTTTTTAGTTTTCGATTGGCAGATGACTCGAAAGTTTTCAACTTTGTGATAGTCTGAAGGGTTTGTTTGTATTGAGAGTTCAGACAGAATAATCTGAACTGAATTGAACAAAGCACCAAATCGATTTTTAAAAGAAAGTGCCCTTGTTTAATAAGAAACTTGATATATGCAGGAAGAATAAATGTACTTCGGATTTTACACCAGAATAAACTTGATATTCAATATTTTAATTATTAATACTTTGAGACATTTCCTGCTTGATAAGTGACTTGACCATATGATGTAGGAGGAGAAGTTGGCTTTTGGCCCATCAAATCCACTGTACTGTTCAGTGAAATCATAACTAATCTGATAATCCCTAACTCCACTTTGCCTTATCCTCAACCTTTGACTCCTTTATCGATTAAAAATCAGTCTTGTCTGTAGGGAATGGCCATGTCTTGACAGCTCTGAAGTAAATAATTTCACAGATTCTCCACCCACTCTGGGTGAAGAAAAATCCTCCACATTTTTATCACATGCATGTCTTACTCTGGGATCAAGTCCTCTGCTCCTAGGCTCTCCCACAAGGGAAACTAACTCCTTAGCGTCTACACTGTCAAATATCTTTAAGAATTTATGTTTCAATAAGATTGGTTCTCATTCTTCTGAACTCCAATAAGTACAAGCCCAAGCTATTCAATCTAACCTCATACATCATTCCAGGAATCAGACCAGTAAACCATTGCTGTACTTCCTTTATAGCAAGAGCGCTTTTCCTCCAACAAAGAGACCAAAACTATCAGCCTTTCGGAGAGAGACCTTTTAATTCCTACTTTTTGTTCTCTACCAACCAGTTTTCTATCCGTCTTAATACACTACCCCTAATCCCATGTGCTTTAAGGTTACATGCCTTTATGTGGGGTTTATTCAAAAGTTTTCTGAAAATGCAAATAAACCACATCTACTGGCTCCCTTGATCAGCTCCGAAGGATTCCATTAGATTTGTCAAGCGTGATTTCCCTTTCATAAATCCATGCTGAGTCTGTCTGGTCCTGCCACAGTTTTCCATGTGTTCTGCTATTAAACCTCTTACATGTTTTTTTTAAAACCTACTACGTTTCATTATCATCCATGCTTGGAAAAATATGTCTGTTCCTTCAGGGTTAGTGAGTCAAAATCATGAAGCTCCCTCCCTAACAGTATTATGGGGTATTTGCACCAAATTGGCTGTAACCATTCAAATAGGGAGATCACCACTGACTTCTCAAGGGCAACGAGGGATGAGCAATAATTACTGATTCAGTCAGCAATGTCATATGTGATGAATGAATAAAAAGCATGCTGCTGTTCTGTAGATACTGTTAATGAATCTGCTACGACTGGATTAGCTAAACCAGAGTTTAATTCCAGCCTTTGGCGATTGTCAGGCATTCACCCTGTATCTGCCTGGGTTTCCCTAGGTGCTGCAGTTTCCTCCCACAGTCCAAAGGTGCGCAGGTCAGGTGGACTGGCCATGCTAAATTGCACCATGGTATCCAGTGATGTAAAGGCTAGGTGGATCGGTCGTAGTAAATGTGGGGTCACAGGGATAGTTTTGGGGGCTAGGTCTGGGTGGGATGCTGTCAGACAGGTTGGTGCAGACTTGGCAGACCAAATAGCCTCTTTCTACACTAAGAATTCTATGATTCAAAGCAAAAGCAAAGAAGGTTTAATAGCAGTGACCCACCTCAAATAACTTAGTCATATCACCTCCTGGTAGAGGTGACAAATACTACCAGGTCCCAGAAGTGGTCATCTCTGAAAATACTACATATTATCACCTGCTGTGTTAAAATCTTTGAACCGCCAAACCTTGTGGCAACTTCGCTTTCAGAACTTCAACTGTTTAAGATAGCAGTTTGCCATTACCTTTTTTAGAACAGTTACAAGTAGGTAATAAATGCTGGTATTGCTAGTAATGCCCACATCCCATGAATGAATTTTCAATAAATATATTGGGACTGATATCGTTGTTACCTTTCATCCCAGAGGTAAAATAACCTCCCAGTTCTGACTGCCTAAGTTGGAATACAAGCCACTTGAAGATGCTCGAGACTGCTGATACTGCATGAGTTGGCACATTTGGGAGAATCATAGAATTTTACAGTGTAGAAGGAGGTTATTCGGCACACAGTATCTGTACTGCCTCCCGACAGAGCTACCTATCCAGTCACATTCTCCAGCCTTATCTCCATAGCCCTCTAAACATGTCATGTTCAAATATGTCCAGTTCTACATTTTTCACATTTAGAATGAGTTTCTTTTCCAGACTTTCATTCTGGATTCCATTCATTAACTTGCAGTAATAAATGATATTAGCCAACTAATGTTAAAACTACAGGCTAATGATTGTAAAGCTGAAGATACCATTAAATTACCATTTGTAATGGTAATTTAATCAGACACTGGGCTTCAAAACTTTTATGATTCATCTGCAATCGCTCTTTAGAGAATGTTGAATCTGTTCCTTTAAGCAATTGAATTTGTTTTTCGATCAATACTGTCTAAAAAATGCATCTTAGAAATCACACCATGACTTTTTTTTGAAGTCTTGGAGAGCCAGAATTATCATTGGTCCACTGCTTAATAATGTCTGTATTCCAGTCTTCTTGAAGCCTAACTGAGTGACATTCCAAAGCCTGTTTGGAGGTCTTAAAACTGGATTGTTAACAATTTTAGACTGAATTAGATCTTTCTGTTCTGTTTAGAGCAAAGGGCTAATCTTGTAATTGAGCCTTTGTTCTTTCTGAATCAGTTTAGCCTTCCACATGCAATGGCTGCCAATGTAGCATTGAACAAATGTATTTTATTACTATAATTTGTGAACTGAAAATACCGAAGGTTTTGTTGTGTTCTTTGGACAGCAGAAGTAAATCTCTGCCAGACTGTAGTGACGTTTGGTGATTCAACTTTATTCACTAATAAACTGAATAGAAGTAGAAGTTTAATAGTGATTTCACTCAGTTACAATTCAGAGCTATCTTCAGGTTATGCTACCTTCAATACACAAGAGCTCTGCAAATTATGCATCAGAAAAATAAAGGGGAAAGAAAACCAGGCAAAGGACCATAATCATAATTAATGTTTTGTTTTCCAGAGCCAACATGAATTTGGAAAATCTCAGCAAGTCAGAATTGCTGATGTTCTTCAGTGTCCTTGAAGGAGAACTTGAAGCAAGAGATGTGGTGATTGAAGTATTGCAAGTAGGTGGCACAGATTTTAGTTCTCCTTTCCCAGATAAGTAGGGGCCACAAATTTTATTTTACCCCTCACAAAAAGAATGGCAGGATTTCAGCTTGTTATGGGCAAACTTATTTATCTTAATTACCATGTCTCGTAAATGTACACTTGAAAGCTAAACACTCCTTTCTCCAATATTGTGTGGTACTATGCTTCAGTGGATTTTGTGATGTGTAAAAATCATTCACATTTTGTCAAGAGCCATAAAAAAAAACGTTGTTATTACCTTATCCCAATATATTTATGACGTAACTGGTTCTTGCTAGTCATGAGTAAAAGGCAGTTGATGTGTAAATCTATCTTTCTGTGAAGTGTGAAAGACTCTGATTCCCACTTCCCTTTTCAGATGACCCTCAAGGATGTGTTCCACACAAAAGTATCTGTTCCCAGCAGATTTCTTTGTTTAACTCAGCATTAAGGAAATGACTGAGGCAAATAGGAAATTCCAATCATATTGTTTATTATACAGTCAATAGGAATTTTGTTCTCCTCCAAAGAGATACATATTTCTGAAATCAAACTTGCTCTTCCAGAGGACAAGTGATTACTCTAAAATATTTCTATTAATGCAGGAGAAATCTACAGCTCTCTGAGTAGTTGTTTGTTTTATGGCCATTTAGTTATGCAGAATGGAGGGGGGTTTGTAATTAATTCAGGCAGTTGTCATTAAATCGAGGACTTCAGATTCTTGATTGCTAGCACAAAAACCTGCTGTGCTACATTTGATGCGTTAGCATATAAAGTTGATAGCTCATTCAAGACTTCACTGCCTTACAAATCAACAAGCTGTGGCTAATTGATCAAAAATGCTGGAGACAAGCTGTACCACTGCACAGTGCTATTTATTGAATGTCTAGGTGGATCACAAGTGATGTTTTGTTTGTGCTTTAATTCAAAGATGGCCCATTTCGGGAGTGAAATGGTGGTTTGTTGGTTTTTTGGGCGTGTAACTATATCACTATTAAGGCTGGAATTTTCTGCAAAACATGACAGGATACCGTGGATGATTGCATTTTGGGCAAATTGCTGGCTTGGGATTTTTATTGCTTGCATTTTCTGTTTACTTCTGCTACGCATTTAAGCACCTGCTTTCAAAGGAGACCAACTTGCACCAGGTGCACCAAGCCTGTGCAAGCTTCTCCTCGGACTCAACAGTCCACACTGAAATCCGTAGTGAAGCCTTCAGAATGCACTCGTGACATTTCCTTTGACTGCCATGAGAACTCTCCAGTCCGCCGTGGAAGATTTGCTTTGGTATGCAAGTGTCGGACCTGGCTGCATGACCAGCCCAATGTCTGGGCAATTAGGGATGGATGATAAATTCTGCCTTGGTGAATGACGTCTGCAACCTGTGAATTACTTTAAAACATATCTGAGACTCATAGATATTTACAGCACAGAAGGAGACCGTTCAGCCCAATGTGTCCACATAGAACATAGAAGAATACAGCGCAGTACAGGCCCTTCGGCCCTCGATGTTGCGCCGATCCAAGCCCACCTAACCTACACTAGCCCACTATCCTCCATATGCCTATCCAATGCCCGCTTAAATGCCCATAATGAGGGAGAGTCCACCACTGCTACTGGCAGGGCATTCCATGAACTCACGACTCGCTGAGTAAAGAACCTACCCCTAACATCTGTCCTATACCTACCCCCCCTTAATTTAAAGCTATGCCCCCATGTAATAGCTGACTCCATACGTGGAAAAAGATTCTCACTGTCGACCCTATCTAAACCCCTAATCATCTTGTACACCTCTATCAAGTCACCCCTAAACCTTCTTTTCTCCAATGAAAACAACCCCAAGTGCCTCAGCCTTTCCTCATACGATCTTTTTACCAGAGGAGGTTTACCAGGCAACATCCTGGTAAACCTCCTCTGCACCCTTTCCAGTGCCTCCACATCCTTCCTATAATATGGCGACCAAAACTGCACACAATACTCCAGATGCGGCCGCACCAGAGTCTTATACAACTGCAACATGACCTCAGTACTCCGGAACTCAATTCCTCTACCAATAAAAGCCAGTACGCCATATGCCTTCTTCACCGCACTATTTACCTGGGTGGCAACTTTCAAAGATCTGTGTACATGGACACCAAGATCCCTCTGCTCATCCACACTACCAAGTATCCGACCATTAGCCCAGTACCCCATCTTTTTATTACTCTTACCAAAGTGAATCACCTCACACTTAGCTACATTGAACTCCATTTGCCACCTTTCTGCCCAGTTCTGCAGCTTATCTATATCCCGCTGTAACCTGCCACATCCTTCCTCACTGTCTACAACTCCTCTGACTTTCGTATCATCCGCAAACTTGCTCACCCAACCTTCTAACCCCTCCTCCAGGTCATTTATAAAAATGACAAACAGCAATGGTCCCAAAACAGATCCTTGCAGAACACCGCTAGTGACGGCACTCCAAGATGAACCTTTACCATCAACTACTACCCTCTGTCTTCTTCCAGCCAGCCAACTCCTAATCCAAACCTCCAACTCACCCTCAATGCCATACCTCCGTATTTTTTGCAGTAGTCTACCATGGAGAACCTTATCAAACGCCTTACTAAAATCCATATACACCACATTTACCACTTTCCCCTCGTCCACCTCGTTAGTCACCTTCTCAAAGAATTCAATAAGATTTGTGAGGCACGACCTGCCCTTCACAAAACCATGCTGACTATCCTTGATCACATTATTCCTATCCAGATGTTCATAAATCCTATCCCTTACAATTCTCTCTAAGACTTTGCCCACAACAGAAGTGAGACTCACCGGCCTATAGTTACTAGGGTTATCCCTACTCCCCTTCTTGAACAAGAGAACCACATTTGCTAGCCTCCAATCTTCTGGCACTACTCCTGTAGACAACGAGGACATAAAAATCAAGGCCAATGGCTCTGCAATCTCCTCCCTTGCTTCCCAGAGAATCCTAGGATAAATGCCATCAGGCCCAGGGGACTTATCTATTTTCTCCCTTTCCAGAATTTCCAAAACCTCTTCCCTACATACCTCAAAGCCATCCATTCTACTTAATTGTGACTCAGTACTCGCATTGACAACAATGTCCTGTTCCTGATTGAATACTGACGAAAAGTATTCATTCAGTGTCTCCCCAATCTCTTCAGCCTCCACACGCAACTTCCCACTACTATCCTTGACTGGACCTATTCCTACCCTAGTCATTCTTTTATTCCTGACATACCTATAGAAAGCCTTGGGGTTTTCCCTAATCCTACCAACTAAGGACCTTTCGTGTCCCCTCCTTGCTGCTCTTAGCTCTCTCTTCAGGTCCTTCCTGGCTACCTTATAACTCTCAATCGCCCCAATGAACCTTCACGCCTCATCTTTACATAGGCCGCCCTCTTCCCTTTAACAAGGGATTCCAATTCCTTATTAAACCACGGCTCCCTCACACGACCCTTTCCTCCCTGCCTGACGGGTACATACTTATCAAGGACACTCAATAGTTGCTCCTTGAACAAGTTCCACATATCAATTACGCCCTTGCCTTGAAGCTTTCTTTTCCAAGCCACACATCCTAAGTCATCCCTCACCGCATCATAATTTCCCTGCCCCCAGCTATAACTCTTGCCCTGTAGTGCACACTTATCCCTCTCTATCACTAGAGTAAAAGTCACCGAATTGTGGTCACTGTCCCCAAAGTGCTCACCTACCTCTAATTCTAACACCTGGCCTGGTTCATTACCCAGAACCAAATCCAGTATGGCCTCACCTCTTGTTGGCCTATCTACATATTGTGTCAGGAAACCCTCCTGCACACATTGGACAAACACTGACCCATCTAACGAACTTGAGCTATAGCTTTCCCAGTCAATATCAGGAAAGTTTAAAGTCCCCCATAACAACCACCCTATTACTTTCACTCTTCTCTTGAATCATCCTCGCAATCCTTTCTTCTACGTTTCTAGGACTATTAGGAGGCCTGTAAAAAACTCCTAACAGGGTGAGCTCACCTTTCCAATTCCTAACCTCAGCCCAAACTACCTCAGATGGCGAGTCTTCATCCATCGTCCTTTCCACAGCTGTAATACTATCTTTGACAAGCAATGCCACACCTCCCCCTCTTTTACCCCCACCTCTGACCCTACTAAAACATTTAAACCCTGGGACCTGCAACAGCCAATCCTGTCCCTGTTCTACCCATGTCTCCATAATAGCCACAACATCAAAGTCCCAGGTACCAACCCACGCTGCAAGTTCACCTACGTTATTTCGTATACTTCTTGCATTGAAGTAGACACACTTCAAGCCACTTTCCTGTTTACAGGCACCCTCCTTTGAAATTGACGCCTGTTTTAAAAAATTCTCAAGGTCAGGTTCGTAGGAGAGTAGTCTGACACAGAACAAACGACCAAGAGGCGAGTCTGCTAGAATATGAGCATTTTATTCCCCGCAGCGTCGCCACAACCAGGTCTCATCCTTACAACGGGTCTGGCTTATACTCACTCTACATGTTACCGGAACTGGGAGCCGTCAGTTCTCGTAGAGCGGTTGCCAACAACCCACGCTCGGCAGTTAAACGTAACCCCGGAGCAGACTCCCCGAACTGGAGACTTTTCCAGCTGATATACTCTTTTCCAGATATAAACATTCATGTGAACAGCAGAGCAAGGCTAAAAAACACATTCCATTCTGGTTACATACAGATAAGAAGATTCACACGGGGAGGTGTGTAATAAGATTCACACGGGACTAAGCAACACCTCCATTCCGGTTAGATTCACACATGTATTGGGACATAATTTTTAACCGTTTCACCACATTCCACTGCTTGGCCCAATACATGTGTTACATTATGATTCACACATGTATTGGGACATAATTTTACACCACAACGCCATGTTCCTAAACTCCCTACACTCCAGGTCCTGCACCCTAAAGCTACAGTCTGGGTTCCCATGCCCCTGCAGAGTTAGTTTAAACCACCCCCAAGAGCACTAGCAAACCTCCCACCAAGGATACTGGTGCCCCTCAGGTTCAGGTGCAGACCATCCCGTTTATAGAGGTCCCACCTTCCCCAGAAAGAACCCCAGTTATCCAAATACCGGAATCCCTCCCTCCTGCACCATCCCTGTAGCCACTCATTTAACTGTTCTTTCTCCCTATTCCTCGACTCTCTATCACGTGGCACGGGTAACAAACCAGAGACAACAACTCTGTTCGTTCTAACTTTGAGCTTCCAACCTAGCTCCCTGAAAGCCTGCCTAACATCCTCAGCGCTCCTCCTACCTATGTCATTGGTGCCAATGTGGACCACGACTTCGGGCTGCTCCCCCTCCCCCTTAAGGACCCGGAAAACACGATCAGAGACATCACGTACCCTTGCACCTGGGAGGCAACATACCAAACGTGAGTCTCTCTCGTTCCCACAAAACCGCCTATCTGTGCCCCGAACTATCGAGTCCCCAATTACTATTGCTCTGCTCTTCTCCACCCTTCCCTTCTGAGTAACGGGGACAGGCTCCGTGCCAGAGGCCTGAGCCCCGTTACTTACCCCTGGTAAGTCGTCCCCCCCACAAGTATCCAAAACGGTATACTTGTTCTTGAGGGGAACGGCCGCAGGGGGTCCCTGCACTGGCTGCTTCCTCCCAGTCCCCCTCACTGTCACCCATCTATCTGCCATCTTTGGAGTTACTACTTCCCTAAAGCTCCGATCTATGACCCCCTCTGCCTCCCGAATGATCCTAAGTTCATCCAACTCCAGCTCCAGTTCCCTAACAGGGTCTTGGAGGAGCTGGAGATGGGTGCACTTCCTGCAAGTGTAATCAGCAGGGACGTCCATGGCATCCCTCACCTCAAACATGTTGCAAGAGGAACATTGCACTGCCTTCACTGCCATCCCTCTGAAAGTAACCTTTTATAAAAAAACTGGGTCTAAAGAATACAACAAGCAAAATGCAGCACTTACCTACTTACCACAACGGGTCTTATTATTTAGGTTAGAGGAGGAGGGCGGGTGGGAGGCACTACCTCTGTAGTGCCTCGGGTTCTTCTCCTGCGCGCTTTTAAAGGGAAAAAAACCTACCAGGCTGCCCCTCTGGTCTTTGTCACTTCCCCCTGCTGCTCCCGCTCTTTCTGTAAAGAGAGAAAAAAACACCGCTGCCCGCTACCGGTAAGTAATTTTAAAACAAACTGTCTTACCTTAGCTGCTGCTCGCACTCAAAATGCACTCACATTGGTCAATAAAGATTTGATTACGTCAATCCTGTTCTCCAGCTTTTGTCCCATAAGCCTTGAGGAAAAACAATGCAAGTAATTATCTAAATACTGCTTAATTGTGACGTGTATCTGGCTCAATAATCATATCAGGCAATAATTGCCAAATTCTCACCCTCTGAGTAAAATAAACTTCTCCTCAACTCTTCTTTTAGCATCAATGTCTTACCTTAAGTTTATGGCACCTAATTATTGAACTCACTATTAAAAGAAAAAAGTGTCTTTCCATCGACCCTGTCTCTGTCTTTCGTAATCCTCATACCCCTTTTGTCACATCCCTTTCCAACCTTCATTACTCATAGGAAAACAACCGTAGACTATCCAATCTTTTTTCATAGCCGAGACTTTCAAGCCCAGGCAACATCCCTGAGAAATCTTTCCTGCATCCTTTGTAGTGCTATAACGTATTGACCAGAACTGCATGCAGTTGTGGCTGAATTAAAGTTTTATACAGTTCCAGCATGACCTTGCTCTTTGATTCTGTCCCTCTGTTAATAAAAACTACAAAAAGATGCTCTGTTAACCATCTTAACTAGCTACCCAGCTATCATCAGGGTCTGTGGATGTGAACACCAGAGTTCCTCTGATCCTCAGTACTTTCCAGGGTCCTACCATTCTTGGTGTAATTCCATGCCCTGTTAGACTGCCCCAAGTACATTACCTCCACTTTT
Source organism: Chiloscyllium plagiosum (assembly GCF_037043375.1). Lineage (NCBI taxonomy): Eukaryota > Metazoa > Chordata > Chondrichthyes > Orectolobiformes > Hemiscylliidae > Chiloscyllium > Chiloscyllium plagiosum. Next base: position 7,761,187 of record NW_028270164.1, read on the forward strand.
CCGGGTTGGATTCAATTTGCCACTGCTCTCCCCAGCTCACCAGTCTGTTGACATCCTCCCATGGTTTATGGCTCTTCCCCTCACTATTTGCCACCCTACTAATTTTGTTTCATCCATGAACTTCTTGATTGTACCCCTACATTTTAAGTCCAATTCTTAATATACACCACAAGTGGCAAAGGCCCCCCCAGTATCGAACCCCACGGGATCCAATCAGAAACTGACTTCTAGCCACAACCCCAAGGGATCCAATCAGAAACTGACTTCTAGCCACAGGCTCGTCCCTCTGCTTCCTGTCACACTGCTAATTTTGGATCTGATGTACTGTTTTGCCTTGGATCCCATAGGCTTTTCTTATTTTCCCCCTTCTTGACTTTTGAAGGACCTTACCAAAAGCCTTGCTAAAATCGAATGTATTGCCTTCATCAACACTCCCAGTTTTCTCCCTTTAAAATTTTGATCAAATATGTCAAACATGACTGTCTCTTAATAAATCCTATTCTGAGTATCCGTGAGTCATCCATGTCTCTTATGATATCTTCAGCTACCTACAGATGTCAAACCTTGCTTTTCCTGGCATCCCCTCACAATGTAAAGGTTTCATAAAAGTGCATAAAACAGTTTACCTATCTTTTATGCCCAGGTTGACAGAGTGCATGGACCAAGTTTCTGTACTTAACAAAAATTACTATTTATTACAAATACATAGATTCTAGGTATATGTTAAACATTATGAACTGGCAACATAACTCTAAGTTAAAACTGTAACCCCCTTATAAAACCCCTCCGCGCACACAAACAGAGATGTGGATGTCATGGATGGATGGAAAGGCAGTTTATTGGTCCCTATTCATTTAGATGATCTTTTGACTTTTCAAGATTTGCTGTTCCTCAATTTTCCTTAAGTAATTTCACTTGCTGGCAAGAGGCACAAAGCGACTGGTTCATACTTGTGAAGTCTCTGACTTACTTTTAACCAATAACAGCTTATGGCAACTGATGAGGGAAATAAACTGGTTAAACTGAGATGCTCTTTCCTGCAGTGAAAAAGACAGCGCCTTCCTTTTCAGAGGTCCAATGGTTTCTGACAAAATGCACACCCATCAGCTGTTCATTTATCTGGGAGCCAATCAAAGTTGGTGGCAGGCAGAATGCACTTGCCATTGAAACTGATCACAGTTCCCCAGCTTTGACAAAGGGTCAGTTAGATTCGAAACATCAGCTCTTTTTTCTCCTTATAGATGCTGCCAGACCTGCTGAGATTTTCCAGCATTTTCTCTTTTGGTTACAGTTCCCCAGATACTCAGCGTCCTTTTTTTTTTTGTACTGTTTGCAAGACCTAAGTTGTCGCCTGCATTGGAGAACAGATTCATTCTATATTCTGTGTCCAGCTCAGAATCAGTGGATAGTACGTATTCATCAACAAATAGGAAATCCTGAAGTATGTCTTGGAAACACGGTCTTTGCCTTCAGAAGTGATGTATCATCTTCTGAGAAGAGTTGTCTGATTTTAAATCTTGGAGTTATGATTGCAGAACTAATGTCATAAGATAAACAGCTATAGGTAATAGGTCTACTGGTAAAAGTTTATCTAAGATCTTCATAGAAACAAAATGTATGCTAGACATAGAATATTTGACTGATATGTAATTTTTAATGGTTAAGGATATTTTTAGTTTTGTGTGGTATAGTATATTAAGTATGAATAGGAGTTTTCGCCCTTCTCTAAGTACATTTGTACACTGGCCAAATTCTATTGAACTGGTACTAATGCTAATTTGAGGTCTGCTTTTGAGAAATTTACATTTTTGTTCCCTGTAGTCATTTTATTAAAATGTGATCTGTAGCTGTTCACTTAAATTAGATGCAAATATAGTTAGACATTGCACGGGATAGCATGAGGAATTGTGGTTATGTGCACGCACAAGGTGACAAGGGGATCAAGTAGGCCATATGGCTCATTAACAGTTTTGTTTTTGTTCATACCTATGTTCCATGATTTTTTCTTCAAAGCTGAAAATACCTGGACTATAGTATAGAGTTGAACTCTGAGATTTTACTGTTCTGCTAAAGGAGTAGAAACTAACTAAATTCTATTTTTGTCAGGGTTTGATTGAAAACAGTATTTAAAAATCCAGTGTAAGCAACATCTTGCAGATTTCACCAGGGTGGAAACTTTTTTTTTAATTGAAATATGTTTACTTGTTTCAGTTGTCTTGCTTTAGCTCTTGCAGGTCTTGGTGTAGTAGTGACTGGGATTAATATACTTGAGTCGCAGTGCAAACGTTATGGGCATTGCCATTATGACAATAGACAATAGGTGTAGGAGTAGGCCATTCTGCCCTTCACACCAGCACCACCATTCATTATGATCATGGCTGATCATCCTCAATCAGTATCCTGTTCCTGCCTTATCCCCATAACCCTTGATTCCACTATCCTTAAGAACTCTATCCAATTCTTTCTTGAAAGTATCCAGAGACTTGGCCTCCACAGCCTTCTGGGGAAGAGCATTCCATACACCCACCACTCTCTGGGTGAAGACGTTTCTTCTCAACTCTGTTCTAAACGGCCTGCCCCTTATTTTTATACTGTCCTCTGGTTCAGGACACACCCAGCAGCGGAAACATGCTTCCTGCCTCCAGAGTGTCCAATCCTTTTAATAATCTTGTACGTCTCAATCAGATCCCCTCTCGGTCTTCTAAACTTAAGGGTATACAAGCCCAGTCGCTCCAATCTTTCAACGCAAGATAGTCCCGCCATTCCGGGAATTGACCTCGTGGACCTACGCTGCACTCTCTCAATAGCCAGAATGTCTTTCCTCAAATTTGGAGACCAAAACTGCACACAATATTCCAGGTGCGGTCTCACCAGGGCCCTCTACAGCTGCACAAGAACATCTTTGCTTCTATACTCAATTCCTCTTGTTATGAAGGCCAGCATGCTATTAGCTTGCTTCACTGCCTGCTGGCAGGCAACAACTTGGATTTATAGTCCAAAATATATACTGATTTACTTTTCATCTTAATGCAAATCTATATGTAATATTTATTTTGTCAAGGTCTAGAGCATGTCCCAGTTTACAATCCAGCTAGCTGGAATGTAGAAATTGTCAAAATGTTGGTACAATAACAACAAACCAAATGGCATCTGACTGTGCCATAAATCTTTCAATATTTTTACATGGAGTGTAGTTATACTGTAATGAAAAGCCATTGATTTAAAAAGCATTAGTTGGGTGGCAATTTTCATGCTCTGGTGCCAAGAATCTGTCTCTGTCTCTTTCCCTCTGTGTGCGCATATATGTGTGTGCGCGCGCGCACCGCGCACCCCTCACCCCTCTACCTCTGTCTGAGTCTTTCTTTCTCCAGCTCTGTGACTCTCTCTTACTTTCTCTGTGCCCCTCTGTCTGTGTGTCTCTGTCTCTGTCTCTGTCTCTGTCCTTAGAAAAGTAGACATTCTGGCTAACAATAGTTTAAATCACCCGAGGACAAAAGTGTTGTTAAAATTGTTAAGTTGGTATTCGAAGTTCTACCCAGCAGTTCTGCAATTAATGGTGTAATTTTTATCCACAACAACTTGCCTTTATATAACACCTCAATGAGTGATTAAACAATAAAAAATAGGAGGAAATGGAAACTTGTTGGATTAGCAAGTGTAACTACTGGCATGTTCTAAGAATCTGTGTTGGATCCCTTTTGAACATTTTGATAGTAAGGGTGGATATAATAGTTATCATCAGATTTTCTGAATATAAATTAAGATGTGTACTAAACAGCAGTATAGCACGGTATTGATGAATAGATAAAAATGCTAGCATCAATAAATGTGAAATGATGTATCTCACTGACAAAGAGCAGGATTGTGCACCAAACTAAAATTCTTAAAAGTGAGCAACAAATGAGGAAAAAATTAAATACCTGAAATATTACCTCTGAAAATTACAATAGTTTATAGAGTCAACAGAAAAGAAAAGGTGGCGATGAATGTGTAGCAGGCCTTAATTAGTTTAATTTCTCATTCATTGCTCTGCTGGTGTCCATACAATGGGCTAAATGGCCTCTTTTTGTGTTGTGACAATTCTGAGGTAAGATTGTGCAACGTGTACATTTTTTTTAAAAAGGAGTTGGAACTATGGAAAAGATTAAACAGAGCTATCATTGTGACAGCAAAGATGAGAAAGAAGTTCAATATTATAGGAACTTTGTTCAAAATAAGAAATGTTAAGGGAGGATCTGGTCAGAGTACTGCATTTTTTTTTTAAAAGGAGCAATAATAAGCATGGTTGATTCAGTAAGAAAAAGACATTAATATAAAATTGTGGTCTGATAGTATAGTTTTTATTTTTAAAAGATCTCCAGTAAATATAAGTAAGCAACATCAAATTAAGAAGAGTAGACTACAGCACTAAGATTATTATTTTGAGGTATGTAGAAGTATTTTCTAAGATAAAAAGGTTCATAGAGTAAAAAATGCTTCAGAACTGGCTATCACAGTTAAGTCAATCACAATCTTCAAAACTGCATTAGATAAGCACCCAGGAGGCAAAAAAATGTATACAGAAAACAAAGAATCAAGAAGATGTTATCTGAATACAAAGTTTCTGTATGGAGCCAGTACAATAAAAGGCGCATTCATACAAATGGATTCCTGTGAATTTGCTATGATTTGCACCATTGGTTGCCTTTCCCCATACACATTAGAATATCTATTCATCTTGACAATGTCATCTCCATGGTGATGATTTTTAAACTGCAAGTGACAGCAGGCCAATAGCTAGATGAGGTTAATGAAAACCACTCTTCTTAATTATATGCATTGTGTAGATCTTAAGTAATGTTCCTGTGTTTTAGTTCAAAATGCAAAGCATACATATGAATATCAAAATGCATCCTTTATCTATCAGTTGTCATATTTGTGCTTAATACTTTTATTTTGCTCTGTGTACTAGTTTTGATCAAGTTAATAAATTATAATATTGAGCACAACACTGTAGCAAAACATTCCTAAGTTGGAAAACTTAACTGTACAGTTTTGCATCTTGTTTTTAATGTATATGCAAATGGCATGTTTAGTCTGTATCATGTTATCAAAGCAGTGGTTTTTCATTGTACAGTTTCTGTTGTAACTCTCCAAGTTACATTCCATAGATATTTTTAATTAAACTGTTCATGCATGTTATGATGCAGAGCCAAGGCAGGTAGGACTTGACTCCAGGACTTCTGGACCAGAGGTGAGAACGTTACCACTTGCCCCAAGACCCCTTAAGTCATGTTCTGTAGGCTTGATACAGATCTCTAAGTGTTAGCTATTCACCTTGATGTGTAATCATGTTGTGTGATACATGGTTTTTGCTTTTGGCTTGTTAAAAGCAAAAATGTTATTCCATGACTACTGTAGCATTTTCTGTTCATGATTAGACCCGTTTGACTAAAAGTGATAGTTAACTCACTATTATTCATAGAGTTGGGTCAAAGTGAGAATACCATGGCATGTTGTTATAGCTAGTTTTAAATATGCGCTGTTATGGTAAACTTGTAGCAGAACCCTAGTAATATGACCTCTGAGCTGTCAATTTATCTTGAAGAAAAATGAGACCAGCTTGTGATTATATCCTAAAACTAATTTAATGTTTTAATTGTCTAATTACTTTTAAATTGCAGGCTTTTAATTTTCTCTTTGGCAGATTAATACCTGTCTTAATCAAAATTTAAAGCTTTTTTAATAAACATTCTAGTAAATGTAACATTTCAGACTTCTGGTTCAATGATAAAGTGGGAAACTGTCTCAAAGTTAAGTTGTATTGTTTACCAAAGTATGGTGAAATGTTGTTTTCTTCATATAAAATGTGTGATTATTAAAGTTCTCACTCTCAACAAAATAGAAACAGACTGATTCCTGGGGTAATAAAAGCAAAGTATTGCAGATGCTGGAAATCTAAAACAAAAGCACAAATGCTGGAGAAATGTAGCAGTTCTGGCAACATCTGAAGCCGAGTCACATTGAACTCAACATTTAACTTCACTGATTCCAGAATAATAAAGTTGTTGCATGAAGAGAGATTGACGAGACTGGGTCTGTATTCTCTGGAGCTTAGAAGAATGAAAGATTATCTCCTAGAAGCTTACAACATTTCTGAAGGAATAAACTGATTTAAATGCAGAAAATACATTTCCTCTGGTGGTGAGGTCTAGAATCGGGGGACATTGTCTCAGTATCCGGATAAAAGGCAAGTTGTTTAGGATTGCAAATAGAGGGAATTTCTTTGCTGAAACGTTGGTGAATCTTTGGAATTCTGTACCTCGGAGAGCTGAGACCTCTGTTATTAAGTTAGTTCAAGACTGAGTAATAGATTTGCAGTTGCTAATGGCATCAAGAATACGAGAACATTGTGTGGGAATATTGTGTAAAGGAAGATCATTCTTCTGATGCAGGTAGATCCAGTGCTGTTAGGGAAGCATTCAACAACACTGAAGGAATGTCAAATCAGGATGGTATGTTTTTTGAGGGAAACTTGCAGGTTGTGGTGTTCTCATACAATGCTGCAATTGGCCTTCTAGATCAAGTTTGTCTGACCAGTGTTCCAGGTCCTGTTTAGTCTGCAAGGTCCTGTTCAAGATGTATAGAACAACCGGTAGAATAAAAAATTGCTACAGTACTGCTCATCTAGTCACAAGCTCCTCTTCTCTATTCTCTTCTGGTAGGTGAATCAGTGAGTCCATCAGCAGTAAACATGGGAAAGAAATGGCCTGTGATTAGACAGTCCACAACCAGTGAGATGACGTCTCATTAGTTTCCACAGGGTCCGTTCTGTCTCTGCCTGTAGCCAGGCTTCTGTTTGCTTGACCTGCAGCTCATGCTAAGGAGAACACAATGGCATCACAAGCTGCACAGGCGGTTGATGTTATGAGTTGCCGAAATGTTGTTGAAGGAGCCCTGGTATAGTATCTTGTATATGATACAACTTCTGCCACTAAGCAACAGTGGTGAAGGCAATAGTAATAAATTTGTTTGCTGTTTTTCCTATGAAACTTGCTTTCTCCTGGATCATGATGAACTCTTTTTAGTGGTGTTGGAACCATAATCAATAGATTAAGTGGACAGTATTCCATCATCCCATTTCTAACTTGTGCCTTGGAGATGATTTGGGAGAAAAGTGCATCACTTGTCACAGAATTCCTAGCCTTCCAACTCTCCTTGTAGCCATAATATTTAATTGGCTAGTCTCATTTACTTTCTAATCAATGATATGTTTTAAGAAGTTGGAGGTGGGGGAGGTTCAGTGATGATCAGAGTTCCCTGTTTTGTTTTCTCTCTGGTTGAATGGACATCTGGAACTGGAAGTCAATGCTGCGATTGGCATCAGATCACTGTGTGTGAACCCTCAAAGCAACTGTGCATGTGTATAGCTACACACCTTGGAGGGAATGCTAGTGATGATGCCATTGAATGTCAAGAAGCATTAGTTAAATTCTGTCTTTGTGAAGATGTTAATTGCCTGGTACTTGTGTGGTGTGAATGTTACTTGCTACTTATCAACCCAATCCTTAATGTTGTAAAAACAATGACTGCAGATGCTGGAAACCAGATTCTGGATCAGTGGTGCTGGAAGAGCACAGCAATTCAGGCAGCATCCGACGAGCAGCAAAATCGACGTTTCGGGCAAAAGCCCTTCATCAGGAATAAAGGCAGAGAGCCTGAAGCGTGGAGAGTTAAGCTAGAGGAGGGTGGGGGTGGGGAAAAAGTAGCATAGAGACCTGGGAGTTGCAGTGGGAGAGGGACTCCCTGAGATTCTTGTAGAGAGAGGAGGAAAACTTCTTCAAGGCAGGCATCCTTGCAAGAGGATTCACAGTAGGGTTAAAATCAACGAGGTAAAACGGATGCTGCCTGAATTGCTGTGCTCTTCCAGCACCACTGATCCAGAATCTGGTTTCCAGCATCTGCGAATCCTCTTGCAAGGATGTCTGCCTTGAAGAAGTTTTCCTCCTCTCTCTACAAGAACCTCAGGGAGTCCCTCTCCCACTGCAACTCCCAGGTCTCTAAGCTACTTTCTCCCCACACCCTCACCCTCCTCTAGCTTATCTCTCCATGCTTCAGGCTCTCTGCCTTTATTCCTGATGAAGGGCTTTTGCCCGAAACGTCGATTTTGCTGCTCGTCGGATGCTGCCTGAATTGCTGTGCTCTTCCAGTACCACTGATCCACAATCCTTAATGTTGTCCAGGCCTTGTTATATATGAGCACAGATGTCTGGGTCTCATGAAGGGTGCTGAACATTATACAAGTGTTAGCAACCTTATGATAGAGGGAAAGTCTTCTACTGAAGCAGCCAAACCTGTTTGGCTTAGGAGTTATCCTGAGGAACTCTTACAATGATGCCCTGTGACGAATTTTAATGACGCCCAACCATGGCAATCATCATCCTTTCTGCTACAGATGATTCCAACCATTGGAGAGTTTTTCCTCCTAATTCCTATTCACTCCAGATTTATTATTGCTCCTTGATGCTAGATTTGGTCTAATGCTCTCTTGGTGTCAGTGGCAATCTCTCTCATCTCTTTTGAGATCAGTTCTTGTGTCTATGTTTGAACCGAGGCTGTAATGAGATCAGGAGCTGAGTTGACCCTGGGAGAATCCAATTGAGTATTGGTGAGCTGGTTATTGCAGTTTAAGGTCCTCTTAATAGCACTGTCAAACTCCTGTCACTTTGCTGACGATCAGTAACAAACTAATGCATCAGTAATTGTTCAGGATGGATTTGTCTGACTTTTTATGGGTGCATAAACCTGCACATTTTTCCAAATTATCTGGTAGATGCCAGTGTTGTAGTTGTATGGATTTATCTAATTCTGTATCATAAGGTTTCAATACTTCTGATAAAATGTCTTAAAGGCAAATGCTTACGGCTTAGTGACATTTGTGGAAATGAAGAAAATATTTGTTTTGAAATTACTTCATATTTTGTAGTACAGAGTTTATGTAATGTCCAATTTTCTACTTCAAAGGAACATGTTTCTTTCTCAAATTAAGTTCAGTGAATCATACAGTTCCTCTGTTTGGCATGTTAGTTCATTAGCATTCAAATACAGGAAAATGTATCCTTCGGTTTTAACCTATTTCCAAAATTGTAAGTTTACTTTCTCATTGTTGAAATATTGAACATTTCTTCCTGCCTTCTTTTTGGAAGCAATGGCCTATTGCTATTGAAATCTATTGTTAAGGTTATAACAAGACCTCTTAGAAAATCTTAATGCAATTGAAGATCGTCAACATGGTTTTGTGAAAGGAAAATCATGGTAATTAACCAGCAGTGAGGAAAAGGGAAATTGGTTAACACAATACACTTAGATTGTCAAATGCCTTCTAAAAATTTAACAAATTTGATTGAATTTTTCAAGAAGATGACTAGGTGTGCATTTGAGGATAGTACAATTGATGTAATCTGCATGGACTTCAGTCAGACTTTTAACAAGGAGTCACGTGATAGACCAGTTAAGAAGCTAAGAGACCCTGGGATCCGGAGCACCTGGCCAGATTAAGCCAAAATTGGCTGGAATACTGTGTGTAGTTCTGCTTGTGATAGTATAGGAATAATATAATTGCATTAAAGAAGTTGTACGCAGGGTATACTTGGATGTATCCTGGGGTGGAGCACTTCATCTATGCAGAGAAATATGATGGACTGGGATTGCTTTTCTTGGAGCAGAGCAGGCTGAGGTGGTAGATCTCAGTCAGATTTCCAAGTGTGAGGGATATAGACAGGGAGATGCTTTTCCCCCATTGGAGGAATCAATATCAGGGGATACTGTTTTAATGAGCAGGAAATATAGCAGTGGTTTGAGGAAAGGTATTTTTACCCAAAGGCTTGTTGGCTAGACAGCTGGAGTATAATACAGTATGACATCAACACGTGGGTTCAGTTCCTGCATCAGTTGTCATGAATGTTCCTCCGTCCTGTCCTTTTCCCTCACCAAAGGTGTGGTAACCTTTGGATTAAAGCACCACCAGTCATCTCTCTCTAATGAGAAAGCAGCCCAATAGTCACTTTACATACTGTGGTTATCTGGAGCTTACTGCCAAAATAGGTGGTGGAGACAGGAATCCTTCAGACATTTAAGAACTTTTTAAAATTAGCACTTGAAATGCCATACCATATAAGGCTGTTACAAAGTGCTGGAAAATGGGATTAGATTAGATCATGCTTAATAACCAGTGTAGTCACAATGGGCCAAATGACCTCTTTTCCATGCTGTAAAAACTCCATGACATGGCAACAGATCCAAGGTCATTCTGCAAAATAAACGTTTATGATATAGGAGCTAATACATTAGCATGGTTAGAAGATTTGTTAATGAGTAGGAAACAAAGCAAAAGCGTAAATGAGTAATTTTCAAGTTGCTAAGATATGTAACAAGTGAAGTACCGCAGGGATCAGTGTTGAGGCCTAATCTGTTTACAGTTTGTGTAGGACTTCAATAAAGGGATTAAATGTACTGTTGCCACAATTGCTAATGCTAGAAGTAGAATGGTGATGAAGGTTGTGAACAGATTATAAGAAGTCTGCAAGGGGATATAGATATGTTAAGTGAGAGGGCAAAAAAAAAAGCACAAGTCTTAAAAATATGAACATGGTAGGAAGCTTGGAAATGCAGCCTTCATTAAAAGTAGAGAGATTGCGGAACAGAGTACAGTCATCTGGGTGCCCAGGTTCATGAATCAGAGACATTATTGTCTGTACGAAAGTGATTTTGGAAGGCAAATAGAATGCTATAATTCACTACAATGGTAATGGAATATGAAAGTAAAGATGTTTTGCTACAGTTGTGCAGAATTTTGGTAACGTCTAAAGTATTGTGTACAATTTTGAGAAGGGTTGCAAATAAATTAGGGGTTAGAGAAGATTTGCTGGACTGATACATGGGACAAAGGGTTATTTTCTGAGAAAAGGTTAAACAGGCTGGGTCAGTATAAAAGAATGAACTCTAAGTAAAATTCTGAGGGAATTGGATGAGATGAAGGCTAGAATGATGTTTTCTTTTGTGGGAGAGACTAAAACCAGAGGGCAGAATTCAATAATAAAGAATGTCTCATTTAACAAGTGAATGGAGAGAATCTTTTTTTATTTGAGGATCTCTATAATGCACTCTTCTCCAATGATTAGTGGAGGCAGGGTATTTAAAATTTTGAAGTGGGAGGTAGGTAGATTTTTGCTTAACAAGGGAAATAAAGATTATTGGGAGCAGACGGGAATCTGGAATTGAGGCCACAATCATCATCTGTTATCTCAGCAGCAGAACAGGGCCAAATGACAGATCCCCTGCTCCTAATTTGTATGTTTATATGTGCATGTTCCTGCTCCTAATTCACATGCTATTTTTAAAAATATATGTTGAAGTTTATGCAATGAATTATGATAATCTGACTGAAAGGATAATGGGAAACTTATTAGTAACTTTCAGATATGATTATACAGAGAAAATGTTCGCAGGGCTATAGGGAATGTGCAAGGGAATAGAACTAATGGAGAGTTCTCCAAAGAACTACCATAAGTACAATTGGTTGAATGGTTCCTATCTGTGTAGTGCAATTCTGTGAATTAGCTGAACATTTCTTCTTTTAAAGAAGAAATGAGGCCAAGGATAAAGTATTGTATAAAGCAATCTGTGGCAGCCTAGGCTAAAATGATTGGTCTCGGAAATACTGTGGGCTTTTGTATTACTCTACATATTTTTGCTTTAATTTATGATATATTGGAAGCTAAAAGGTTGTCTAAAAACAGATCAGACTGATGCATGTGAATTTAATTAACATTTTAGATTCTAACTTCCATTAGTAGTAAAAATCTGCTTTTAATACTTACTATTAATTTAAGGACAGCAGTTTATTCATACCTTTCTTGGTTAAGAATTGAGAAGCTATGATTTGGCAAGCCCAAGATATCAAATCCTGAGTTGACTTGGTTTGTTGTTAAATTAGAATTATCTACAGACAAACAATTTGCACGATCCAAGGATAAGTTCAACTCAAAAGAAATGAAATCTAAAGCGGGCAGCTCCTTCATACAATATTGATGCACTACTCCCTTTTATATTGATTCTTACAGTATAGAATTTCTGATCTAAACCTGCAATTTTTCCTATCTTTAATGCTAAAACTATTTAACATTACATAAGGTTTAATTCCAAAATTTGTCTCGATAATTCACTTCAGTTTACATCTAATTGCTTTTGGTTAAGTGTATTCTGATCACTTTATGCACTTTAAATGTATCTTAGTCCAGATTGAAGCATGCTTCAAATTCATAAAACATCTTGCTAAATCAACTGAATAGAGTAGTTTTACATTGAAAGTACTCTTATGTAAATAGAATATGTGATGATACCATCCAGTGATGGTATTGAATCAATTTTAAGTTTCTAAAATGTAGAAGTTTACAAATTAGTTGTTAGTCTTACAGTTTGAAATGTAATTTTCAGCTCTTTTGCCAAGATTTGAGTTGTTGTTAAAATGAGTCACCTAGCCCAGGAAATGATTGCAAAATTGTTTCTCTATCAGGAAGAGGTAGGAGTTGGAATGGCTGTGTTTAATGATCATTTTGCTCTATCAGTAAAATATCTCCTGAATGATTGCATACCATCAAAAAACATGCCTGCACTCTTCATTCCATGCCTTCTACTAACAGTTCTCCCAACTGAACATGTCATGGTAACATTGATCTCCCAAATGAGGTCCAGATGTTCATCAGATTATCTGATATTCTTAGTATGTAATAATGCAGTCTTACAATGGAGCTGTTGTGTAACAATGAATTCTACATGTCTTTATATTTATCTTTTCTGATCCAGTATTTAGAACAAAACCTATAAGTGAAGGTTTATGCAATCCAGTTTACAGTTCACAATAACTGGTGGTGTCTTTCTCACTGCCAGCAGAATAAAACATTTGTACATTACTTGCTATCATATTTATCCTTAATAAGCAGTATTCCTCCACTTTATTCTGAGGAACACAATAGGAAACAATTTGTATTTATAAACCTCTAATGAAAACTTAAAGACCCTTCTCAGCTACTTATGGTATTCAAGGTTCTGTCTGAATTCAGGTAAAAGCCTTTGTCCCAACAATTGTAATGCTGCTTGGATTATTTGTTACAGAAATATAGCCAAACTTTGTAAATGGCTAACTGTGTTCTCCGTGGAGTCAATATCTTAAATGTAGACACTACATGATTATCCTAATACAATGTGGAATTCTAAGTACTGTTACACTCAGGAATGTGTATGATAAAGAACTATAGTTTTGTGGTCAAGTTTACCTCTCTATGCCTCACCGCCCACTTGTCACTATATGTCTTGTCATGTAGCTGCTGTTTAGTCAGTGATCCTGACATAATAGAGATGTCTAGACAGATTTCATAAGAGGTTACTCAAGCCATTGTAGCCTAGTGATCAGCTGTGATTAGACTTTTAGACTTTTTAAAAAAAATATGCTGTAATTATAGCTACATAGTAATCCATGTCTGTGTTTCAGTATTTTTCACACTGCCAAGTAGCATCAGGAAGCTATCATTAAGTAGAAAACCATCCTCCTGACCATCAATAGCATTTTAAAACTCTAATCATTCAGCATTTCTCTTTACAGATTTTTTTTTCAAAATAATGTATTGGAGGCATTTCACTCATACTACCCTCCTGTAGCACATAATGATCTTAATGACGTTTTCAGAATTGGCTGGATTTTAAATGACCATCTGATTCCTGGTGGAAACCCCACTGCAGACAAAGAGAAAGCTGTTACCATGTTTTGGCTGGTTCATGAAATGGTACAAGAAAGCACTGACCTTAGGAACCAAGCACATTCTCCCTATGTTTGCGTGGGTTACCCCCTGGGTGCTCTGGTTTCCTTTCGCTGTCCAAAGATGTGCAGGTTGGGTTGATTGGCCATGCTGAAGTGCCCGTAATGTCCTGGGATGTGAAGGCTACGTGGTTAGCCTCAGGAAATGCAGGGTTACAGGGATAGGGTAGGGAGGTGTGTCTGAGTGGGATACTCTTCAGAGGTGAAACTTTATTGCTGGAACAGCACAGCAGGTCAGGCAGCATCCAGGGAACAGGAGATTCGACGTTTCGGGCACAGGCCCTTCTTCAGGAATGAGCAGAGAGTGTTCAGCAGGAGAAGATAAAAGGTAGGGAGGAGGGACTTGGAGGAGGGGAGTTGGAAATGTGATAGGTGGAAAGAGGTCAAGGTGAGGGTGATAGGTCGGAGTAGGGTGGAGGCGGAGAGGTCAAGAAGAAGACTGCAGGTCAGGAAGGCGGTGCCGGGCTGGAAGGATCCGGCTGAGACAAGGTGGGGGGAGGGGGGATGAAGAAACTGGTGAAGTCCAAGTTCATCCCCTGCGGTTGGAGGGTTCCCAGTCGAATCTCCTGTTCCCTGGATGCTGCCTGACCTGCTGTGCTGTTCCAGCAATAAAGTTTCAACTTTGATCTCCAGCATCTGCAGACCTCACTTTCTACTCTTCAGAGGGTCAGTTTGGATTTGATTGGCCAAATGGCCTGCTTCCATACTGCAGGGATTCTATGATTTAGCTGGATTATGGCATCTATATTTTTGTACTTTATTGTATGGCTGGGAAACATGAATAACTTGAAGCTATCGGGGAAAGGAAATGACCAGTTTTCATCTTCAATGTGTATAGTATATTCTTGGCATCTCCTGGAAGAACAAAATCTGAAGTGTCCCAATATAAAGCTATCTAAGCTAATATTCAAATAGAAGCAACTTCACTAGCTTGGGCAGAATGGAAGATGGAAAAATTCCCAAGAATATTGTGTCATGCAAAGTAATCTGAAGACTAATAGACCCCTAAAGTTCTGTTTCATGGATTCTTGCAAGTACGTCATGAAGGTCCTAAATGTTGATGTTTCACACGTGGGAGATACTAGTCAACAACAGAGAAAATTGGTGTTATTTGCAGGCCAGTGTATGCCGCTATGACAATGTAACTACACCAGCTTGATAACAGATGCCAAATTAGCACCCTGCAACATTTAATAACTATCCTGTATATTGTGGCAGAACCTGCCTCTCTCATCTTATCAACCATTGGCAAACGTACAACATATGAAACTGTTCCATGAATTGGTGGGATGAATCTGAATGCCATTGATTACATCTGAATGTCAAAAAGACACATACAATCCAAAACAACATAACAACATTTGTAGGAATTCAGTGTCTTGGGGGAGAGAGGAGAAATTGATTATCAAGCACAAACAAAACTTCTATCTCCATTGCCTCTTAATCAGACTTAACTGTATCTCACTTGTAAAGTTATTAGACATTTCCTTCAAATTTATATATACAGTACAATTATGTGATAAAGGGCAAATAGGACTAAGCAATCCCATTGTCCACTCTGTTCAGATGTTTTTCAGCCTACGTGAAAAGAGAATAAAAGTAACTTATGGTGGTGATGGGAACCTCTGGAAATTCCTTTTGTCTGGAAAGACAATGAAGTGAGCTCCAGGACTGACCACCAATTATTGATATCTTATTATTCTGAGACATGTCTGACTCTGACTCTGAGCAGCTCCCATTTGAACACTTCAGTGGAACTGTATTCCAAACTGTATTTTGGAATTTTATTTTATAGGTAGAAGAAATTCGGGGGTGGGGAGGTAAAGAAAAGCTCATCTTGGCATCCAATCTAACTTTGGTTTCATATGCTTACATTTTTCCCCATTCTTTCCATTTCTATCCACCTCTAATAACCTATCCTCCATTATAATCAAAGATGGCTTTATTTTAAATTAATATAGACATTAAAGTGATATGACTTTAAGTGAAAGGAACCATTCTTGAGGCTATCCCGGAAAGCTAACAGTATTACAAATTATCACTCTGGTTATCCTTACTTTCAGACCTGTTCCAGGACTTCGGCATTGTATTGTCATGTAAGGAGACCAAAGTAAAGCATACAGCACCAGGTTATAGTCCAACAGGTTTATTTGGAAGCACTAGCTTTCTGAGGGTTGCTCCTTCACTAGGTGGTTGTGAAGTATAAAATTGTAAGACATAGAGTTTGTAGCAAAAGTTTGCAGTGTGATGCACCTGAAATTATATATTGAAAAATATATATTTTTCAATATAATTTCAGTTGCATCACGCTGCAAACTTTTGCTATAAATTTTGTGTCTAACGATCTTATACTCCACAACCACCTGATTTAAGGAGCAGCCCTCCGAAAGCTAGTGCTTCCAAATAAACCTGTTGGACTATAACCTGGTGTTGTGATTTTTTTTTTTGTATAACTTTCTACACCCCAGTCCAACACTGGCACCTCCCAATCAAAGCAAAGCATTGCTCTCTCAATGTTGTGTAGCACTCTTGCCTTACATGATTCTGGGTTCAAGTCCCATTCTAGAACTCAAACAAAATTCTGGGCTGCTAGTGCAAACCCTCAATTCTGCACTATCTGAGGTGCCATCTTCTCAATGAGAAGTTAAACCAAGGCACTATCTCCACTCCCTTCCCCCTCTACCGTTCAAGTGAATATGAATATTCCAGTGACACCAAAAAAGAACAATGTTTATTCTTCAACTAGTATTACTACAGAAATGCTTATCTGATGACTATTGAATTCCTATTTGTGGAGGATTATTGTACATAAAATGGGTGTTACATTTTCTGCAATGTAGCAGGGACTACATTTCACAAGTTCTTAATTGGCTGCCAAACACTTTGGAACCACCTGACGAAAGATTAAATGTAAATGCAAGTCTGTCTTTCATTTTCTGTGATAGATTTGAAGAACCAGCTGGTCTCTTTGTCTGTCCTTTCTAAATGTTTATCTGACGTCTGCTTACTATATAAGACTGTCAATTTTTTTAAAAACTGCATCCATGCGAGATGTTTTGTTCACTTAGAATAAAGAAATGTGGAATACAGTGTCTGTTGCATGTACTATCAAGGGACCACGTTGTGGTAGTTTCTAAAACGTACTTCTACAATAATTGTAATGCAAGTGGCTATAGTATCAAAAACTGAATTACAGGTAGTTCTGCTATTACACGTAGTTGCATTCCTGTGCAACACTGCTACACAAAACTCATGCAATATAAATACGCTTAAAGTATTGGCAATGAAATCACTTTATATCCAACATTCACTTTAAAAGTTTGCATTTTAAAAAAATTATTCCCCAATTCATCAATTATGTTACAGCCAAATCATGTTGAGGAATGGGTGTTATAGAAGAACGACCTGTATGCACAAAAATGTTTACTCCTGTCTCTTTATTTGTAGATGCCAGACTACAGCCCATGATTTACTTCTGATGAGTATTACATAATGATGTAGATTAAGGACATTAATTCAGTTAAATCTGAATAAATGCATTTCTAAAGAATATGAGTAGGTAATAATTGTGCAATGCAATCTGACAACAGACTTTCAAAATTTGAAATACTTTGGGGGAAGTATCTGGAAACAGCTATTTGGGACAAAATTTGTAGTCATGTTGGGAAAAGGTGTGTTGATTAGCACGAGTCCACATGCATTCCTAATGGGGAAATCATGTTTCACTGACTTGCTTGAATTTTTTGAAGAGGGAGCAGTCTCTATGTCGGTAACTCTAGTAATGTAGTATACGTGAATTTCCAGAAGGTATTTGACACAATGCCACATAACAACAGATTTGAGGAAAGTTGTAGGACATGGCTTAAGAGGGACAGTAGCAACATTAATGCAAATTTGGCTGAATGCCATGAAACAACGTAATGGTCAATGGGTATGTTTCGGCTGAAGGAAGAACTGTAGTAGAGTTCCCGAGAGATTGGTATTGGCAGCCTTGCTTTCTCTGATGTATGTTAATGATGTGGTTCCTGGTGCGCTGGGTAATTTTAAAGTTTTCAGTTTCACAAAACTTGAAAGAATCTGAGGAGGATGGTGTGGTACTTTGGTTGGAAGAACATTGGGAGACAGTACAAAATAGCGGATACATTTCTAAAATGATTGCATTAACCGAGTGACCTGGTGTATCGGTGTACGGATTGTTGAAATGGCTGGACAGATGTAGAGAGCAGTTTATTAATAGGGGCATAAAGGGGGTGATGCTGAACTTTCTTAAGACTCTTGATAAACCCCAGATGGAGTATTGTGTACAGTTGTGCGCACACATTATGCTTAGATTAGATTCCCTTTGACCTTCCGAAGAGTAATCCACCCAGACCCATTTCCCTCTGACTAATGCACCTAACACTATATAGGCAATTTAGCATGGCCAATTCACCTGACCTGCACATCTTTGGACTGTGGAAGGAAACCGGAGCAGCCAGAGGAAACCCACGCAGACACTGGGAGAATGTGCAAACTCCACACAGACAGTTGCCCAAGGCTGGAATCGAACCTGGGACCCTGGTGCTGTGAGCCAGCAGTGCTAACCACTGAGCCACTGTGGCCCCCTATAGGAAAAAATGTGAAATTATTTGAGAGTGCAGAAATGATTTGCAAGTATGGTTTGAGAACGGTGGCACAGTGGTTAGTACTGCTACCTCACAGTGCCAGAGACTCTGTTTCAATTCCCACCTCAGGCAACTGTGTGGAGTTTGAACATTCTCCCTGTGTCTGTGTGGGTTTCCTCCAGGTACTCCGGTTTCTTCCCACAGTCCAAAAATGTGCAGGTTAGGTGAATTGGCCATGCTAAATTGTCCATAGTGTTAGGTGAAGGGGTAAATGTAAGGGAATGGGTCTGGGTGGGTTGCTCTTCGGAGGGAGGGTCAGTGTGGACTTGTTGGGCCGAAGAGCCTGTTTCCACACTAAGTAATCTAAATGAGAAACTTTTTAGTTAAGAGGATAGTTTTAAAAGACTGTCCTCTTAGGAGAAAGAGGACTCCTAAGGAGATTATAGAGGTTTTCAAAATCATGAGCAGGCTAGACAGAGTAGCTACTGCAGAAAATACGGAGATATGGCATTGAGGGTGAGTTGGAGGTTTGGATTAGGAATTGGCTGGATGGAAGAAGACAGAGGGTAGTAGTTGATGGCAAAGTTTCTTCATGGAGTGCCGTCACTAGCGGTGTTCCGCAAGGATCTGTTTTGGGACCATTGTTGTTTGTCATTGTTATAAATAACCTGGAAGAGGGGTTAGAAGGTTGGGTGAGCAAGTTTGCGGATGATACGAAAGTCGGAGGAGTTGTTGACCGTGAGGAAGGATGTGGCAGGTTACAGCAGGATATAGAGAAGCTGCAGAGCTGGGCAGAAAGGTGGCAAATGGAATTCAATGTAGCTAAGTGTGAGGTGATTCACTTTGGGAAGAATAACAAAAAGATGGGGTACTGGGCTAATGGTCGGATACTTGGTAGTGTGGATGAGCAGAGGGATCTTGGTGTCCATGTACACAGATCTCTGAAAGTTGCCACCCAGGTAAATAGTGCGGTGAGGAAGGCATATGGCGTACTGGCTTTTATTGGTAGAGGAATTGAGTTCCGGAGTCCTGAGGTCATGATGCAGTTGTATAAGACTCTGGTGCGGCCGCATCTGGAATATTGTGTGCAGTTTTGGTCGCCATACTATAGGAAGGATGTGGAGGCACTGGAACGGGTGCAGAGGAGGTTTACCAGGATGTTGCCTGGTATGGAAGGAAGATCGTATGAGGAAAGACTGAGACACTTGGGGCTGTTTTCATTAGAGAAAAGAAGGTTTAGGGGTGACTTGATTGAGGTGTACAAGATGATTAGGGGGTTAGATAGGGTTGACAGTGTGAACCTTTTCCCGCGTATGGAGTCGGGTATTACAAGGGGGCATAGCTTTAAATTAAGGGGGGGTAGATATAGGACTGAAGTTAGGGGTAGGTTCTTCACTCAGCGAGTCGTAAGTTCATGGAATGCCCTGCCAGTAGCAGTGGTGGACTCTCCCTCTTTATGGGCATTTAAGCGGGCATTGGATAGGTATATGGAGGATAGTGGGTTAGTATAGGTTAGGTGGGCTTGGATCGGCGCAACATCGAGGGCCAAAGGGCCTGTACTGCGCTGTATTCTTCTTCTATGTTCTATGTTCTAAAAGCTGTTCATGCTCGTAAAAGGACCAAGAACAAGAGAGCACTTAAATTGGTGTAGAAAAGGAGTGAGGGGAATGTGACAGCAAGCAGTTAGGGTATGGTATGCATTGCCTGGAAATGTAGTGGATGCACCTTTGCTAAAGGCATTCAAGAGGGAATTGGATGATACTTGGATAGAAACTGTGTAATAGTATGGAAGCAAAAGCAGGAAATGGGCACAAAGTAATGATCATTTGGACAGCTGATGGAGGAACAATGGGCTCCTTCTGTTTGTAACTATTCTGTGAATCAATGACTTGCTGCTTATCCTTGCAAATCATCTAGACAAAAGCTGAAAAATTACATCTTGAGTTTCGTAAATAGTCTTATTTAAAATATATTAAGATGGTCTGGTATCTGCTTTAATTTACTTCAAAAACTTAGTAAAGATTTATGTTTTCTAATTTGTGAGAAGGCACCTATGTTTGGTTTTAAGCAATAGATGCAATGCAATTAAAAGGCATTGAAGGCTGATTTGATTAAGCTGTAATTGTCATGAATTTGCATTTTTTTTATGTTTGTGAAATAAATACCACAGCCAAAAGTCAGTTGATTTAGAAACTGCCTTTTTGTTACTGTTGGTAAGTACAATTCTGCCCACTACACCAGTTTTGGTCAGTTAACATATCAACTCATATTTTGCATTAGTGGATAGATATGGCTGTACACTGATTTTCTAGATTTGTTTACTCTGTTATCGAGGAAGCCAATAGTGATAGAAAAAAGAAAGTATTTGCTGTGCATTTTTCAAAGTAATCCTCCAGATTTCATTACACACTCCTCTTTTCTAGAAAAAGTTATGCATGTTTGTTGCACCCCTGTAACAAATTGAGTTAAATACAGCACTGATAGAGATTTAATAATATGAAAACAAGGATCATACAGAAAATAGTACACAATAAATATGCCTCATACAGTCTAGTGCATGTTAATTTTCTGATGTTGCTCTGTAAAACTATTTGTTTCCCCTCCCTTCTTCTGATTATTCACATGAACACACTAAACTGAGAATTTAAAAAAAAACTTCTATATTTCAATTACACTTAGAGGTCAGTGACTGTGGAGCCACAAAAATGGGAGTGGTTGCATATCTTGCTGCTGTGTGGAGTGTATAATGAATAGGAGGAAGCCCTGGGCTGAGCTTTCTTTGTTTTGTTTACTGGCAGTTTTTTTCAGGAAGTGCTAAGCAGCAAATCGATGTCATGGCCAGTTTAAAAAAAATAATGATGGGAAGCACTAATGAATCATTAATCTGAATAAAATGAGTTTATTTTCCCAAACAGTGGCACAGTTAAAAGATTGATTTATCTGCAAATTTGGAACATTCATTCATTCTCTCTTTTTACTCCTCATCTCTTCCTTCCCTCCCACCGCCCCCCCATTGTTTTTGCTCTCTCTCATTGTGGAGGAGTGAAGTTTCCAAGCCGCACGCATTCCCCAATGAGCTGTGCAAATTGAGCTTGGTCTTATTCTCACCCAAATCTTTTCATTGTCCTTTTTACTGTACACGGATTAAGGCTGTAACGCTCTAACCTTCAAGTTATTTTAATTTACAGTAGTTTTCTTAAGTTAGTGTTCAGGTTTTTAATTTGTGCCTTAGTTTTCACTTGTCTAGTGAGGGAGTTAAGTTAGTCATTAAAGTTAAAGAATAGAATAGTAATGAGACTAAATTTGCATCTTGATCCAAGAAAAGCTAATTGTAAAATTTTCTATTAGAGACAATAGAATACGAAGCCAAAAAACTATCATGTGACCTACGCACGGATCAGTAAAACCTGGTGCATAGACACAGTAAGTGCAGAAGTTGACTGGCATATTGACCTTTTTTATTTTGAGAACATTTGTTAGATTGAGAAAGTAAGGATATCATATTTCATAGTATTGAACCTTGATCAAATGCTCATCAAGCATGCTGCATTCAATTTTAACACTAATCCTACAAGGCTGTCAATATATTGAGAGGATGTGTTAGTATTAAAGTTTTATGATATTCAAGACCAGATTGTAAAAGATTGCTTTGTATTCCCTTGAATTTTGATAATTGAGGATAATTTAAATTAGATTCAATTCCCTACAGTGTGGAAACAGGCCCTTCGGCCCAACTAGTCCACACCAGTTCTCCGAAGAGTAACCCACTCAGACCCATTGCCCCTAACTAATGCACCTAACTCTACGGGCAATTTAGCATGACCAATTCACCTAACCTGCGCACCTTTGGACTGTGGGAGGAAACCGGAGCACCCGAAGGAAGCCCACGCAGACACTGAGAATATGCAAACGCCACACAGACAGTCGCCCAAGGCTGGAATCGAACCGGAGTCCCTGGTGCTGTGAGGCAGCAGCACTAACCACTGAGCCACCGTGCCGTCCCACGGTCTTTAAATGGTAATGGGAATCGATCCGTTACCTAGACAAACTATTTCCTCCAGATTCAATATAATGTAACAATCAGAGCTGTGAAATCAGAAAGCATGTCTTTCTCACAAAACATAGTGGAAATGTTGCTCCCTTATTCAAGGGGAGTAGAGACAGCCCTGGTAATTATGGACCAGTGAGCCTTATTTCAGTTGTAGATAAAGAATTGGAAAAGGTTATAAGAGAGAATTTATAATCCTAGAGGAATAAGTTGATAGGGATAATCAACACGGTTTTGTGAAGGGTAGGTCAAGCCTCACAAATCTTAATGAGTTCTTTTGAGAAGGTGACCAAACAAGTGGATGAGGGCGAAGTGGTTGATGTGGTGTATATGGATTTCAGTAAGGCGTTTGATAAGGTTTCCCCATGGTAGGCTATTGCACAAAATACAGAGGCATGGGATTGAGGGTGATTTGGCGGTTTGGATCAGAAATTGGCAAGCTGAAAGACAAGCTGGTAGTTGATGGGAAATGTTCAGTTACTCGTGGTTTACTGCAAGGATCTGTTTTGGGGCCACTACTGTTGGTCATTTTTATAAATGAACTAGATGAGGGCATAGTAGAATGGGTTAGAAAACTTGCGGATGGTGCTAAGGTCGGTGGAGTTGTTGATAGTGGTGAAGGATGTTGCAGGTTACAGAGAGACATATATAAGCTGCAGAGCTGGGCTGAGAGGTGGCAAATGGAGTTTAATGTGGAAAAGTATGAGGTGATTCACTTGGAAAGGAGTAACAGGAATGCAGAGTACTGAACTAATGGTAAGATTCTTGATAGTGTAGAGGACCAGAGAGATCTTTGTGTCCTTGTACATAGATCCCTGAGAGTTGTCATCCAGGTTGATAAGGTTGTTAAGAAGGCATATAGTGCGTTAGCTTTTATTAGGACAGGGATTGAGTTTTGCAGCCACAAGGTCATGCTGCAGCTGTACAAAACTCTGGTGCGGTCACACTTGGAGTATTCCGCACAGTTCTGGTCACCGCATTACAGGAAGGATGTGGAAGCTTTGGAAAGGGTTCAGAGGAGATTTACTAGGATGTTGCCTGGTATTGAGGAAAGGAGAAAGTGAGGTCTGCAGATGCCGGAGATCAGAGCTGGAAATGTGTTGCTGGAAAAGCGCAGCAGGTCAGGCAGCATCCAGGGAACAGGAGAGTCGACGTTTTGGGCATAAGCCCTTCTTCAGGAATGAGGAAAGTTTGTCCAGCAGGCTAAGATAAAAGGTAGGGAGGAGGGACTTGGGGGAGGGGCGTCGGAAATGTGATAGGTGGAAAGAGGTCAAGGTGAGGGTGATAGGTCAGACTGGGGTGGGGGCGGAGAGGTCGGGAAGAAGATCTCGGGTTAGGAAGGCGGTGCTGAATTTGATGGATTTGACTGAGACAGGGTGGGGGGAGGGGAAATGAGGAAACTGGTGAAATCCGAGTTCATCCCTTGTGGTTGGAGGGTTCCTAGCCGGAAGATGAGGCGTTCTTCCTCCAACCGTCGTTCTGTTGTGGTCTGACGATGGAGGAGTCCAAAGACCTGCATATCCTTGGTGGAGTGGGAGGGGGAATTGAAATGTTGAGCTACAGGGTGGTTGGGTTGGTTGGTCCGGGTGTCCCAGAGGTGTTCTCTGAAACGCTCCGCAAGTAGCCGGCCTGTCTCCCCAATATAGAGGAGGCCACATCGGGTGCAGAGGATGCAATAGATGATATGTGTGGAGGTGCAGGTGAATCTGTGGCGGATATGGAAGTTTCCTTTGGGGCCTTGGAGGGAGGTGAGGGGGGAGGTGTGGGCGCAAGTCTTGCACCTCCTGCGGTTGCAGGGGAAGGTGCCGGGAGTGGAGGTTGGGTTGGTGGGGGGTGTGGATCTGACGAGGGAGTCACGGAGGGAGTGGTCTTTACGGAATGCTGATAGGGGAGGGGAGGGGAGGGAAATATATCCTTGGTGGTGGGGTCTGTTTGGAGGTAGCGGAAATGACGGCGGATGATGCGCTGTACATGGAGATTGGTGGGGTGGTAGGTGAGGACCAGTGGGGTTCTGTCCTGGTGGCGGTTGGAGGGGCGGGGTTCAAGGGCGGAGGAGCGGGAAGTGGAAGAGATGCGGTGGAGGGCATTGTCGACCACGTCGGGGGGGAAATTGCGGTCCTTGAAGAAGGAGGCCATCTGGGTTGTGCGTTTTTGGAACTGGTCCTCCTGGGAGCAGATGCGGCGGAGTCAAAGGAATTGGGAGAATGGGATGGCGTTTTTACAGGGGGCAGGATGGGAGAAGGTGTAGTCCAGGTAGCTGTGGGAGTCGGTCGGTTTGTAGTAGATGTCCGTGTTGATTCGGTCGCCTGAGATAGAAATAGAAAGGTCGAGGAAGGGGAGGGAGGAATCTGAGACTGTCCAGGTGAATTTGAGGTCGGGGTGGAAGGTGTTGGTGAAGTGGATGAACTGTTCAACTTCCTCGTGGGAGCACGAGGCAGCGCCGATACAGTCATCGATGTAGCGGAGGAAAAGGTGGGGGGTGGGGCCAGTGTAGTTGCGGAAGATGGATTGTTCCACATATCCTACGAAGAGGCAGGCATAGCTGGGGCCCATGCGGGTGCCCATGGCTACTCCTTTCGTTTGGAGGAAGTGGGAGGATAGGAAAGAGAAGTTGTTCAGGGTGAGGACCAGTTTAGTCAGTCGAAGGTCTTGCAAGGAAAGGCTGAGGGATGTGAGACTTTTTGTGAGTGAAGAAGGTTGCGAGGTGACTTAATTGAGACATATAAGGTAATCAGAGGGTTAGATAGGGTGGACAGCGAGAGCCTTTTTCCTTAGACAGTGATGGCTAGCACAAGGGGGCGTAGCCATAAATTGAGGGATGAT
Organism: Chiloscyllium plagiosum; assembly: GCF_037043375.1. Classification (NCBI taxonomy): domain Eukaryota; kingdom Metazoa; phylum Chordata; class Chondrichthyes; order Orectolobiformes; family Hemiscylliidae; genus Chiloscyllium; species Chiloscyllium plagiosum. Next base: position 7,786,514 of record NW_028270164.1, read on the forward strand.
AGACATAGGACAGATATCAGAGGTAGTTTCTTTACTCAGAGTAGTAGGGGCGTGGAACGCACTGCCTGCAACAGTAGTAGATTCACCAACTTTAAGGGCATTTAAATGGTCATTGGATAAACATATGGATGAAAATGGAATAGTATAGGATAGATAAGCTTCAGATTGGTTCCACAGATTGGCGCAACATCAGCTGAAGGGCATGTACTGCGCTGTAATGTTCTATGTTCTAAATGTGGGACTTTAGTTCACGTCAGACTCGTCGTCCTCCAAAAGCTTATGAATGGTGAGTAAAATAATATTCCCAAAATTGAGGTGGATGAATTTTTGATGGATACAAATATTCAGGTGTAATTTAGTGGCAGCAAAATGGAGTTGAACTGATAGTCATTAAAGCTCTGATTCGTCAGTGCTGGAGAGGCTGAATGGTTTGCTCCTGTCCCTATCTTTGTATGATTTCCACCATTTAGAAATTAATATTATTTTCATTCGGGGATGTGGGCATCACTGACTGGGCCAGCATTTATTGCCCATCCCTAACTGCCCAGGAGAAGAGCTGCCTTTTGAACTGCTGTAGAACACTCTCAAACCTGTTGGCAATGGCATTACAGGATTTTGGCCCAGTAACAGTAGAAGAAATAGTGATTATAATTTCAAGTTTAATTTCATTTTCATTTCCTTATAAAATAGGATGGTCTGGTGGCTCAGTGGTTAGCACTCCTGCCTTGCAGTGCCAGGGGCCCAGGTTCAATTCCAGTCGTGGGTGACTGTCGAGTTTGCAAGTTCACCCTGTATCTGTGTGGGTTTCCACCAGGTGGACTGGTTTCCTCCCACAGTCCAAAGATGTGCAGGTTTGGCTTACCCACTGTTCAGAGGGTAGGTGCAGACTTGATAGGCTGGATAACCTCTTTACACACTCCAGGGATTCTGATTCTATGAAGTCAGAATGGTGAGTGACTTAGAGGGGAACTTGCAGGAATAGTGTTCTGCTGTCTGCAGTTCTTTTCCTTCTGATGGTAGTCGTCAAGGGTTTGCAAGATGATGTGTAAGGTACCTTCGTGAATTTCTGCAGTGTATCTTGTAGATGGGTCTTGTATTCTTGAGATTCAATGAGATTCCCCCCTCATCCTTCTATGCTCCAAGTATAGACCTTGATTCCACAACCGTTTCTCATAAGACCAAGCTCTCTGTCCCTGGAATCATTCTTGTAACCTACCTCTGGACCTCTCCAATGCCACTATATTCTTCCATAGATATAGGAGCCAAAACTGCTTGCAATATTCCAAATGCAGTCTGACCAGAGCCTTGTGCAGCTTCAGCAGTACGTCCTTCCACTTGTGTTCTAGCCCCCTCAAAATGAATGCTTAGGTAGCATTTGCCTTCCTAACTGTGAAATTAACCTGAATGTTAATTATAAGAGAATCCTGAACTCAGACTCCCAAGTCCACTTGTGCTTCAGATTTCCAAAGTCTTTCCTCATTTACAAAAGTCTCCCTTTCCTGCCAAAGTGCATAACCTAACACTTTCCCACATTGTATTCCATCTGCTTCTTTGCCCACTCTCCTCGCCTGTCCAAGTCCTGATGCAGCCACCCTACCTCCTCAAAACTACCTGTCCCTCCACTTATCTTTGTGTCCTTCATCCAGATCATCAATGTATAGTGTGAATTATTGTGATCCTAACACACCCCATTGGAACTCTGCTAGTCATGAGCTGCCATCCTGTAAGACACCTTTATCCCAACTCTTTGCCTTCTGCCTGTCAGCCAATCCAGTATCCATGGCATTACCTTGCCCCTAACACCAAGGACTGTTGTCTTTTTAACAGCCTTCTGTGCACTGTCAAAGGCTTTCTTGAAAATCCAAATAGGCCATGTCCATTGGCTGTCCTTTTTCCAACTTGCTTGTTACTTCCTTAAATAATTCTAACAGATTTGCCAAGGAACAGAGCTTGACAACAGAGCTGATTCAGCCCTATTTTAACATGCACATCCAAGTACCCTGCAATCTCATCCTTAATAGTGGACTCTGTAATCTTGCTGACGACGAAGGTCAGGCTAACCAGCTTATAATTTCCCATCTTCTGCATCCCTCCCTCCCTTAAACAGGGGTGTTACATTAATCATTTTCCAGTTCTCTGGAACCCTCCATGACTCCAGTGATTCCTGAAAGATCACCACCAATCTCCACAGATAACATCCCAGGATTCTGATGATGATATCATTTGGTCCTGGTTATTTACCTTCAGAGCTGAAAATGTGTTGCTGGAAAAGCGCAGCAGGTCAGGCAGCATCCAGGGAACAGGAGAATCGACGTTTCGGGCATAAGCCCTTCTTCAGGAATGAGGAAAGTTTGTCCAGCAGGCTAAGATAAAAGGTAGGGAGGAGGGACTTGGGGGAGGGGCATCGGAAATGTGATATGTGGAAAGAGGTCAAGGTGAGGGTGATAGGTCAGACTGGGGTGGGGACGGAGAGGTCAGGAAGAAGATTGCAGGTTAGGAAGGCGGTGCTGAATTCGATGGATTTGACTGAGACAAGGTGGGGGGAGGGGAAATGAGGAAACTGGTGAAATCTGAGTTCATCCCCTGTGGTTGGAGGGTTCCTAGGCGGAAGATGAGGCGTTCTTCCTCCAACCGTCGTTTCGCTGTGGTCTGGCGATGGAGGAGTCCAAAGACCTGCATATCCTTGGTGGAGTGGGAGGGGGAGTTGAAGTGTTGAGCCACAGGGTGGTTGGGTTGGTTGGTCCGGGTGTCCCAGAGGTGTTCTCTGAAACGCTCCGCAAGTAGGCGGCCTCTCTCCCCAATATAGAGGAGGCCACATCGGGTGCAGAGGATGCAATTGATGATGTGTGTGGAGGTGCGGATGAATCTGTGGCGGATATGGAAGTTTCCTTTGGGGCCTTGGAGGGAGGTGAGGGGGGAGGTGTGGGCGCAAGTCTTGCACCTCCTGCGTTTGCAGGGGAAGGTGCCAGGAGTGGAGGTTGGGTTGGTGGGGGGTGTGGATCGGAGGGAGTGGTCTTTACGGAATGCTGATAGGGGAGGGGAGGGGAGGTAAATATATCCTTGGTGGTGGGGTCCGTTTGGAGGTTTACCTTCAGACCTTGCAGCTTCTCCTGCACCTTATACTTAGTGATGTCTGCTCGGCTCACTTCTGCTGCATGACTCTGTTGTAGGTCTGGAATGCTACCAGTGTCTTTCACTGTGAAGACTAATGTAAAGTATCTATTCATTTCCTTCACCATTTCTTTGTTCCCCAGAACTGCTACTCCAAGCTCATTTTTCAGCAGGCCAATCTCCACTCTTGCCTGCCTCTTACCTTTTAAAGATTTCTTTTTTAAAAAAGTTTGCAATCGTATTTATATTACTAGCTAGCATACCCTCACATTTCATCTCCTTTCCCCAACCCCCTTTTTTTTTTAATTGTCTTCTGGTTTTTAAAGGCTTCCTAATTGTATGGCTTCCCACTAATCATCACATCATATGCTTTTTCTTTTGCTTTTATGCTGTCCCTAACTTTCCTTATCAGCCAGGTTAGCCTTGCATTCCCCTTAGTATGTTGGTTCTTCCTTGGGATGAATTTCTGCTGAGCCTCCTGAATTACCCTTGGAAACTCCAACCATTTCTTCTTCAATGTCTTCCCTGTTCGGCTCCCTTTCCGATCAATTCTGATCAGCTCCTCCCTCATGTCTTTGTAGTTGCCTTTGCTCCATTGTAACACTGTTACATTTGATTCAAGCTTGTCCCTCTCAGAATTCACCTTCCAATATATCAAATTATGGGCACTGCCCCAAAGGGATTCCTTCACCTTAAGCTACCTAATCAGATTTGCCGCACATTACCAAATTCAGAATTGCCTGTTTCCTCGTGGGCTTTACTACAAACTGCTCCAAAAAAACACCTCATACATTCCACAACTTCCTTTTCTTGGGATCTGCTGCCAACCTGATTTTTCCCAATGCACCTGCATATTTAAGACCAGATGATTATTGTAAAGTGGCAAACTTTTTATTAACTGGCATCCAGGAAGCCAGGAGTGTGCTAGTTGTTCAAATATTCTGGTTGATTAAGGGGTCTGTATAATCAATGTAAAGAATAAAAGCTAAGAGCATTGAGTGTAGAAGTTGGGAGCTAATGTTCCGGCTATACAGGGCATTGGTTAAGCCATTTTTGTAATATTGTGTGCAATTCTGGTTACAGTGCAATAGGAAAGATGTTGTGAAACTTGAAAGAGTTCAGAAAAGATTTACAAGGATGTTGCCAGGATTGTAGGGTTTGAGTTATAGGGAGAGGTTGAATAGGCTGGGGCTGTTTTCCCTGGAGCATCAGAGGCTGAGGGATGACCTTATAGAGGTTTATAAAATCATGAGGGGTATGGATAGGGTAAATAGACCAGGTCTATCTGGGGTGGAGGAATCCAAAACTAGAGGGCATAGGTTTCGGGTGAGAAGAAAAATTTAAAAGGGGCCTAAAGGGCAATTTTTTCACCCAGAGGGTGATGCGTGTACGGAACCAAAGGAAGTGGTGGAGGCTGATACAGTTCCAACATTTAAAAGGCATCTGGATGTGTAAATAAATAGGAAGGGTTTAGAAGGAAATGGGCCAAGTGCTGGAAAATGAGACTACATTAGGTTAGGATATCTGGTTGACATGGACTAGTTGGACCGAAGGGTCTGTTTCTGTGCTGTATATCTCTGACTCTAAATAATAAAACATGATATAAGGGGTATACACCACTGTTCTCCTTTATTTACAGCACAAATCACCTAAATGATTATTTAACTTTGACTTAAATAAAAAACTTAGCAGCACAGAGCCTTCTCATTCTCACTGTCAGTTTATCACTATCACTAGTGCTGGTTCAGAAGGTAAAAACAATGACTGCCTGGTTCAGAAGGTGCCTGTTTAAAACAGCTTATGGTAGTGTATGTCTTGGCTGCCTTTTCTACTTCCTGATTTATTTTCTGCCCCACATCCGAACTACTGCTAGGAGGTCTGTACATAATTCCCATCAGGATCTTTTCTTCCTTTTGCAGTTCCTTGACTCAATCCACACAGATTCGAGGAGAAAGTGAGGTCTGCAGATGCTGGAGATCAGAGTCCTAAAGATGTACAGCATAGAAACAGACCCTTCGGTCCAACCCGTCCATGCCAACCAGATATCCCAACCCAGTATAGTCCCACCTGCCAGCACCCGGCCCATATTCCTCCAAACCCTTCCTATTCATATACCCATCCAAACACATCTTAAATGTTGCAATTGTACCAGCCTTCACCACTTCCTCTGGCAGCTCATTCCATACATGCACCACCCTCTGCGTGAAAAAGTTCCCCCTTACCTCTCTTTTATATCTTTCCCCTCTCACCCTAAACCTATGCCCTTTAGTTCTGGACTCCCCGACTCCAGGAAAAAGACTTTGCCTATTTATCCTGTCCATGCCCCTCATAATTTTGTAAACCTCTATAAGGTCATCCCTCAGCCTCCGAAGCTCCAGGGAAAACAGCCCCAGCCTGTTCAGCCTCTCCCTACAGCTCAAATCCTCCAACCCTGACAACATCCTTGTAAATCTTTTCTGAACCCTTTCAAGTTTCACTACATCTTTCTGATAGGAAGGAGACCAGAATTGCACGTAATATTCCAACAGTGGCCTAACCAATGTCCAGTACAGCCGCAACATGACCTCCCAATTCCTGTACTCAATACTCTGACCAATAAAGGAGGAGAAAGTGAGGACTGCAGATGCTGGAGACCAGAAGAAGGATTCCTGAAGAAGGACTTATGCCCGAAACGTTAATTCTCCTGCTCCTCGGATGCTGCCTGGCCTGCTGTGTTTTTCCAGCACCACATTTTTCAACTCTGACCAATAAAGGAAAGCATACCAAACGTTTCTTCACTATCCTATCTACCTGCGACTCCATTTTCAAGGAGCTATGAACCTGCACTCCAAAGTTTGGTTGTTCAGCAACACTCCCTAGGACCTTACCATTAAGTGTATAAGTCCTGCTAAGATTTGCTTTCCCAAAATGCAGCACCTCACATTTATCTGAATTAAATTCCATCTGCCACTTCTCAGCCCATTGGCCCCATCTGGTCCAGATCCTGTTGTAATCTGAGGTAACCCTCTTCACTGTCCACTACATCTCCAATTTTGGTGTCATCTGCAAGCTTACAAACTATACCTCATTTGCTCGCATCCAAATCATTTATGTAAATGACTAAAAGTAGAGGGCCCAGCACTGATCCTTGTGGCACTCCACTGGTCACAGGCCTCCAGTCTGAAAAACAACCCTCCATCACCACCCTCTGTCTTCTACCTTTGAGCCAGTTCTGTATCCAAATGGCTAGCTCTCCCTTTATTCTATGAAATCTAACCTTGCTAATCAGTCTCCCATGGGGAACCTTGTCAAATGCCTTACTGAAGTCCATATAGATCACATCTACTGCTCTGCCCTCATCAATCCTCTTTGTTACTTGTTCAAAAAACTCAAGTTTGTGAGCCATGAATTCCCACGCACAAAACCATGTTGACTGTCCCTAATCAGTCCTTGCCTTTCCAAATACATGTACGTCCTGTCCCTCAGGATTCCCTCCAACAACTTGTCTACCATCGAGGTCAGGCTCACCGGTCTATAGTTCCCTGGCTTGTCCTTACCACCCTTCTTAAACAGTGGCACCACGTTAGCCAACCTCCAGTCTTCCGGCATCTCACCTGTGACTATCGATGATACAAATATCTCAGCAAGAGGCCCAGCAATCACTTCTCTCGCTTCCCACAGAGTTCTCGGGTACACCTGATCAGGTACTGGGGATTTATCCACCTTTAACCGTTTCAAGACATCCAGCACTTCCTCCTCTGTAATATGGACATTTTGCAAGATGTCACCATCTATTTCCCTACAGTCTTTATCTTCCATATCCTTTTCCACAGTAAATACTGATGCAAAATACTCATTTAGTATCTCCTCCCTTTTCTGCGGCTCCACGGAAAGGCCGCAGAGTCGAGAGTGTGGAGCTGAAAAAGCACAGCACGTCATGCAGCATCCAAGGAGCAGGAGGATCGACGTTTCGGGCGACAGCCCTTCTTCAGGAATGAGGCTGGAAGCCTCGGGAGTGGAGAGATAAATGCACCTTCCAACCCTATATTGGTTCTCGCTGTCTATTTTTGTTTTCATTTTACAGGGCAACCCATCCCATCTGCCTGCCCTTTCAATAGCAAGCCAGGTACCATCAGGATGTGGAGAAGGTGACATTTCAATTATAACCCTTCAGCATCTGAAATGTCGACGTCTCCACCTCCTGATGCAGCCTGATTTGCTGCGTTCTTCCAGCTTCCACCTGTCTACTTTGGATTCCAGCATCTGCAGTTTTTTTTGTCTCTGCCCTTTCAAAAGGGCATAGAACCTTGGATATTGGATTCCCAATCCAGATTCCTGGTATAGCATGCCTCAAGATGCCTATAATATCATATCCAACAATTTCAAATCTACTTTACAAGTTCATTTATTTTGTTTCGTATAGTCTGCAAATTTAAGTAGAACATCTTCCGTCCTGCACTGACTGCCCCCTTCATATGGTTGTCCCCTTTATTTATATATATAATATATCCGTACATAAGCGCGCGCGCACATGCAGACGCATTCATATGTGCATATCCCATCCCATCGAAATAGCTCCCTCCTTCTCCAAGTGGGAAATGTCCTATAAATACAAACACATTTCTCCCCCAGCAATCTTTTCAGCCCTTTGTTTACCTCTTTACTCATGTTGACGTTGTGCCAATCAGCTTGTGGCCTAGGTCATAATCTGGAGATTAACAACTATTTGGTTCTGTTTTTTAACTTAAACCTGCTAACTGCTCATATTCACTCAGCTTTTACTCTATCTACAACATTATTTGTGGAATCACTTAGTTCTGACTTGAAATAGCAAAAGCAGCAAATATTAAGTCAAAACCTTGGAAAGTACATAATTCATCCATTTACGAACTGGCTCAATTTTGATTTTATTTTTTTGGGTGATATCAGTTGGATTTTCCATCCTTAGAAATGTGCAGTGGGGTTCTCCTGCACTTCAGTTGAATAATAAATTGGTCAGAATTTAGTACCTCAACTAGAGGTTTCCCAATTTGGCGCTTACCTGTTATCATGCTTACTTTGTTAGACTCCATTAAGTTCTGACTATTGTGTTTTAGGTGATGTAATGTTTCTTGCAAAATAATGCCTTCCTTCGGGGCGGCATGGTGGCTCAGTGGTTAGCACTGCTGCCTCATCGTGCCAGGGACCCGGGTTCAATTCCTGCCTTGGGCAACTGCCTGTGTGGACTTTGCACATTCTCCCCGTGTCTGCGTGGGTTTCCTCCAGGTGCTCCGGTTTCCTCCTACAGTCCAAAGATGTGCAGGTTAGGTGAATTGGCCATACTAAATTGCCCGTAGTGTTCGGTGCATTAGTTAGGGGAATGTGTCTGGGTGGGTTGCTCTCTGGAGGGTCGGTGTGGACTTGTTGGGCCGAAGGGCCTGTTTCCACACTATAGGGAATCGAATCTAAAAAAAATCTTTTAAGTTCGTACTAGCAATGCAAATGAAGATTTGTTACTTTTTTTAAACTGCAAGACTATTATATTTGTTTTTATGCTAGATTTAGCGCCACCAGAATCTTCAGTAAAAAGAAAATGATGAATCTTGATGAAAGCAGGATAGATTTATGACAGAACCTCAACGTGAAGGAAGTGACAAGTTGGCTTTAGTTCAATGCCACGCAAATATTCTCAACAAAGAACAATTCATGCCTGCCCTTTTTCTGTGGTTGCTGCTGATATTTTGCCATAAATGCATAACTCACTTGACAGGAAATCTGGATTTCTGTATTGTCTAAGTAAAAGTAGTGCTAATTTGTATCTCAGTCTATTGATTAATTTATTCACTGATTTAATTGAATATAAGATCTATTAGACATCAAATTAAACATGCTAAGTCTGGAAGATGCTTGGCATCAAGTAAGCTGAATTCCTTGGCATTAAGCATCAGATAACTGAAAAAATATGTTATGCATGGTTCAGCAATTTATATTGAAGTGCATCATTTTGATTATGAGCGCATGTTGTTGGAAAGAATGAGAATAGGCTGAATGCTTCAGAATTCTGCGCTGCTTGGAATGATCCTAAAAATCCATTATGGAAAACACATTCCCTGCCTAAACCAAATATTTCCTATGCAAGATCACTTGCTACTGACTCTGAAAGGTGAACAAATGAAAATCATGATTTGCAGTTTTTCTCATTTTCATATTTTCTCTTGTCCTTGTAGTTACATTAATTGGAATAAGGGCAATGACATTAGAGTTCATGCCTATATGCATTTTCTTTGAAAGTTGAAACAAATAGATTGTTTCTGTGAATGTTAATAAAATATATCCTCCTTTTGATTTAGCTTCACTATCAATAATATTTGATGGTAAGTTGTAGAGGATACCCTATAGATCTAACGATGGCACTTGTAGGTTCTAAATGAAATTGGATATATATTTGAAAGTGATGAATTTGGAGAACCACCGAGTTAAAGCTGGAGAATGGGACTGGCTGGGTAGATCTTTTGGGGAGTCGTACAGACACAATGAGCCAAATAGCTGCCTCCTATACTGTAAAATTCTATGCTTTAATCAGTTAATAAAGAAAAATACTACAGATGCTGGAAATCTGAAACAGACGCAGCAGATTTGGCAGCATGTGCAGAGAGAGAAACAAGAGTTAATGTTTTGAGTTTGGTATGACTTCTTCAGAAGTTTTGAAGATAAGCCATACCAGATTTGAAGTGTTGACTGTATGTCTTTCTCCACAAATGCTGCCAGACTGGCAGAGCTTTTGCAGCATTTTCGATATTTGTTTGCGCTTTCTCTTACTATTTTTATTTAAACATAAAAGCTAGCATTCAGAATGGGGGATTTGGAAAAGTTGCCTCAATTGTGATGCATGCAGTAGGAAGAACAAGTTGGTTGGTTGATGACCACTGACTGTAATTGCAATTTATTCCCCCAATGGGATCAGTATTCCAGGTGGTTATGAGCTAGAGTGAAAATGTTTGTTGCTGGCTGAAATTCACTATGAAGTGCAAATTTCTGGCTCATTAGCTTTCCTTCATTATTTATGGCTCTGTAATTGTGCCCATCGGAATTTGTATGGATTTTGTTTGACCTGGAATGTTACGATGTTTTTAAGTTTGGCTGATGAAAGAATGCATTTTTTAAAAAGCCTTAACCATTATCGAATTCCAGTAGCTATTACTTTATAAAGCATTGCTTAAACTTTTAGGATTTTTTTTCCACTTCAGCACCATCTAACAATTCTACACATGCAAAGTGCTGAATGTTTGGAATTATTGGCATAAATCTGTTGTCAAGATTAGAGTAGTGCTGGAAAAGCACAGCAGGTCAGTCAGCATCCGAGGAACAGGAAAATCGATGTTTTGGGCAAAAGCCCTTCATCAGGAATAAATGTGTTGTGTAGAATCTGCTGTTTATCTTTTCATCATTTAGACATTTACTGCAGAGCTATAACTGGGTACTGTGAAAATTGCTCCTCAATATTGTGGAGCAGTTGCTGCAGCACTAGGAACCACATCTTTTGTGCATTTGCTATCCCTGTGCTAAGTAAGTTTAAACACTCAGCACACCTTGACCAAATAAATTGGCAACAACAGAATACCAAATGCTCACATTGTCCTCTGAAATGACAAGCTTGTCATCAGAATGATCTAAATCAGTTTCAACAAAGATTTGACCCCAAACCCCTCTTCTCTTCCCCAGAAACATGCCAAGTGTTACAAGTGTTTTCTATATCTAGATTTGTAGTGACTGCAATATTTAGCATTTTTAATAATTAAAGCCAACAAAGTGTGCTCCATGTACAACATTGGCAGGTAATGCCGATCCACAATTATGTAATATAAATATAATGAATATGACACTAGCCCAACCAGATAGGAACTGCCATTATTAGAAGTCTGCTGAATGGTATTTTAATTGTTTTGGGGTGAATAAGTAACATAGGTGCCATCAGAATTCCAGTGGTGATTCTGATTGCAACAAGTAGTGGGGAGAAAGCAGTAAGGAAACTTGGCTGAGAATTTTAGATGGTGACTACATGCACAAATTAAAATTCTGTATATGTTGGGAACAAATACAGGTTGGTTATCATTTATTTGCATGTTCAAAAATTGAAAAGACGTTGAAAACTTGAAGGCCTTTTCGAAAGCAGACCCCAACAGACCTGTCAAAACAGATTTCTGGCCCTTTTAGGGGAAAAAATCTTCACTCGCCCCAGATACACTCCAATGGATCTAAAAGGTGAAGCCGTTCTTCCTAAAGGCCTGAACCCGGTTACCTAAAGGGTCTGTTCAGGTCTTTTTGAAAGTAGTTTCATTTTCAGCTACATTCGGGCAGGTTCGGGCCAAGTCAAGTTTTGACCAAAGGGACATGAACTGATCTGTAAGTAGTTAGACCTATCTGAAAACCAAAAGTATCCTTTATCCAAGAAACAGCTGGCCCCGAGATTTTTTTGATGTAGGAATCGTGACTTGTACTCTGTAGGAATCAAATAGTTTAAACTAAAAATGAAACATGGTGCAAATTTGGACCTATTTATTTCTGATTCAACTCCCCTGATAATGATAGGATTTGAGATAATACTTGCAATTGAGGAATATATGTAAAACCTTTTTTTTTATATAAAAAAAAGGAAGAACAAACAAAAAAGAACCACATTTACTTCTGGGACTATCAATCAATGAATGATGACTTCAACCAACTCAAATCTGATGAAAGCAAGTGTCAATTAAGTGCTGCCTGACTTGTTACACCTGCCACTGCAGTGCTCTATCATGGTAAAAGCAATGTTCCTCACAGTAAATGTCCTGACCTTTCTCTTCAGAAGATTGCGACCATTCTTCCAGCTCTTCAGCATTCATCACATCCCCTCTCTGCCTGCTCTAATTATGCAGCACCTGACATGCAAAGATCCCGTGGCACCCTTTGCCTAGAATTTGTAAGGTTCCCCCAAATCATTTCAAGCATCATTAATCTCACTTTCGGGAAGCTTATCATACGTTCCACAATGGCCTGGATGGAAGAATAAACTGCCTTGTGTCTACACTCACCTTAGTAAAGGATTGCAAGATTTGAGTTGTTTCCCAGAAACTATAGTGTAAGGCATCCGGCTTTAAAATGAACTAGGAATCTGAAAGCTATCAAAGATGTAGGTATTGTGGCAGCTTCCAGAGTACTGAGGCACGGACCTCTAAGTTTTGATACTGATGATCACAGATGACTTGACTGAATGGAGCCCTTTTCTGTTAACAAAGTAAGCCGTCTTATAATATAGCACTGTCAGTGCACAGTGTGTGCAGAATTTAACCTGGAAGAAGCCAGCTGTGTTAGCAAACCCTACTACCCAAGCTGCAGCGCAGACCTTGTCACAGAGGAGCAGGATGCACAAGTTGAATTGGTAACATCTTTGATATATCAATAAACAGTGGTTACATGTTGGCCATTAGGCCTGCTTGTCCTTCCAGATATTTTTATTAAATTCAAATTTTACCATCTGCCACGGTGAGATTCAAGTACACGTCCACAGAAGGAAAGATATAAAAGAGACCTAAGGGGCAACCTTTTCACACACAGGGTGGTACGCGTATGGAATGAGCTGCCAGAGGATGTGGTGGAGGCTGGTACAATTGCAACATTTAAGTGGCATTTGGATGGGTATATGAATAGGAAGGGTTTGGAGGGATATGGGCCGGGTGCTGGCAGGTGGGACTAGATTGTGTTGGGATATCTGGTCGGCATGGACAGGTTGGACTGAATGGTCTGTTTCCATGCTGTACACCTCTATGACTCTATGAGAACATTAACCAGGGGTTTCAAATTGCTAGTTCAGTGGCATTACCACTACACGACTGCCTTCACGTGTGCTGCCTCCAATCCCCATAATTGACATGGTGAGTGTCTGGAACAGACTACAAGTAGCGGAAGCAAGCACAATTTTGTCATTTAAGGTACACGTGGTACATGGATGGCATAGGTATGGAGGGATATGGATGAAAAGCAGGCAAGCAGGACCAATTTAAATTGTAAAAACTGAAAAATGTTGGGCCGAAGGGTCTGTTTCCATACTATACACCTCGATGACTCTATGACTTGCCCGTCACAGCAATTGCCTCAGTAAAATCCATCCCTTTCGTGCACAAATGCCCCAGGACTGACTCTGGCCATTGCCCCCACCAGCTGACTTAGAAGGACAACCTTGACAGATGAGTGACCAGGCCCTTGACAGATCTGTTTGCATCTCCTCAAGTGACCTGCTGTTAATATCTGGACTTGTTGCCCTGGACCTCGTTGCAAGACACACCATGGCCCATTCCTTGGACCGTAATGATAGGGAAACCCTAAACGTGATCTCGGTAAATGGGCCACTGGCCATCTTCGGGACTGAGAGACTAAACCTTTGACTAACTGTGGCAACACCCTGATGATTCGCTTCACCTTAACAGAAGGCTATTCCCCTTCGACATATGTATATGGCCACTTGGTTGAAGTGCACTGTGCTTGATGTGTAAGCTGTTGGCACATGGTGCAAGTCTGACATTTTGATGTAGCACAGTACCATACATTGCAAGTCCACTCCCTTAAATGATCATTTTTGGCAAACGTCACAGTCTGGCTGGCTTTGTGTCTGCATAAAAGGCAAGGGAAAGCAGAAATGCCGTGAGCATGTAAATAGGTACAGTCAGTGAATGCAAAGAAAGCAAGCTAGGAGCCCTGAGATACACTTGTTCTCACGCATGACATGTTCCTGTTCCTCCCATGCAGACATGTCAATGAGCTCCAAACTGCAGTATTAACATGGTGAACTATTGTATGAGAGTTTGAAATGTGCCATTGTGATGTGCTGAGACTGGTGCTTTGGAGCAGTGAGCTGGGGAGGCAGTCAGTACCCACGAAGAGTACTCTGAGGTGTTGGAAATACTGGCTAACCAGCAAGTTGCAGCTCACTGATATTTACTTACGCTTGTTGTGACTGTCGCCATCTAGTTTCCCTCTATTGCCTGGGAAAATGGAAACTTGCGAATAAAGTGGAGGTGGACAGTGTAGGGTGGGGGGGGGGGGGAAGTGTTGAGGCTGGTATAGATATTCTTGGAAAAGGCAGACAGCAGATTCCTCTTTGATTTTTATGTTTACCTTTGAATGTTATTTTTCAAATTAATCTGGTAGCATATGTTCATTTGAAATAGGATTAAATTAAGGATCAAACTAGTATTTTATGTTCTAAAAACCCCTGGGTTTTATTACAGGCTCAGCACAGAGATCGTTTCATCCAAGAGCGCTATGGAAAATATGACATCAGTGACCCATTCCTTGCTCTACAAAGGGATTCTGAGTCAATCAGGGGTGGAAACTGTGGAGACAAGCAGCCTGTGTGCACCAACCCACTATCTGTGCTCAAAGTGGTAATGACACAATGCAAGAAGATGCAGGAACGAATGGTATCCCAGTTGGCTGCTGCAGAGAGCAGACACCGAAAGGTATTGCTTAAAAAAAGATATTGCATGCTATCTTATTTTGTGATTATGCTAATTTTGAGGGAGCAATTTTGGACTAAAATTAAGCAACCTACTCTTTTAAGAAATCCAGCACAGAAACTGCTGCAGAATTGCTCCTTCTGTGTTGTAGATTTTTATGATTCTATTTCACATCTTGTAGAATTATTTGGAGGTAAGTTAGCACATTTGGCTGCAAGACTGATTTGCGATATGTTGAGACATCTACATTGTGAGTTCAGTTCTCAAACCAATGGTCCTACCTTTTCAACTCATCTGAGGTTAAACCACTATTATTTCTTCCTCTCCTGGCATCCCCACCAGTACCCCTCCACTGACACACTCATTCATTTGGCTGAACTAGTCCTCCCCCTCAGTTTCTCATTTTGAATCCTCCCACTTCTTCCAGGCGAAAGGGGTAGCCATGGGCATCTGCATGGGCCCCAGCTATGCTTGTCTCTTTGTCGGTTACATGGGACAGTCCATCTTCCGCAGTTACACCGGCACCATTCCCCAGCTTTTTCCTTCGCTACATTGACTGTATCAGTGCCACCTCATGCTCCCACACGGAGGCTGAACAGTTCAGCAACTACAACACATTCCAACCCAACCTTAAATTCACCTGGACCATCTCAGACAACTTCCTCCCCTTCCTGGACCTCTCCATCTCCATCAATGGTGACCAATTCAACACTGACATCTTCGACAAACCCATCCGACTCCCACAGCTGGACTACACCTCCTCCAACCCTGCCTCCTGTAAAAATGCTATCCCTTATTCCTAATTCCTCCATCTCCGCTACATCTGCTCCCAGGAGGATCATTCCATCACAGAACACACCAGATGGCCGCCTCCTTCAAAGACTGCAAGATCCCCTCCCACATGGTCGATGATGCCCTCCAGTGCATCATACCCACTTCCCACACCTCTGCCCTCGAACTCCACCCTCCAACCACGACAGGGACAGATACCCCCGGTCCTCACCTTCCACTCCACCAACCTCCAAATATATCGCATCACCCTCCACTATTTCTGTCACCTACAAATGGACCCCACTACCAGAGATATATATTGCCCTCCCCATCCCATCGCTTTCCGTAAAGACCATTCCCTCCATGACTCTCTTGTCAGGTCCATGCCACCCACCAACCGACCTTCCTCTGCCACCGCATGAAGTGCAAAAACTGTTCCCTCACCTCTGTCCGAGGCCCCAAAGGAGCCTTCCACATCCATTAGAGTTTAACCTGCACTTTCACATATGTCACTTACTGTACCTGTTGTTCCTGATGCGATCTCCTCTACATTGGGGACTGCTTTGAAGAACATCTTCAGGATGCCTGCACCAACCAACCGCACCACCCTATGGCCAAACACTTCAACTCTGCCTCCCACTCTGCCAAGGCCATGCAGGCCTTGGGCCTCCACCATCGCCACACCCTAATCACCCAACGCCTGGAGGAAGAACGCCTCATCTTCCACCTTGGGACCCTCCAACCACACAGCATCAATGTGGACTTCAGCAATTTCCTCATTTTCCCCCCCCCGATCTTTTCCCAGTTCCAACTCTGCATCGCCTTCATGACCTGTCCTACCTGTCCATCTTCCTTCCCACGTCTCCGCTCCACTCTCCTCTCTGACCTATCACCTTTACCCTCCCCTCCACCTACCTATCTCACACTCAGCTACATTGTTCCCCACCACTCCACCCCCCCCCTCCCATTTATTTCTCCAACCCTCAGCACACAAGTCTCTTTCCTTATGTTGGATTCTTGCTCGAAATGTCGATTCGCCTGTTTCTTGGATGCTGCCTGGCCTCCTATCCTTTTCCAGCACCATATTCTTGACTCTGATCTCCAGCATCTGCAGTCCTCACTTTCTCCTCCTCAAACCACTACCAGTCATGTCCCTCTAATAAAAGAGCAGCCTTGTGGTCCTTTGGGACTGTGATGACTTTACTGTCGTTATGTATTGTTCACACAATGTTGGTGTTGCTGTCTGGGCCAGATTCCTAGTTGACCTCCAAGGTGCTGGTGAGTTGCCTTCTTGAACCACTAAAGTTTGTGTGGTGTAGGTATAATGTGATGGTACAAATAGACTTTCAAGATTTGACCCAACACCAGTGAAGGAATGGCAATACATCATTCTGAATTAGAACTATATGGATTGGAGAGGTTCTGAGGGTAATATGTTCCCATGTATCTGCTGGCGTTGTTCTTATTAGTAGAGTTCCTGGGTTTGGAAGATACTGTTGAAGGATGCTTGGTAAAAATTAAACAAGTTGGCCCGGATGCTATTGAGTGCTGCAGTGTTGTTGAAGCTGGAATTTTAGGACTGGTGGAGAAATGAACAGCTCACCCATTTTTAAGAGTATTGCTAAGACACTCTTTTATTTAACACTTAATTCTAGTCAGGCGCTCTGAATCAGCCAGTTTATTCTACAAAAAAAACCCCAAAGAACTGTGGATGCTGGAAATCAGAAATAAAAACAAGTTGTTGGAGAAACTCCGGAGGTTCAGCAGCATCTGTGGAGAGAAAGTAGAGTTAATGTTTCAGGACAAATGACCCCACCCCTCTTCAGTGTTTTCTACATTTTAGCTTTCTTGTCTATGCTGCAGAAAGTAGATCCAAAACAATGTTTTCCTGACTTTCTATGGAAAAAGGTTGATTTTTAACCGCATGATCACAGAGCTGGCACATGGACACCAGGGTCTCAATGCCAGTATGGCATTTCTAAAGATAAGTTTGTTATAATTTTTCTTTCCTTTCTGTGAAAATGCCCAACATAGTCACAAATATCCATGGAATACCAAGATACCACGTTGAAGCTCTGGAATCAGTATGGAGTCAAAACTTGAATTCCCTGTTATACAATGGAGACTGGTCCACCACCTTTGGTGTCTTTCTTGGCCTCAGGATATCCCAAAATGATTTACGGCAATGAAGAACTTCTGAATTGTTTTCATTTCTGTAAAATAGAAAGAGAAAGTGAATTTCCAACACACACATTCTACACTTTTTAATATTGTTAAAGGAGCACTCCAGGAAGTGTGTCCCACAGTAAGCATTACAGTGAAGGAGTCTGAGGAGAGTGTCTGGCAATTAGCATCACAGTGAAGCAGCCGGGGAAGTGTCCTGCAGCTGCATGCAGTGAAGCAGTCTGCCTAAAAGTGCATTGTGCAGGAATGGTCTCTCCAAAGAAAGTAGCAACAGCCAAATTAATTGCATTGTTTGGCACTGCCTTATGGAAGAGGAGGAATCTGTGATAAACTATTATGTTCCTACAAATGAGACTCTGATAATATTTTGCCTCCTAGTTGCTGGGGTCCAAGGATGACTCTGAGCAGCTAGAGGAAATTCTGGAAGATAAACTGGCAGCGTGGGTTGGTACCTGGGACTTCGATATTGTGGCCATTACGGAGACGTGGATAGAGCAAGGACAGAAATGGCTGTTGCAGGTTCCAGGATTTGGATGTTTCAATAAGATCAGAGAAGATGGTAAAAGAAGGGGAGGTGTGGCATTGTTGATCAGGGACAATATTACAGTTGTAGAAAGGAAGTTTGGGGACTTGTTAACTGAGGTAGTATGGGATGAGGTTAGAAACAGGAAAGGAGAAGTCACAATGCTGGGAGTTTTCTACAGGCCTCCGAATAGTCCCAGAGATGTAGAGGAAAGGATAGCAAAGATGATTCTTGATAGGAGTGAGAGAGACAGGATAGTTGTCATGGGCGACTTCAACTATCCAAATATTGACTGGGATCACTACAGTACGAGTACTATAGATGGGTCAGTTTTTGTCCTGTGTGTACAGGAGGGCTTCCTGACACAGTATGTAGACAGGCCTACAAGGGGCAAAGCCACTTTTGATTTAGTACTGGGTAACTAGCCTGGCCAGGTGTTAGATTTGGAAGTAGGTGAGCACTTTGGAGACAGCGATCACAATTCTGTCAGGTTTACTTTAGTGATGGAAAGGGATAGGTGTACTCCATTGAGCAACTGGGGGAGTTACAGCTGGGGGAAGGGAAATTACGATGCAATTAGGAAAGATTTAGGAAGCATAGAATGGGAAGGAAACTGCAGAGGATGAGCACATTAAAAATGTGGAGTTTATTCAAGGAAAAGCTCCTGTGTGTCTTAGATAAGTATGTACCTGTCAGGCTGGGAGGAAGATATAAAATGCGTGAGCCGTGGTTTACTAAGGAAGTGGAATCCCTGGTCAAGAAGAAGAAGAAGAAGAAGGCTTATGTTAGGACAAAATGTGAAAACTCAGGGTGCTTAAGGGTTACAAGGAAGTCAGGAAAGACCTAAAAAGAGAGCTTAGAAGAGCCAGGAGGAGACATGAGAAGTTAACCCTTAGGGTTAACCCTAAGGCTTTCCATAGGTATGTCAGGTATAAAAGAATGACGAGAGTTAAATTAGGGCCAATCAAGGATAATAGTGGGAAATTGTGTGTGGAGTCAGAGGAGATAGGGGAAGCACTAAATAAATATTTTTCTACAGTGTTCACTATAGAAAATGAAAATGTTGGTGAGGAAGATACAGAGATACTTGCATCTAGACTAGAAGAGATTGAGGTTCACAAGGAAGAGGTATTAGAAATACTGCAGAGTGTGAAAATAGACAAGTCCCCTGGGCCGGATGGGATCTATCCTAGGATCCTCTGGGAAGCAAGAGAAGAGATTGCCGAGCCTTTGGCATTGATCTTCAAATCATCTTTGTCTACAGGAATAGTGCCTGAGGACTGGAGGATAGCAAGTGTGGTTCCCTTGTTCAAAAAGGATAGTAGAGACAACCCTGGTAAATATAGACCAGTGAGTCTCACTTCAGTTGTTGGTAAAGTGTTGGAAAAGGTTATAAGAGATAAGATTTATAACCATCTAGAAAAGAATAATCTGATCAGGGACAGTCAGCACGGTTTTGTGAAGGGTAGGTCGTGTCTAACAAATCTTATTGAGTTTTTTGACAAAGTGACCAAACGGGTAGATGAGAGTAAACCGGTTGATGCGGTGTATATGGATTTCAGCAAGGCATTCAATAAGGTTTCCCACAGTAGGCTATTATACAAAATGCGGAGGAATGGGATTGTGGGAGACATAGCAGTTTGGATCAGTAATTGGCTTGCTGTAAGAAAACAGTTGTACTTGATGGAACATGTTCATCTTGGTGTACAGTTACTAGCGGCGTGCCGCAAGGGTCAGTGTTGGGTCCACTGCTGTTTGTCATTTTTATAACTGACCTGGATGAGGGCTCAGAAGGGTTGGTTAGTAAACTTGTGGACAACACTAAAGTCGGTGGAGTTGTGGATAGTGACGAAGGATGTAGTAGGTTGCAGAGAAACCTAGATAGGACGCAGTGCTGGGCTGAGAGGTAGCAAATGGAGTTTAATGTGGACAAGTATGAGGTGATACACTTTGGACAGAGTAATCGGAATGCAAAGTACCGGGCTAATGGTAAGATTCTTGGGAGTGCAGATGGGCAGAGAGATCTTGGTGTCCATGTATACAGATCCCTGAAAGTTGCCACCCAGATTGACAGGGTTGTTAAGAAGGCATACAGTGTTTTGGCCTTTATTAATAGAGGGATTGAGTTCCAGAGCCAGGAGGTTATGCTGCAGCTGTACAAAGCTCTGGGACGGCCACACTTGGAGTATTGTGTACAGTTCTGGTCACCGCATTATAAGAAGGATGTGGAAGCTTTGGAAAGGGTGCAGAGGAGATTTACTAGGATGTTGCCTGGTATGGAAGGAATGTCTTACGAGGAAAGGCTGAGGGCCTTGAGGCTGTTCTTGTTAGAAAGGAGAAGGTTGAGAGGTGACTTAATAGAGACATACCAGAAATTCAGAGGGTTAGATAGGGTGGACAGGGAGAGCCTTTTTCCAAGTATGGGGACGGCGAGCACGAGGGGACACAACTTTAAAGTAAGGGGAGATAGGTATAAGACAGATGTCAGAGGTAGTTTCTTTACTCAGAGAAGTAAGGGTATGGAATGCTTTGCCTGCAACGGTAGTAGATTTGCCAAGTTTAAGTGCATTTAAATCGTCATTGGACAGGCATATGGACGTACATGGAATAGTGTAGGTGGGATGGGCTTCAGATTAGTATGACAGGGCAGCGCAACATCGAGAGCTGAAGGGCCTGTACTGCGCTGTAATGTTCTATGTTCTATAAACAACAATGATTGTGAAACACATCAGTACCATGACATGGGCTTTCAAAACAAAAGAGAAGAGGTCCCTGGGACCGAAGTTAGGAAGCAAGTTTTAAGAAGTAGGATCTCAAAGGTAATGATTTCAGAATTGCTACCAGTGCTACTTGTTAATATAAGTAATAGGAATACATTTGATGAACATATGGCTGGGAGATGGTGCAAGGAGAAAGATTTCAGATTCCTGGGATGTTGGAACCAGCACTGGGGGATGTGGGATCCAGTACAAGCTGACCGGTTGCATCGTGACAAAACTGGAACTGATGTGTCTTAGTGGGAGTGCTTGCTAGAGCAGTTGGGGGAAGAAGTGGTTTAAACTAAAATGGAAGGGAGATGGTAACCTATACAGGGAGACAGAAAAGAGGGAAATGAGCAAAAACAAAAAGACTAGGAAATGAGACAGAATTCAAAGGCAACAATCAAACAGGTATATAGTGCAAATGTGAATAAGGATGTTAAAGAGACGAGCCTAGAGCATTCGCAGTGATTTAGCCATGCAAATAGGTGTAACCAGTTATGATATAGTTTGGGTTAGAGACCAGGGATGAGAACTAAAAATGCAGGGGTATTTAATTTTTAGGAAGGACAGACTAAAAACGTAAGGAAGTTGGGTAGTATTACTAGTTAAAGAAAAGATTAACATGAGATTGGTTCCAGTAAATCTGTATGGGTAGAGCTCAGAAACAGTTTTGCATATAGATTCCCAAACTTTAGTGGTAATGTTGGAGAAGCATTAAAAGGAAATTAGAGATGCAGCAATCAAGGTAGAGCTGTAGTTATAGGCAACTCTATTTCGTATGTAGACTGGGCAAACAAATAACAATATCATAAGATCTTGTTATTCATATGATCATAATGAATGGTGGTGCTGGCTCGAAGGGCAGGATGGCCTACTCCTGCACCTATTATCTATTGTCTACAAGAGGAAGAATTCATAGAATAGGATGATTTTCTGGATTGATACGTTGAGGAACTAATTAGAAAACAGACAATCCTAGACAGAGTGTTGAGTAATGAGAATGGAATAATTGGCAGTCTATCTCTATGTGGCCCCTTGGGGAAGAGTGACCATAATGTAGAATTTTTTTAATTAAGATGGCGAGTGACATAGTTGACTGAGACTAGGGCCCTGAATCTGGTCACAATTTAAAGATATGGGTAGACGATTTTGAAGTGAGATGAGAAATTTCTTCACCCAGAGAGTGGTGAGCCTATGAAATTCTCTACCACAGTAAGCAGTTGAGTTCAAAACATGGAATAATTTCAAGAAGGAGTTTGATATAGTCCTTAAGGCTGAAGGAATCGAAGAATGGGCAGAAAGTCAGAATAGGATACTGAATTGAATAATGATTCATGATCGTAATGAATGGCAGAGCTGAATGGCCTGCTGTTGCTCCTGTTTTCTATGTATCTAAATAGTAGCCAGCCCACTGAAAAAAGCAGTCACCTGAGTGTCCCATCAAGTGGATCTGTGAATCCTGTTGACCTTTTTATGCCTTGATTATTCCGGCTGCACAAACCTAATTAAATTAATGGAACTTTTACAATTCCCTATCACAATATGCAGCTCTGATTTTTAAGTTGAATTCTTTGCAGTTTTGGTTGGGTTAACAATAAAACATTCAGGGGAAGTGAGGAAATTACAAAGAATGCTGGTTGGCACAGAAAATTCTACTTGAGTTACTTTAATAATATGTTGAATCCTTTATGACTGTTCTTCCATAAATTACATGGATCATACATGCACTGTAAATAGTATAACCCAAAAGATCACATCATTTACTGAAAAATGCTGACAAAGTAGTGAACTCATTTGTGGGATGTGAAATATTCCCAAAGGACTGCACTAAATGTGTACTCATACATGTTTAATCAGGCATTTTGTTATGTGAATCAAGCTATTGTCAATATTAATATGGTAAAGTATATCTCCAGACAGACTTCTAACTGAGGTTTTAAATACAGTACCTGCTGCCATTGTGATTCAGAATGTATCATTATAAGGGAATGGTAGACATGTTCCTTTTCATTTTAATTAACCTGGTAAAAATATGTTCTACATTTATTACTTTTGCAGGCCATAGTGAGACTTCCATGAAAACTGTTGGACCTTCTGCTAAATAAATCATAGTCTCTGCAGTCTAAACACCTGAAAATTAATAAGATCTCCAGGGCACCCCCTCCCCCCTTGCCCAGAGAATGTGCTTATAAACTACAAAGGTGAACATAGGAGCAAGAACAAGCAATTCGGCTCCTCAAACCTGTTCTGTTATTCACTTAATCGTACCTCGATCTCCCTTAACTCTCTCTTTGCCCACATTTGTTCTATAATCTTTAGTACCTTTTATCAAAAATAACTATTTATCCCAATTGTGAAATTTACAATTGACCGAGCCTCAGCCACTACTTTTAAGGTGGTGATTTGATGGGCGTGAGGTTCTAAATTTCTGTCATTTATGTGAAGAAGTACTTCCTGACATCAGCCCTAACGTTTTAGATGTAATTTGAAAGGTTTTGGACTTTGTCATCACGGAAAATAATTTATTTTCATCTGCCTTATCAACTGTTCAATCACCCTAAAGACTGTTGGTCTTCTGTACTCAAGGGGATACTAAATTAGAAACAAGCTGCCCTTATTGTTCCTACCTAGAAGGATGTTAAAAATCACTCTACACCGGGTTATAGTCCAACAGGTTTATTTGATAGTACTCTCTTTTGGAGCACTGCTCCTTCATCAGGTAGCGGCTCTGAAAGCGAGTACTTCACATAAACCTGTTGGACTATAACCTGGTGTAGAGTGATTTTTAACTTTGTCCACCCCAGTCCAACACCGGCACCTCCCTCTTTTAGGTAACCACGATATGAAGGGCAGCAGGCATCTCGAAATGCCACCAGCTAAAAGGGCCCCTCTAAATCTCTCATCATTCTGGTGTGTAAGTACAGTATCAATTCTTCATTGTCATTTGGTCAGAGACTTGGAATTCCCTACTTAATGTTACTGTGAGTGCTCAAATAAAAGTGAGTGCTACAGTGCTGAAAGAACTCAGCACTAATAGTTCTGAAGAAGTCATATTGGACTCCAAACACTCGCTCTATTTCTCTCTCCACAGATGTTGCCAGACCTGCTGAATTTCTCCCACGCTTACTGTTTCTAATATGACCATGTTTGTTGACACCATGAAGCATGCACTGTAAACTTTAGTGAGTCATTTGCATATACATTCTGAAATCCCGTGCAAGCATGTTGCCAGATTTGTGTACTTTTGCAAGGGATGCCAGGCAGTCATGAGCCTTTTTATAGGACTGAGTGCATCTACACCACACTTTGATGCCAGCTTCTCAACTGCAATCAGGAATGGCCTTGTCATTGATCACACAATACCAGGTTATAGACCAACAGGTTTATTCAGAGGCACTAGCTTTTGGAGCGCTACTCCTTCATCAGGGCTCTGAAAGCTAGTGTCTCCAAACAAACCTGTTGGACTATAACCTGGTGTTGTGTGACTTTTAACTTTGCCCACCCCAGTCCAACACTAGCTCCTCCAAATCTTGATAGTGATGTTCACATTCTAGTGAAATTTTTGTTTAGTCCACATACCATTCTAATTAATCTATGATGCACACCTTCCATTTTTCCTGAGGCCTAGAACTGTGCTCAGTACTATAAATGGAGCCAACCACACATTGAAAGAATGGTGAAAGTTTTTTCAGTTCTTATTATTCTAGCTGCCTCGAGATTTAATTTGCCTGTGGATTTGTTTTTATATCTGTTGTTAGCAGCTTGGACTTCAAAGTTTCTCCTTTCCCAGCTTCTCACCATTTACAAAATTCTTTCGATGTATTTTTTGGATTCATAATGGATGACCTCACTAGTCAGCAACTGGTTTTCTACACACAACATAGTTTTCAAGATCATTTGATTGTATCCTGTTCTGCAACCAAAACTAAAAATAGGTAGTCTGTTCCCAACTACAAGACTATTGTAGTTGAGAGTCTGGTACTGGAAAAGTACAGTAGGTCAAGCAGCATCCGAGGAGCAAGAGAATCGATGTTTCTGGCATAAGCCCTTCAACAGGAAATCTGGCTTCTGCTTGAAAAGTTGATTATTCTGCTCTTCCAATGCTGCCTGACCTGCTGTGCTTTTCCAGCACCCCATATTCGACTCTGATCTCCAGCATCTGCAGCCCTCACTTTTTCCTAGACTATTGTAGTCATGATTTGGAGGAGCTGGTGTTGGACTGGGGTAGACAAAATTAAAAATCAGCGTCAAGTGTGTGGTGCTGAAAAAGCACAGCAGGTCAGGAAGCATCCAAGGAGCAGGAAAACTGATGTTTCTGGCAAAAGCCCTTCCGGAATGAAGAGGCAAATAAACCTGTTGGACTATAACCCTGGTGTTGTGTGATTTTTAATTTAGACTATTGTAATTATGTTTATGGGTATTAATGAGAGATTAGGTGTGAACCTCACTTAAATGGTGTGAATCTCACTTTCTTGGTTTCAACCGCTCCCATTGTGGTGATGTATCTGGCTTGTGTTCTGATCTCCAACTGAAGTATTTCAGTTTTGATCTGACAGTGATAGCTATTGATGGATTCTTGAATTTGTAGACACGCCAGGCACATTTACAATTTAAATAATCCAATGCAGCTCAACTGCTACAGTAACCAGGTTTATTGTGGAAGCAGTTTTTAAAAACTTAATTACTAGGCTTGTTTTGAACTTAACCTATAATTATCTGATATAAGTTTTCAACTGATTGGGTGTGTTCTAAGATTGTAATGAGACACTAATGATATACATCAGATCGTCTGAACTATAAATTTGTCTTAATTGTTCATTTGATGTCAGAATTTGCAATAAAATAAATGTTGAGTACAGTTTGCTGCAGAATGCTTGAATAGTAGCTCGTGTTTGCATATCATCATAATGCTGCAAGCCTATGTGGAAAATAGTTAATTGAACTTAAATGTGTTTAAATTTTGATTATAATTCTCAACACTTCTGGATGAGTGGAGATGGTGCAATCTCTAACTCAGCCGAAGTAGCAAAAACAACACCAACCCTCCGTTGTTCACATCAACAAGTTGTAACTTGTAACCAAAATAGCCCAGCCTAGCTCAGTTCCAACACTGAAAAAGCAGCCCTAATAGGCCAGTAAGCATACAAGTTGAGTGGAAATTGCTATTTTTTAATATCCATTTTTAGTTGGTTTTAAGTTTCTACTACAAGCAGCTGCCAGCAAGCGTAGTTTTAAGTTACAAGAAAGATGATAGACCTTTCACCACTGGAACCTGATTTTTAAACTGATGAGATGTGAAAACTGTGGGTTATTGGGAAATCTGCACCTGATTAGCACTGAGACATTAAGGAAGATTAAGAGAAACTGTGTCATGCATCAAACCTGGGAAAGTTGGATTGGTTCTGATGATTTCAGAGAGCAATGAGAGGTCGGCAAGAAGAAGAATTTCAGATTGTCAGAAGGTTAACTGTTCATTAAGCACGTGTGTGACTTGGTTTGGCTCTGGTCGCAGTTAAATTATTATTGGATGTTAACCTGAGTAACATTTTCTGAATTTGTATGTACATTTGAAAGCAAAGACCCTCTGGAAGTTTAATTAAACCCAACCTTTTAGAATCATCATGAATCAACATTAAAAGCATATTATCTACTCATTACTAAATTGCCGATTGAGGATCTTTCTGTGCCTAGATTGATTGTGTTATATATTGTAGCACTAACAAAAGGACTTTGTTAGTTTAGCATGCTTTAGGGTGACCTGAGGTTTTGAAAGACATTGAATAAATGCAAGTCTTTCTCAAGTATTAAAAAACCTCACCATGTCCCACCCTCATCACAGTGGGCTAGGTGGTGTACTATGGTTTGAATGTATCTGTTGAAAGAAGCATGATGGAGAGTACAAATTATCAAATTTAGGGTTGAGATGTTAATAAAATTATCTGCTTATAAAGCATTGGTCTGACCTTAGTTGGTATTGTGCCCCCTTCTAGGCAATGTACTTTAGGAAGGATATGAAGGTTTTTGAGCAGGTGTTGGGAAGGTTAATGAGCGCTTCATTAGAGAAGCAACTTTTTTTTTGTCTTGCTGAAGAAAAGATTGAGACGCAATTTATGGGAGATATTCAAAATCATGAGCACTCTGTCCAGCTTGTATGAGGGGGCATAACTACAAATTGAGGGGTGATAGATTTAAGACAGATGTCAGAGGCAGATTCTTTACGCAGAGTGTGGTAAGGGTGTGGAATGCCCTACCTGCTAATGTAGCCAACTCAGCCACATTAGGGAGATTTAAACAGTCCTTAGATAAGCATGTGGATGATGGGATAGTGTAAGGGGTCGAGCTGAGAATAGTTCGCAGGTCAGCGCAACATCGAGGGCCAAAGAGCCTGTTCTGCGCTGAAAAAAAAGTAGGGGAAACATCATCTTGTTGACACAGTTGTCCAGGACCAGAGAGCACTGATTAATGGAGACTAGCAAAAGTAGCAAAAGTGACTTTTTCTAATACAGCTTTCTAATACTGTTCTTCCCAGACTCTTAACTACCTAAAAGGTATGGTGGAGGAAGGTACAACCAAGGCTTTTAACAGAGAATTGGATAATCATCTGAGGAGTTTAAAAATAAATCAAGGCTACAGAAAAAAGGCAGAATGTTGGACCAAATCAGTTGATCTTCTCTAGAATCAGTGCAATTGCCCAAATGGCTTTATTCTGTATTGTAGACACTGTAAAATTGTAAACACAAGCTTACTGTGAATTTACTTTAATAGTTCACGATGGTTCAGAAAATGAAAGCAACAGAAATCGTATCTGGAAAGTTTTCAAAAGCTCTATTTTTTGATGACTAAGGTTGACTTTTTTTGTAGGTTATTGTGGATCTAGAAGAAGAGAGAAGACGACACGCTCAGGACACAGCTGAAGGGGATGATGTGACCTACATGCTGGAGAAGGAGCGTGAGCGACTCACTCAGCAGGTACAATACAACTAAGCCTGTCTCCTCTTAGGTTTATTCAAATAGGTTAATCCATTCTGATCCCCTTTTGTTTTTGAGCAAGAGTAAACTCTCACTTTTTCATTGAAAGCATAGTGACATAGCATCCTTGGAAATGTGAAATTAAAAAAAACACATGCTGGATGTTCTCTGCAGGTCAGGCAGCATCTGTAATGAGGGGGTCAGGGAAGTTGTTAGCTATTTGGATCAATGAATAGGATATTAATTTTATTCCTGTTCTCCATAGATGATACCTGACTTACTGAGTACTTCCAAACTTGGAGTTTAACTTAAATCAAATAATAAGAAATAGGAATAGGCCATTTTGACCCCTGCTTCATCATGGAATTAGAACATGGCTAATCTAATTGTGGTTTTCACTTCACTTCCCTTCCTGTTTTCCATCTGATTCCCTGAAATACACCTTTTTTGAAAATTCCCTCAGTGTCTGGTCCTCTGAGCTCCATACATGGCAGCAACTTTCAAAACTAAAAGTTAATGCATCAGCATGTGTGTGGAACATCAGTGCAGATGCATGGCTGTGCAGCTTAGAGGGAAGACTGCTCCCCTGTACATCAAAAATTTGTCTAACTCCCTTCCAAACATTCAATGAGTCAGCCTCCGTTGGTGTCTGTGAAGACTATTCTAAAGACAGATGACCATCTGAAAGAGAAATTCCTCGTGATCTCTGGCTTTAATGGGAGACCCTGATCTATAAGCTAATTATCGATCTCTCTATGAAGAGAAACATTTTCAGCACATACACTGTAAAACCCTTTCTCAATCTCATCTTTCAATACGTTCAGCTCTCATTCTTCTAAAGCCCAAAGAGTGTAGGCCCAATCTCCTCATCATTCTGTAATCATTGTTCCCAGTGAAGTTAAATCTCTGAGATGAAAGCTGTGCGATATTGCAGTGTGGTCCCTCTAATGCTCTGTAGAATTGGAGCAAATCATTCCTACTTTTGTATTCTATCTCCCTTGCAGTATAAGCCAGAATTCAGTTTTTCTCCCTAATTACTTGATGTTTTTGCCTCTGCAGCGATCATCTAAAATCCAAAAGTACTAAAGGAAAAGTCTAATGATCGAACCCTCATACTGGCAGTTTATTGCTCCACAAGGGTAGTATTTCACCTAGGTGACTACACTCCTGAAGAGAGATCTAGGCAGCTCCATTGGATCTATTTTTATAGATTTACTGACTGAGCAAATTATCACCCAAGACATCTGGAAAATTAGAGATTTTAGTTAATGGGATGTTGCAGATCAGTTCAACCAACAAAAAAGGTCAAGGAGCTTTATTCTGACACATTGTATTTATGTAGCACTTTTACTGTGGAAAAATATCCCATAGACTTCATAAAAGGCCATGGACTAGAGGTAATTATTTGGGGCCTCACCAAAATGGCTGTACAAATAGGGCTTTTAAACAGAATAATGAGAGGAGGGAGAAGAGGATTCCAGAGCATTGGGTCCAGGTAAAGATGGCAACTATTGTGCCACAGGTGGTGGGATCCACAAGGAGATGGAAGAACAGAATTTTGTAGGACTTAACTTAGATCTTGAGGTAATTGTAAAAGGGAAGGGGTCATTAGTTATTTTATATTGCCAGTTATGGATGACCAAGATCTAATTGGCCAACAAGAGCAGGAGTGATGGGTGAGCAACATTTGAAGTAGTAGGATAACAGGAGCAGAGTTTGGATGAGTCGAAATTTGCAGAGCTTGGTGGATGGAAAGCCAAACAGGACAGCATTAATGTAGTCTGGTCTGAAGATCTGGGAGACTCCGTTTCAGTGATGGTAAATGGAAGCAGGAAAATAGTGAAGTAATATTCAGATCCAAGCTGGAGAATGTCAAGCTTTTGTCTGGAGATGCAAATGTAAGGCTCTGTCTCTGTTAAATATTTTTGCTTCTGCATTTGTAATTGTTTTGCTTTTGGTTTTTATAGTCAATGATGTTACATACATAGTATTTTTATAGACAAGTTTATAATCTTCATTTGTTCATTACACGTAAACACATCATATCCACCACATCTAGACACGTTGTGACCACGTATACTGTTAAACAGTCATGATTTTCTGAAAGGCAAGGGTGGGTTAAAAAGAGCTTGTGGAAAATTCAAATTGAGTTTTAAGAGCTTTTCCTGTCTGTTCCCTGACAAGGCAAGCAAAACTGAGGCCACAGTTATCCATAATGTGTTTTTTGTCCTTATCCATCCCATGTACCCGACTCAATCACACTGCGTTAAATCCTGTTTAAAACTTCAATTACGTCCTCTCTAAGCTTCTACTTCCTTGGATAACTCTAATTCTTGGAGCATGACTTCACAACTACAAACCAAGAGACTAGATGTCATTCTAGTGTGTTCTTCAGCATGATATCCAGAGCCAACACATCCTTTACCAATATGAGGACTGAAGATGGGGCATAGTTTTTCATGTTGATACAGGTCATTCTGCTATAACATTACAGTGTGTTCATCTGTGACCTTGCATTATAGAAAATTGTGCTGTGGAAAGCAGTTATAGAAAGTCACGCTGTAGAAGATCGCCAATAGAAAATCACTATACCTGTTCAGTAGAAAGTTCGCATTATCCAAAGAACGTTCACAATTCGTCAATCGAGTTATAGCCAATTTGCACTGACAAAACGCGCATTATAGCAGAATGGTCTATATGCCAAAACATTATGATGGTCTTGATGGTCTTTGCAATTCAACCTAATGTTAGCTTATAAACTAAAACTCTTTGCTTTCCCTATATCCAGCTTATACTGCTGTGCACCTTGAGTCATCAGCACTCAGTCTTGTACTGTTGTGAAAGTGGCCTCTTCAGCTTGCCTAATTTATCCTGAGCTCTGGAATTCCATCACAAAACCCCTTTACATCACTGTCTTCCTTTAAAACTATTTGTAATACTTCCCAAGATTTAATTCATCTCTCTTAATGCATGCTAATTACTTGATATCCAGTTCTATTTTAGTTTGATCTTGTGAAGGGCCTACATCGAAAGCACTGTATAAATGAGTTGTTGCTGCAAGGAAAAGTGGAGAGAATAAATTGAAGAGAAAGTTCCCTCTGATTCCACTTCCACATCTTTTAGGAGATGATTACATGGATGCTTGATGAGAAAAGCAGAGAGGAGCAAATAGCTTCAAAAAGCTGCACTTTTTTCTTAACAAGAAAAACCTATCCTGAAGTAGACATCATTGTCTACCTTTGACATTTCCTGGGTTTTTTTTAAAAAAGAAGTTAGCAGTTCTTAAAAATCTATCCCTGAAGAAAACCATTCTCTTAAATGTGCTGAATGTTATATATATCTTTATTGCCATGCCACGAAGCTATGTGATGTAATTGTTTTGGATCCCAAACCAGTTACTACGCAACTAGCATTTCCAGGAGTCTGGGAATCTGCTATAGCACATGATTATTCATTGAATAAGGAGAGAAACGCCTCCTCACTAAAGCCTTTTGTGAATTGAGCTAATGTTGAGCCACCTGCTGGGGAGATACAGCACAAGATCAGTGTAGTCTTCCCTTTCCCTTTCAGTGGACGTGATGAAATTGTCCTGGTTCTCATTGGTGCTGAACCAATCCATTTATAGTACAAGTTAGATTTTATAGTCATTCCAAAATGTAAACATAATTTTAATAGTACTTATCCTGTACATTTGTGAATTTTGTTTCAAAACTGTTTATTAGAACATGTGCCATTTCGGGGAGCCGTAAAAGGCTAAAGGAGAAATGTTTGGATTGTTAAAGATGTCTAGACTAATATCATCAGAAACATAGGAAAGACCATAGTCCATACTTGTCAATGATATGATTAGCTTACACCTGAAAGCTATGTTTGCATTAGTCTGCCATGTGTCTGACTGTTGTGTTCCATATAACAAGTGCTTTTTTGCTTAGTATATTATGTTCAACTTGAAATATGTTTAAAGCTTATTTGAAGATTCTTCACCGTTTCATTCTTTTTTGGTTACTTGTAATTTTTTTTTCCTTTATTCATTCACTGGATGAGAGCGTTAATGGCTAGGCAGCATTTATTGCCCATCCCTAATTGCCCAGAGTCAACCACATTGCTGTGGGTCTGGAATCACATTTAGGCCAGACCAGATAAGATGGCAGTTTCTGTTCCTAAAAGACATTAGTGAATCCAGTTGGTTTTTCCAGCAATCAACAATTGATTCATGGTCACCATTAGACTCTTAATTCCACATATTTATTGAATTCATGTTCCATCATCTGCCATGGCAGGATTCAAACCTGGGTCCCAAAACGTTATCTGGGTCTCTGGATTAACAGTCCAGCGACTAATACGACTAGGCTATTGCCTACCCCTTCAATTTAAAATCAAAACATCCAGCTCTGGTTTCAAATGTCAATTCATGGGCACAGCCATGAATGGTGCATCATATAGGAAACATCTTGGGGGAGAGAAAAGCATTTTCAAAAAGCTACATGTTTTTTAAATTTTAAAAAGCCCATACCACATTTTAATTAATGTTGTCCTAATCCTCTAACACAGCTGTCACTGCCTTCCTCCAGCTTCGTTTGTGGCAGCTGTCGATGCCTCAAGCTGCCTGTGAAATGGAGTCATTTGCAGATGAACAGAGCGATACAGCTGTGGATTTTTTTTTAAAAAACAGCAGCCTCATGATAAGTAACAGAAAGGCTAGACTGCTTTGAACTCAATTCTTGGCAATGATGCAGGTCTTGTGCTTTCAGTACCAATTTAAACATGAAAGATGTTTTCATTTAGAAGAATACAGCTAAATGATTGGAGTATAATAGTTTTATATTTTTTTCTTCTACTTCTCCTCAATTTACCCTCACAGCTTGAATTTGAGAAGTCACAGGTGAAGAAGGTAGAAAAGGAACAGAAGAAGCTGTCCACACAGCTGGAGGAGGAACGAACAAGACACAAACAGTTAACCACTGTTTTGATGAAAGAATGCAAAAAAGCAACCAACAAGGCAGCAGAGGAAGTTCAGAAAACTGCAGAATTAAAACTGAAGCTAGAGAAAGAGATGGCCAAAAGCAGTGAACGAGAGGAAGAGTTGGCCGCCGAGAAGCAGCGAGCCTTACAAAGGGAGGCCCAAATGGAGAAACAGCTTTCCGAGTTTGACACTGAGAAGGAGCAACTGCGGGCAAGGCTAAACCGGGAAGAAAACAGGGCACGAGCCCTCAATGAGGAAGTGCAAAGTTTAAAGCGAGTTATTGAAGTGCTTAAAAATAAAACAGAAAGCTCCAACAAAATAGTAGCAAATGAACCAAAATCACCGGTAAACTTTCCATTAGAGGCTGGTGCTAAGAAAAGCAAGACTATATCCCCTTCTTGCCAGACTGATTGTAGTCATGTGAAAGTGCCTAATGGAAGTGATTTAAAAGAAAAACACTGCACATCATTGCCAGCTGCAGTTGTTCCGCAAGTAAATGGACATTGCTCAGCATTTATGGTTAATGATGGGGATGACCAGTCAACTGACGGCAATAGTGTAGATATTCTTTTCTCCGCCGAAAGTAAAGTACCTTCTCCATCTCCAGGGAACATAGTTGAAAATGGAAGTGGTAATGTGGCTTCTTGTGCTGTACCACATTTCCCAGGTGGAACCTCACTTTCTCCAAGCAACACTGTGAACTCTTCAGCTGCTTCCTCAGTATCATCATCCCCATGTTCATCACCTGTGTTGACAAAGCGACTCACTAGTTCAACAAGCCCCAGTTCCAGCTTCCAGTCATCCTACCAGGCTGGGCTGAATCAAAGGTTTCATGCAGCTCGATTTAAATTCCAAGCTCAAGCAGAGCAAGATCAACAGACTGGCGCCTTACAAAGTCCTCCTCCAAGGGATCTGTCACCCACTACCTCAGATAGTTCAGCCGCCAAACAGTTGGCTCGAAATACTGTGACCCAAGTTCTTTCTAGGTTCACAAGCCAGCCAGGAACTCTGAAAACTGCAAACAATTCCCCCTTTGGTACTGACTATCGACAGCTGGGTAGTTCAGCAAAAACACCAACTGGTGATGCCAATCATTCACCGACTTCCAGTAAAGTCTCAAGTCCACAATGTCCAATGACTCCTGGGATAAAATCACCAACGGTATCTAGAGTGGACAGAGGAAATCCTCCACCAATTCCACCTAAGAAGCCTGGCCTTGCACAATCACCTGCATCACCTCATCCGCTGGGTAAAGCAGCTACAGATAGTGGACCTTCTCAGATTGGGCTTTCTGCTAAAAACGAATCAAGTGTTTCCAATTCTGTTCAACCTCAACGATTCTTTAATTGGCGTGAAACAGGGATCCATGAGGAAGCTTCATCGAAATGTTCCTTGGAACGAGGAACAACGATGGGCTCTGAGGAAGGGACTGAGGGTGGAATTCATGTTGCACAAGTGGGAACACCATCTAATGAATCAAATCCTGCAGCATTCATGAAACTTTCAGCAGTCCCCATGGATGTTTGTGGTGCCACAGTGGACTTACCAAATATCTGTGGCATGAACAACAGTTTGATTACACCAACCAGTAAAGAGATTGATATACTTCTGCCAACTAGTAGTTAAACTGTCTAGAAATGAAATGTGAGTCATGCTTTTCTTTCTGATTCAGATGTGAAGTTTCTCAATTGCATCACAGTTTATTATTTATTTATAGGGCATTCTGTACTTGTACAATATCCAATTTGCTACATATTATTTTGTTAACTTCAGAATTTTCTAATTTTACATTCTTACTGGTGTTTCTCTTTATGTTAACATGTATTTGATATATAGCTATTTAATAGTAATGTCAAGGCTCCTGATTATAGATTCTGTGGAAAGAATTAACAGAACGTGCACACTTTTTTTTTAAAAAAAAAAGAAAAATCCTGAAATCTCAAGTAGTTATATGCTTA
Source organism: Chiloscyllium plagiosum (assembly GCF_037043375.1). NCBI lineage: Eukaryota > Metazoa > Chordata > Chondrichthyes > Orectolobiformes > Hemiscylliidae > Chiloscyllium > Chiloscyllium plagiosum. The sequence continues at coordinate 7,821,205 of NW_028270164.1, forward strand.
TTCAGTCAAAATTAATTCTCCCAAACAATTAGGAATTCCAAATGTGATTTAAAAAAATTAAGTGAATTATCCATCCAGCACAAACCAGTGACTATAGCTGGATGGCATGGTGGCTCATTGGTGAACACTGCTGCCTCACAGCTCCAGGGACCTGGGTTCAATTGGGCAACTATCTTTGTTGAATTTGCACATTGTCCCTGTGTCTGCGTAGGTTTCCTCCAGATGCTCTGGGTTCTTCCCACAGTCCAAAGATGTGCAGGCTAGATGGATTGACAGGGAAGTCTAAGGTTACAGGGATGAGCTTGGGGTGAATCTGGGTGGGATGCTCTTCAGAGAGTTGGTATGGACTCTGGTTGAATGGCCTGCTTCCACACTGTAGGGATTCGATGATTCTAACTATTCTTATTTGTTTCCACAATCTGTCACATATAATTGTGCTTATTTTTTTGGAAAAGCTAGCACAAAACGAGAAAGATAATGCATTAGGTAAAAAGGAATTAGCAAACCTCTTTAGATGCAATTCAGAGGTCAATTTGAGTTCTATGGAAATGTCATTCTCGATTTTAAAAAGTTAAACTTTCTCTCCACAGATGCTGCCTGGCCTACTGAGTTCCTGCAGCATTGTGTTTCACTTTCAAGCATCTGCAGTATTTTGCTTTTATTGTAGTGAATATTTGCTGTGCTGAGCAGTATCTCAATGGTGATGTTTATAACTGGCCACTGAAACAGTATTTTAAAGACTGCTTTGATTGTTGTAATGGTAAGTTGAGAGGAGGGAGGTATGTCCTTATAGAATCCCTCGTGTGGAAGCAAGCCATTCAGCCCATCAAGTCAACACAGACTGTCTGAAGAGCATCCCACCCACCTCCCCTATCCCTGTAATGCTGCATTTTCCACAACTAATCCACCTAACCTACACGTCTTTGGACTATGGAAGGAAACCAAAGCTCCTTGGGGAAACACACACATGTGGGGAGAATGTACAAATTTCACTCGGGGGTTGCCATGAAGGACACAGGATTTGTCTTCTGTGACATGACTGTAAAATGGATGAACCACTCAACTTGTATTGCAATAGTGATTTTGAAAATAAATATTCTGGTAGTAGTTAAGGAACTTGTTTTAAACTTGGGAAGCATTCCAGGTCTTTAGGTGTGATGTGATATATTCACAGGAAGGCCCAATGTAATTTTTACTTTAAACTATATTATCTATGTTATTATCTATGTTACCCACGGGGATGTTTCTAAAGGGTTAATGGTGAAGTGTGTTGTTTTTACATCTGGGATTCAAACTGAGTAATTTGTACTCTGGTTTACAACTTTAGACACTGCATTCCTTAATTGCCAAATGTCGTCGTTGTGGTTTACGATGATGTAATTAATATTTAAAGCATAAGAGCACATGCAAACAGTTCTTTAACTTGTAAGTAACAACATTTTGTTCTCACCACAAGACAACACATTACATTCAGTTAAATTTCTGACTATATCTAGTGGCAATTTTTTGCCATGCATATTTTGAGCAGTCGTATATAGCAATAACAGATATAAAACTGTCAGGAGCTTGTTCAAATTAAATCACCTTTTAACAAAACTAAATGAGGCAAGAACATGTCAGTGAGCTAATGAGTTCAAAATATGTACACAAGCATATCGTATGCAAAATATAAAAAGATGTAATGTCTACCTGAATTCAGTTGATAAAATTGATTTAATAAGATTCTTTAGAGTTTTCTGGAAAACCCTTTCTGCTATCCCACCATCAAAAATTTGTAAATGTATCTGCTTGGGTGTTCAGGTGTCATGGTTTTTCTATTGGCCAAAGGCTGGGAGAGCTTGTTGCTAGATATTTAATACTTTCTAATTGCCTCAAGTAAGATTTCATAAATGTCCCAGGGTACCTTTGGCTTAAGAAAATTACTTTCTTCACCCCTTGACGGAAAGTAATTAATCGATTATCGTATTTGAGATTAGCATAGGTAAACCAAAATCTAAGTAATTTCAGTGAAATACTACACAATTTTAACTTAATAAATAGCACATTTCAGTTTGTGTATTAATCATTTTGCTTTAGATTTCATTCAATAATTTTATAGACTCCAGCAAAAAAGTTGATTTTTTTTTTGTACCAGATCTCCATTGCAATATCATCTTCCCCAGTTTTGCCAAACTCGAAGCTGTGGAGCTGCATGAATTACATTATATAATTCAGAGTGGAAAAACTTGGTACAAGTATTAAACTGGAAAATAAATTGTACATTTTCTTGTATCTTGTGCCTTGTAGACTTTTGGAGGAATTGAGTTTCCTTCAAGTACGTTGAAGTCTTGAGATAACAGCCATTTTAACACTGCAACAGTTGGGTAAATACTCTGTTGTTTTATTTTGCTCGGAGGAATTTGAGATATGGGGATCTCCTTGCTTTTCAAATTCACCGTCCTTGGTATACGTTTGAAGTGGCAACTCTGGCCTTTGGTTTACTGCCTCATGCAATGGGATTGCACATTTGACCGTAAACTACTCCCTCAGTACTATACTAAGTTTCAGATTGAACTAGTTACATCAGCCCTCGGTGTGATTCACAAACCCACAGCCTAACTGCCATCAGAACCAATACAACACACTAACTGTAAAATGGATTCTTCTTGGCAGTATGATGTTTGGTAGATAAGTTGGGGACAAAGCTAAACCAGGCCAAAGGACTACTTTTTATAAGTAACTTGACGAGTAGACGTCTGGACTTGCCAGCTCTGCCATTATATCTTTCCTTTCTGTGCCCCTTTAATTTAATGTGCCACATGAACAAATGTCCTCTCATAACATACAATTAGCTGTGCCTGGAATATAGTTCTTGTCATGGTGTATGTAAACAATCAGGCCCAGACAAGTTCACAACTCCAAGTCCAGGTGCAATTCGCAATCAATATAAGTAAGCAGTATGGCAAATTTCTCATTACTCAACTGAAAAATGGACATCTCAAGTAACGACATTTACTATTTTACTTAATGTCCTTATTTTAAAACCACGGTAAAATTTAAAAGTTTTTGAAGGATAATTAAGTATTTAACATAATATGCACTTTTCCTCCCTCCCAAAAAGCACTTCATGGGTGTGCATTTTACTCAAAGATTTATGGGGATTTTTGTAGTGAGTGGTCACATTAAGCTTTGGTTGTTTAAATATTGCATGCCTAGCGTATTTAGATAAAGGCAAGAATGTTCTCTTCACAAGGTCTGATCCAGTCAATAAAATCATGAATTATTCGTCACTCTCATTTACCTATAGTTAACTTTCTTTAAAAGGTGGGAAAGGAGAAGCTGTTGCTTTGTTGAGGGGAGATTTGAGTTTATTCTGTCCCATTTAAAATATCTCCTCTTTATGAAACAGAACTTTGATTTTCTTTCTATCTCTACTCTTGGCAAATTCAAAAAGATAGAAAACCTTATGCTATTATTTACTGTTTTCTTAGTTGTAAATCCTGACCCAAAAAAAATGATACATAATTCCGATAGAACCATTCTTCATTGCTTAATCTTCCTTCTATGTCCACATGTTTATTTTATTTCACATTTCTTTAAATGCTCAATGTTAAGGTGCCATAAAGCATATGAGCTTGACCCTCCTAGGAGACAGTCATCTGTTTGCAAAAGAAAACTGTAAAATGGGACTTGAAGGCAGCAAAATTGGCAAACTTTCAATGGATTGAATCCAAGAAATGGATAGCAACCTGTGCTTATCTGCCACTGTTTGGCTGTGCAACATTGGAATGGGGTGACTGGAATGTTAAAGCAACATCTTCCTTAGAGAACAGTGGTCTGTTCTGGAAAAAGTTGCTGATCTTTTTATTTATCTTTTTGAATTAGACTGTTCTGAGTATTAGCAAAACTGGCATATTACTACTACAGTCATGAAATTGTCAACTTGGCTTATGAGGTGTGATTGAGGCAGAACTGGTGGGATTTCTGCTGGGTCATATCATCCCTCCTTACAACTTAATTCCTCAACATTGATAAGAGGCAGAAGTGGATGAACTATATACCACTTCACATTCCACACACCTGTCAGTCCTACTCAGATTTTATAACTAGCATATCATCTCAAGTCACACATTCCCATTTTTAAAATATATTTTTGGTAAGATAGAGGCCATTAGCCCATAAAGTCCATGCTGGCTTTCAGTGGAGCAATCCAGCTGGTCTCAGTCACCTGATTTGATTCCCATGGTCCTCTGAATTCATTTAGTTCAAATACCTGTCCATTTTTTCTTTAGGAATCATTAATTTCTGCTTTTATTACCATCATGAGACCATAAGAAATAGGGACAGAAGATAAGCCATTCAGCCCTTCAAGCCTGCACTACCGTTCAGTAGGATAGTGGCTGATCTGATGATCCTCAAACCATTTTCTTGCCCTTTCCCTGTAACCCTTGATTCCCCTATTGATCAAGAATCTTATTTCAGTCCTAAATATTCGCAAGGACTCTGCCCTACAGCTCTCTGTGGCAAGGAGTTCCAAAGATACTCAACCCTCAGAAGAAATTCCACCCCATCTCGGTTTTAAACGGACACTGCTTTGTTCTGAGACTGTCCTTTTGTCCCAGACCTTCCCACGAGGGGAAATATCCTCTCAGCATTAACCCTGTCAAGCCCCTTAAGAATTCCATGTGAGATCACCCCTCGCCAGTAGTAAATTCCAAGTCATTACCACTTTAGCTCTATTAGAAATTTGCTCCTCACATTCCCTCTACATTTCTCCAAAACCTAATTCTGTGTCACTTTGTATTGTTCTATCAAGTTTCCTCTTTGTTGAAAGCTGTTTCAATCTAACTTTAACTAAAGTCTCACATCCCTGTAAACCTGGCAAATCTCCCCTGCATCCTCTTGAGGATGGTCACTTCCTTCCTAAACTATGGTGACCAGAGCTGGTAAGTTAAGATGCTAGTTTCTGGGATGTGTTGACAGATTTGGATACTCCCCATCCACCTAGAGAGAGGCAAAAACATAATTTTAGTACCATGTCCTGTGGACTGTTCATTAAGAAACTGTCGTCATCAGTCATTAGGAATCTTGTGACTTCAGTTGCAGTGAGTGGTGTATAACCAGGTCATTCACCTATGCAACTGCAAAACTGCCATTTGTAAGTTGCACATATATCAATTTTAATGGAAATGGTCCATCCAGTCCATAACGAGTGATAATTCAGGTCATAATATAATATTTCGTTGCTTGATACATGTTCTACTTTAAAAACATTTTATAGAAGAATTGTATGAGTTTTGTTTTTGAGATATTTATTTCACCCAAAGCTTTTCGGTTATCTGACATTAATGATGCAGGTGAAATCAAAGATACAGTAGCACTGACGTGTCTCAAGGGTCCTTAAATATCATACAATTACACAGTACAGAAGAGACCCTTAGGTCCATCGAGTCTACCACCAAAAATACACTAAATCTAGATTAGTTTCACTTTTTACCTTGACTGATCCTGAATGTCGTCTTAAGTACACTCTTAACCTATCCTGTATTTTCAGGAATCTGTGGACAAGCGTTTTACTTTGTTCCTCCAAGCGTCCTTCTGTCCTGCCATTCAATGAATTGCAGCTGAAGTTGATCAGTGGCTCCCACAACCGTTTTTTTAATATAATTACCAAAGCCTTAAGTGTGTTTGAAACATTAGTGCAGAAAATAGGAATAGGCCATCAACCCTTCGAGCCTGCTCCACTACTCAGTACAATCATGACTGCTCCTACTTTCTCCCATATCTTTTGATCCCTTTACCCTAAGAACAGTATCTAACCCTTTTAAAACCTTCACAGTTTTGGTCTCACTGTTTGCTGTGGTAGAGAATTCCACAGGCTCACCACTTTCTGGGTGAACAAATTCTTCTTTGCAGTCCTAAATGGCCCAACCCACATCCTTAAACAGACCTGGTAAGTAAGTTGCAAATTAAGCTGTGGCAGTTGTTCAATAAATAATATTTAGTGCAGATGAACGGTGTTTCACCCACTGGCCAGAGCGCCTAGCAAGCATCCCATCTACGTAAGTGGTCTGTGGCTGGCTTTCCCTGATAACCTGAAATGCCTCCACCCCGAACCACTGTGTGCTTGTTGAATACCAGCAACAGTGAGAACTGACCTTTTAGTTGATATTAATCGCCCATTCAATGACCTCAGTTGACAGCAGCGTGGGAAGGCAGAGGGTCCCCATCTACCCTCTCTCCAAACTCACCTCATGGGCGTGAATTAAATACTGTTCATTGGGTGAACAGGTTTGGATTGAAGAGCCAACATAGGACTAATCTCAGTCGAAATGATGACGAGGTAGGATGAATTTTAAGTGACAAACTGAAGGAAAGTCTCCATGTTGTAAATAACAAAGCCCACACTGATAGATAAATCTTGTGTAACAATTTCTAGTTGATGGGAGCATTAATCAGAAGCTGATTATGTAGAGAATGTGATCCTTATAATACACCATTTTTATAAATATTTTTATTGAAAAGCTTTTTTAAATCTTTTACAAAACGTTTATATATAAAGGAAAAAAAAACCCATCAAAACAAAGTACCAAGAAGACCATAACATAATACCATTGTTACTAAATAACCCACTATTCTACCAAAACAAACCTATCTACTTAACTAAAACTGAACTACAAACATATTAAATAAATACTTGCTTAAATTACATTCAAGTTACTTAAATTAGATAATGTCCAAGAAGACCATAACATAATACCATTGTTACTAAATAACCCACTATTCTACCAAAACAAACCTATCTACTTAACTAAAACTGAACTACAAACATATTAAATAAATACTTGCTTAAATTACATTCAAGTTACTTAAATTAGATAATGTCTTACTACTTTATTTTGTCTTACTTCTCACACCTCCACTGAAGCTCCCATCCCTGGGAGTACCCCCTACAGTACCCATATTCTTTTCCTTCCAGTCTCCTCCTCCCAGTGCCCCACGGGCGCCCATAAAGATTCCCATGGCTGTACCACGACCCTGACTAATATTACTGACAAGTCCGCGTCAATATAATTTAAAAAGGGCCGTCATGTCCTATAAAATTGTTCCGTTTTGTGCTGCACCAAATTTGAGGTAATCTTGGGGGAGATGCTCCACAACTAGCTTACGCCATCCCATAAGATCTGGTGGTTTTTCTGACGTCCAATTTAGTAAAATGTTCTTCCTTGCGCAATGGGCAAGGATATTACAGTTTCTTCCCGTGTTCCCCAGAGAGGGCAAGTTTGGCAGCCCCAAAAGAAGAATTACTGGATCCATGTTAATTTCAGTCCCCAGAATGTCCTTTAACTCCCTCACTATAAGACTCCAATATCTTAGGATCTTGCAACATGACCAATAACAATGTGTGAGAGTACCTATATTAATTTTACATTTAGGACAGTCTGGTGGCACTCCTCTCTTAAACTTAGCTGGCCTTTCTGGTGCCATATGAGCCCTGAGTAAGACCTTTAATTGCATATAGCCTGTGCTCTGTTTACATACTGAAATTCTTCCTTACATTCCCCCAGATATCTTTCCATATCTCCGGTGAAATGTCCTGTCCTAACTCTCGGTTCCACATCTTAGAGTCCTTCCATATTCCCCAGAGCACGGCCTTTCTGTAAATGATATAAAGTGAAAGAGTACCCGTACACTGGAGTACCCTTTTCTCAGCATCTGATTTATAACATTGTGCCAGGAGTGTGGTCTTCCTCTGTTTATAGTCCCTTAGCTGGAAGTATCGGTAAAGATCCTTATTGGATAAGCCATATTTCTGACTTAACTGATTGAATTACATCAGGACCTCTCCCTCAAACAAATCTCCCAAACAGAGTTCCTTCGTCCTCCCATGTCTTAAAGCTAGAGATAATACACCTTGGGTAAAGTTAATATTTATAATAGAGTAACAATGAGTTGCAGCCAAACAATTCAGTTGATCACTTCTCATTGAAAACTGCTGGAGTACAAATTTTGCAAAAATACATGACAGAAAAGTATTTAATTGCTGCCTTAATTATACCAAATTACATTTGGTATAAATCTAAGTTTGTCTTAGAAAATATTTTCAGGGTTGTCACTGTTCTGGAAGTGAAAGAATGGTGATTTTGGTGTAGAATCAGAAGAAATAGAGCATCATTATAGGAATTTTCTATTTTCGACAGCAGATTTTGCCAGGCAATATTTGCAACTAAATAATCTGATTCTTTGTAATGATTGATAGATGTTTTTCATAATAGAGCAATTTTACAATGTGTACATTCGGTATAAAATCAGAATAACTCACTGCCGTGCCTTTTCACAATTTTTCTTCAATTGAAAGAAATATGTTTTGATACAAGAGTTGTCCAAGTCTACTTGAATCTGAAATTGAGTCTTGAGCCACTTCTCAAGTGATCAGTACTGGTGTTCCGCTGTTTTTAATTGTATTGAATGTGGATGGCAAAATTAACACACTCAATAAGTGTGTCAATACATCTAGCAAAGGACTGCAAATATTGCATCAACAATTTTCAAATTTAAGGCGATTCTAACCATAGATTTACAAGTGTATTGTGGACTCAGAGCCACTGAAATTCTGAAGAAGTCATTTCATAGGAGCAATTGATATCGAACATGAATTACAGATCTTGAATTTGCAGCAATGGAGTTTTAAAAATTAAAATAAATCGTACTACGATAGTAACCTTTAACAAATTACTAAGAACAAATCAAATCTGGCTTTACAATCACCGGTTTTGCAGGAAATACTATTTGCTGTGTTCTACTGAAATAATTGAGAAAATCAACATAGGGTAAATAGACAAGTTCTTTTCCTGGGGGTGGGGAAGTCCAAAACTAGAGGGCATAGTTTAAGGTGAGAGGGTAAAAATTTAAAAAGGACCTTTAAAAGGGATAACTTTTTCATGGAGAGGGTGGTGCATGTATGGAATGAGTTGACAGAGGAGGTGGTGGAGGTTGGTACAATTCCAACATTTTTAAAAGACATCTGGATGAGTACATGAATAGGTAGGGTTTAGAGGGATATGGTCAAATGTTGGCAAATGGGACTGAATTAATCTAGGATATCTGGTCAGCATGGACGAGTTGGACTAAAGGGTTTGTTTCTGTGCTGTAAATCTCTGACTCTATTTGGACAAACTTAAGGTGTATGAAACTTCAACATTACTACTTCCAACCACCACCCTGGCACTTAGTTACTTCAGGCTATAAGGTTATTCCTTAGATGGTCTTACTGAGATTTGCCAAGAAAACGCCTCTCACTAAATATTTTAGCAAACCAACATGAACCCTAGTATAAAATGTTTTAAAAATTGATTTCCTGTTTTACATATGGACTGTTCATCCGGACTAAAATACATGATATTTGGTAAAATTACGGAGTTTGGAAATATGCATTTTCTACACTTGTGTGTGTGCATTTATCACATTTAATATCAACACACTTGTAGGTATTCAGCAGTAAATAATGAAATATTTAGATAAAGATATAAATGGCTGACAGACATGCAGCATCAAGGTCAAAAAGTGTGGTGCTGGAAAAGCACAGCCAGTCAGACAGCATCTGAGGAGCAAGCAAATCGATGTTTCGAACATAAGCTCTTCATCAGGAATGAGTATGCTCAAAATGTCAACTCTCCTCCTCCTCCTCCTCAGATGCTGACTGACCAGCTGTGCTTTTCCAGCACCGTGCTTTTTGACTCGGATCTCCAGCTTCTTCAGTCCTCGTTTTCTCCCTGACATGCAGCATGTCCAACATGCACCATCTGAAGAGGAGAGTAAATAATTCCAGATGAGTTTTCAGAATGTCTATCTTCTATCCATCCTATAATAGCTTGTGTTTTTTTTCTTCTAGGATATATTTAGGGATAGAAGTAGGTATTTAAGCAATGTATATACCTCTTTGCAATACAAATGATTATCAATAACTATCCTTTTGGGGTATCAAGACTGGTTTTATATTGTGGCTTTTCTTTTCCGTTGGCTTTCATCCACTATACCACATGAATCTATCACCAGCAAAAATTATCCTGATCACAACTTCAGCTGACCTGTATATACTTGCACATGGGCATTAGTACTAAGACAAACAGTAAACTGCAACATAGAATGTTACCTGAAAAGTATCAGATGCATTTATTTATTACAAACTGCCTACTGTAGCTTCTGAGGCTTTGGCAAAGCTAAATTTGAAAAATTCTGTCAACTTAGATCAAACTATCTTTGTAGGGTGTGTCTTTAATTCGCTGGTGTTTGTTTACTAAATAAATTAAGATGTTATAGTCATAGTTTTTAGCCAATTCAGAAAATAAATTTTTGAGGCACTTGCAATTTTGTCATGTGATTATTTGGATTGCAATTTTTCAAATTGTAAGTAGTGCTAATACTAAAGACTAGTTGCTATGAAAGTTGAGTCTTACCATGAATAGTTACTGATACCTGAAAATAGGAAGCAGTATTCTAAAATTCAGCAACATTGCCAATTCATATTATTTGTGAATCACCATCAAAACAGGGCACTTTTGTCCTGTTTTGTGTGTTGAAAAAACCTAAATAGCGTATTTCTGGAATGCTTTGTCTACAAATTTCATGAAGCAAAGAGTAGCTATGCCATTGGAGTCTATGCCTGATCTTTGACATGCACTGACTTAGCTGCTTGATATTGGGGTGCAAGAGTAGCTTCAGTTTCCTCAGGGAGGGTTTACCAATCGGTATCCCACTCCTTTTCAATCCCTCATAGATGTAAGTGTGCATGCTCGCCTGGATTGTATTTGGTCTGAAACAGAATAGTTTAGTAGTGTGTCCAGGTTCAGATGTAAAAAGTGATTGTTTGAATGACATGAGGGTCAATCAAACCTTAATACAATGATAAATTAATACTTCCCCTCTTGAAAATCTTGAAGGTTGGGGTGATGTGAAACAAGAAACTTGTCTGTCTGTCAATAATGACAAATCAATGTGTAGACTGCATTTGATGTAAATCATTAGTACTTCCTTATTGTTATTTTGAAATACCTTGTCTTTTAACTTAGTTCCCAGTTTCATTGTATTACTAACTCAATGCAACACTCTTGAATTGTGCTTCCACCTTACAGCATAACTGATTGCACCAATTGATATTCTTGTAAAAAAAGTACATTACAATATATTTTTAATAATTTATAAACTATAAAGCTTTCATACAGTGGAGTCAGTATTTTTTCAGACCTTTTATGCACTCTACAACTGAAAATGCTTGTAATTGAGTGATTCCTTTTTGTTTTACTTCATTAACAAACTTCTTAAATTCAAAACTGCTGTCCCTCATAGAATTTTGTTCATGCTCATGGGAAACTATAATTAATTCAAAATGCAACTTGTAAGTGCCTTTTGAATCTGCATGCTGTAAAAATAAAATTTTTAAATTGTAGAAAGTGCATTTCTTCTCTTATGATGGTAATTGCCATTACTCAATAAAATCTAAATTCTTACCAAGAAATCTTGTTGTATTTATGTCTTGGTGTCAAATTTTAAAATAGTGTTTATAAATGAGGACGTAAAAGCCACTTCCAAGCCTATTATGTTTAATTGGCAATCCACTTCATCACCATCAACTCTTCCATCACCAGAGTATCCACAATGTGTGTATTGATTCCTCTGACATGATCCAAATGCAGCTGATACACTGTCAGGTTTGTAGTCACAGAGGGTGTAGCTGTGATGACTAGGACCAGTGTAGGAAGAAGATTTGCAACATTTGGCGAGGTGGCATAGAATTGGAATAACCTGTTGTTTCATGGCTTGAACTCTGATGTTTACTAAAATGATCTTCCTATTTTGTTTTTGTTTCCTGTGTCTTATATTGCCAATGTACTTTTGTCTGTTAAGGCACACAAGCATTTTGTTGGACACAGTTTAGCTGTCCACACCTTTAGAGGGATCTAGTTAATCGTTCTTAGATTCATCATGAGAGCACCTTAATTCTGAGTATTGAGGAATTGGTGAACTGAAAGGAATTGGTGAACTTGAGGAACTGGGCGGCACCAGTGGTTAGCACTGCTGCCTCACAGCGCCAGAGACCTGGGTTCAATTCCCGCCTCAGGCGACTGACTGTGTGGAGTTTGCACGTTCTCCCCGTGTCTGCGTGGGTTTCCTCCGGGTGCTCCGGTTTCCTCCCACAGTCCAAAGATGTGCAGGTCAGGTGAATTGGCCATACTAAATTGCCCATAGTGTTAGGTAAGGGGTAAATGTATGGATGGGTTGCGCTTCGGCGGGTCGGTGTGGACTTGTTAGGCCGAAGGGCCTATTTCCACACTGTAATCTAATCTAATCTAATCATAACACTATTTAAAAAAAAACGCACAAACTGTAGATGCTGGAAATAGGGTATAAACTGGACTTATGGATGCCAAGTGAGAACTAAACAGCACTTTGAGTGTGCAGAGTCTGCAATAATCTGGCAATCGTCATAGGCGTGGTTTATAAATATATATGCTACTACTCATTCTGGACCATACTACTGGATTCTGCTAACTCGTCAAAGTTGTGCAGTCAGATTGAGGCCTTCATAGTCTGCCCAATTTTTGGGAGTGACCAGGATTTAGCAAACTGTTAAAAATGCATTCAAAGCATTATAAAACATAACTGACACTACTATGTCAGAGGGCACAGATGTTAACAGGGGGAATGGTGGAATGACCATTCATTTCAAACTCACCTTCAGGGAGAAATTTAATGCCCCCCGCGCCCCCAAATAGGTTGGTGAGCAGATGAGAGAATTTAAAGCCTTTAAAGAGGTGTGGAGGATTAGTCAGCCACTCCACCAATCTTTAAACAAACTGAAAATCTCTGCTGTGAACAGTCTTGCATGGAATGAGTTTTGGGCACCTTCAGTTTATTTCTCAGTACTAAACTGCCACTAATTCAGCACTGAATTTGCAGTATCCTTCAGGCGTTGGAAAAATTCCAGACTGGAGCAATAGGGACACTTCTCTGAAATTAGGAGCTTTGAATAAATTCATTGTGCTTCTGACGTACTTTCCTTGATGTTGACTGTGTGCCTAACATTGTTCCTTTGGGGACGTTGTCGTCTTCAGGAATACAAGCTTTTATTTACTAGTGTACACATCATAGATTCACTCAAACAGTATGCATACAAAGTGCAGGTACCAGCTGGACAATTGAAAAGGTTTTGTTTGCCTCTTGTGAGCAAGACTTGGTATTAAGGTATATACTTGGTGTATATACTTTTTAAATAAGATGCGAACAAGAAACAATTTGGCCCCTCAAGGCTGCTCTGCCATTCAGAGAGATCATTGCTGATCTGATTTTAACATCGCCTCCACATTCCTGCACACACCTGATAAACTCTCTCCTTTTTTGATAAAACAGAGGTAGATACATTCTTGATTTTAAAAAAATTTAAAGATTCTGTATCCAATGCCTTTTGAGGGAGGGCATTCCAAACGCACGTACCTCTTAATCTTTTCCTCATCGCTGGAGGAGCAATCATGTGAGTTGAAATTGTGTAGATTGTGCCCTTACTGTTGGAATATAGATGAATGAGGTTACACTGATATATACAAGATTCTTCAAAGACTTGACAAGTTAGATGCTGAGAGGTGGTTTCCCCCTGTGGGAGAATGTAGGATCAGAGTAAAGGATCACACGTTTTAAAACAGAAGTAAGAAATCTTTTATTGCTAAGGGTTGTGAATTTGTGGAACGTTTTATCACAGGCTGTTGAGCCTATTGTTAAGAAATTTAGAAATTAGCGAGTTTTGAGAAGATTTGTAGCTCAGGTTGAGCTTTTGGATGTAGGTTTGCTCGCTGAGCTGCAAGGTTCATTTCATGGAAATGTACCTTACAACTCAGCGAGCAAACCGACATCCAAAAGCTTAGAAATGTTTAGTCAGTAAACCAATCAAGGGTTATGGGTTAAAGGCAGGAAGATGGAGTTGAAAGTTATCAAATCAACCATGATCTTGATGAATGGTGGAGCAGACTCAATGGGCTGAATGGTCTACTTCTGATCCTATGTCCTGTGTCTCTCTCAAATGGGTGAGCCTTTATTTTTAAACTATGACACCACCAGTTCTATAACCTCCTATAAAATAAAACATCCTTTCCACATCTACCTGGTCAAATCCCCTCAGCATCTTGTATGTTTCAATTAAGTCACCTCTGACACTTCTAAACTCCACAGGATGCAGACCCAGCCTGACTGACCTTTTTCTTATAAGGCAATCTGCTCATTCCAGGTATTAGTCAAGTAACCCTTTTCAGAACTGCCTTCAACGATTAACTTTCCATCAGTGCATGTGGTCTTACCAATACCCGGCATACTGAAGCATGACCTACTCTTGAATTCAATTCTTCTTGCAATAAAGCAACATTCTATTAGCTTTCCTGATTGCTTCCTGTACCTGCATACTAACCTTCTGCAAGTTGTGACCTAAGACACCCAACCTTCGCTTAATCCTCTCGCCATTTAAATATTATCCTTTTTTTTGTTACTTCTGCCAAAATGGACAATTTCACTTTCCTGCATGATACTCCATTTGGAAGATTTCTGCCCATTCACTTAACCTGTCTAAATCCCTTTGTAGGCTCCTTATGTGCTGCTCATTTCCCTGACCCATTTTTGTGTCATCAGCAAATTTAACTACCATATTTTCAATCCCTTTGTCCAAATCATTTCCATAAATTGTAGAGAGTTAAGGGCCCAGCACCATGACTTGTAACATCCTGCCAGTTTGAAAAAGATTCATTCATTCCTATTCTGTACCTCTTCCTTGTTAGTTAATCATCTATCCATGATAATATATTACTCCATACACCTTTTGATGTGACAACTTAGCAAATGTCTTCTGGAAATCTAAATGTATTACATCTACTGGTTCCCCTTTATCCACAGTGTAAATTATTACTTCCAAAAACTCCAGTAACGTAATTAAATATGATTTATCTTTGACGAAACCATGTTGACTCTGTCTGGTTACCTTGAACTTATCCGAAGGTGCTGTTATGTCATGTTTAATCATAGTTTCTAACATTTTCCATGTGTAAGGTTTAATCAGTTAATGAGAGAAACTAGATTCACTTCTTGGCCTCTATAAACTTCAAAGTATATTTTCCTTATTTAAGTCAATTGTGACGAAAGACATAGGATCGGAATTTTCGAGTACAAAAAGGGACCATTCAGCCCATCATATATGTATTAGCTCCTCAAAGGACTACCTAGCTAGGCCCTTTCTCAAGCCCTATCTTTGTGGCCCTCTAAATTCATCACTTTTTCAAATCTATATCCAGCTCTCTTTTGACATCTCCTTTGGAATCCGCCTCCAGTATTCTCCCAGGCAGCGTATTTCAAATCCTAACAACCCTGAATTTCTCCTCATCTCATTCCTAGCTCTCTTGAAATTGTGACCCTGAGTTACTGACATACCAGTCAGTGGAAACAGAATATCTCTCTTTACTGTGTCAAAAGTTTTCATAAATTTTGAGCCTTAATAAGATCACCTCTTAATCTGCTTCAAGGAGACTAAGGGAGAATGTGAGGACTGCAGATGCCAGAGAGTCTTCAGAGTCTAAGTATGGCGCAGAAAAAGCGCAACAGGCCAGGCAGCATCCGAGGAGCAGTTGAGTCGATGTTTTGGGCATAAGCCTCTCATCAGGGGAGTCAGCCCAATTTCTCTGATCTTTTATATCCAAAATGGAAAACTTCATGAATTTTTGTCCGTGGAGGCAAAGGAAAGTAATTTCCTTTCAACCATTCAATGAGGCTGGTCTAGCTGGCTCCAAGTGAAGGTTACTTGTCTAATCTTTGGGTTCTGTCAGATTTGTTCTGAATTAACCTTTTCACATATACAGTTTCTCATGCTGGAAGTCTTTAAACATTTGCCTTGTCCATGTGATAATGATGGCTGTGGTATCAGTGGAGGTGAGAGAGAACCAAAGAATGGTAACTGTTGTTCTTATGGCATGGTGAGGGGTTACGTAGCCGGATGCTTCAGGCCTGTGACTGAGCACTTAACAAGAACAACTGTAAATTGGAGCCTTTTTATTTCTTTATTTTTCTGCCTATGTTTCGATTTATTTTTCTGCATTTTAAAATGGCACCAGAGAGTGGCAAAACTATATAACAGTCTTCACCGTATTTTGTTATTTAATACATGTGACAATAAATAAATCAAATCAGAACATTTCTTTTGTCAGAAAAGATCTATAGAAACTAACTCAGTTTGAATGCAGAATCCATCGCAAACCTTTGAGTCCATTTTAAATCGATATTCATTCTTAGAATGTGGTCTTTACGAGCAAAGGCCACATTTACAGTACATTTATTGACTCAGTGCTTGTGAGAGATATTAATCATTTAGTTGTGAGACTGAGCGATTGACAAGTGAGTCCACATTTGGCATCGAGCTGTAGATTTCCTTTCCTGTAATATACTGGAGAAGTGATTGGTTGTTTTACAATAGCCTGACAGCTTTCATGCTTATTTTGTGTGATGTCAGCCACAAATCATGAGGTTTAATTAAATCACACTTCCAATTTGGTTTGTGGCCCCCTGGTGTGGACTATAGCCTGCAAACATTTTCTGTAATTTCCTCCTCTTGGCTTTCGACAAAACATTTTTAAAAAAAATGTTAGTTCCTAATTTCAGCCATAGCCAAGAACAACATTCAGAACACTGAACAGAAAATTGTGCTTGTACAGAAACATTAAAACACCTCCTCTTTAAATATTGATTGTTTTTCTTAAAATTTGTATCCAACTTCTTAACGTTTGTCATGACCCCTTCACTAGATCTCTAAATCAAAAGTGCAGATTGCATCCTTCCATGTCTAGCAGATTATGATTTAATTGGCACACACTTGTGGAGTCAGAAAGTTTGAGCTGCATTTTACTAGAAATCTGCAAAGTATCAATTTTGGCAAGTTGAAAGTTTCTCTCTGTGGAGCTGAGATAGTTTGCTCATGCTATCATCCCAAACTTGCTTCATAGCCTATGCCCTACACACTTTATAATTGCCAGGACCTCCTAGTATCCCTGGCACAGCTGCCCAGCTATGTAAAGCACAGCTGTGCACTCAGTTAAATGCTGATTGTCCAGAGCTGCCTTGCAAACTACACCTCGTGCCACAGCGATGTCATATAAAAGGCATCCTGCTTTGCAGATAGGTACTTGGAGATCCTGATGGATGGGGTAATGTGGAAGACAGTTGTCCCTTTGCCCCAGCACCAGCAAAAGGTAACCATAAGGGCAGCACAACGCCAGGGACCTGGTTCGATTCCAATCTCAGGCAGACTGTCTGTGTGCAGTTTGCACATTCTCCCCGTATCTGCGTGGATTTCCTCCCACAATCTAAAGATGTGTAGGTGAGGTGAGTTAGCCATGGGAAATTGCCCATAATGTTCTGGGTTATATAGCTGGTCAGGGCAGGAATAGAAGAAAAAAGCAGATGAATGCATGGCTGAGGAGCTGGTGTATGGGAGAAGGATTCACATTTTTGGATCATTGGAATCTCTTTTGGGGTAGAAGTGACCTGTACAAGAAGGATGGATTGCACCTAAATTGGAAGGGGACTAATATACTGGCAGGGAAATTTGCTAGAGCTGCCCAGGAGGATTTAAACTAGTAAGGTGGGGGGGGGTGGGACCCGGGAAGATAGTGAGGAAAGAGATCAATCCGAGACTGGTACAGTTGAGAACAGAAGCGAGTCAGACAGGGCAAGCAGGGACAAGGTAGGACTAAAGAATTAAACTGCATTTATTTCAATGCAAGGAGCCTAACAGGGAAGGCAGATGAACTCAGGGCATGGTAAGGAACATGGGATTTGAGCTATAGGGAGGGGCTGATCAGGCTGGGGCTGTTTTCCCTGGAGCATCAGAGGCTGAGGGGTGACCTTATAGAGGTTTACAAAATTATGAGGGGCATGGATAGGGTAAATAGGCAAAGTCTTTCCCTGGGGTCAGGGAGTCCAGAACTAGAGGGCATAGGTTTAGGGTGAGAGGAGAAAGATATAAAAGAGACCTAAGGGGCAACATTTCACACCGGGTGGTACGAGTATGGAATGAGCTGCCAGAGGAAGTGGTGGAGGCTGGTACAATTTCAACATTTAAAAGGTATCTGGATGGATATATGAATAGGAAGGGTTTGGAGGGATATGGGCTAGGTGCTGGCAGGTAGGCCTAGATTGGGTTGGGATATCTAGTCAGCATGGACCAAAGGGTCTGTTTCCATGCTGTACGTCTCTATGACTCTATAACCATATATAGGTTAGGTGCATTAGTCAGGGGTAAATGTTGAGTAATAGGATAAGGGAACGGGTCTGGGGGGGTTACTCTTCGGAGGGTCAGTGTGGACTGGTTGGGCCGAAAGGTCTGTTTCCACACTGTAGGGCTTCTAGGACATCTCATCTCAGACTCTACCAGCCTGTTCAAAGGTTGACCCCAGGATCAGCACAGTACACATAATTTAGAGAGAGACCACAAGGAGGTGATCCCCTCCACTCCATGCTGGTAAATGCCACCATCTTTTCTCTGCTACCTCACACTCAATCTAAATCTAACACTGCATACAACACCCACCAAAGCTCCTGGCCTGCCACTTCCACTATTGCATGCAGTGTCTTCCTTTGCTTGCACTCACCCAACTAACCCCCGCATGTCTTTCTGCACTGCCTACCCACTTACAGCACCTCGCCACCTTTCCACCATCTGCACCAGCCGTGCCAGCCACTTTCATCTCATTCAATGCATCCCTTTGTCTCATGCCAGGAGAAAATAGCCCACCAATTGGACAGAGAGAGCTAAGATGGGTGGTAGGGTGCCCAACATTAGCTCCTTGCCACTCTCAAGGAGATAATCTGTCCCTGACTGTTCCTGTGGTGATACTGAGACTGGCAACCAAGCAAGAATCATTGCTGTGATCCTCTCACATTGCTGTCACTGTGAATGTGTCTGCAAACATGCCTGAACTTCTACCCCTTGATATTGACATGTCCCCTGTTTCATCACCAAATAGAATACAATGGCTACAGTATGGAAACAAGCCCTTCGGTCCAGCAAATCTATAAGCCTCTGAAGAGTGTCCCACCCAGACCCATTCCCCTTTACATTTACTTTACATTTACCCCTGACTAATGCGCCTCATCTGCACATCCTTGGACAGTATGGGCAACTCAGTATAGCCAATCCATCTAATCTGCTCAGCTTTGGACTGTGGGAGGAAACCGGAGCACCTGGAAGGAATCCACGCAGAGACTGGGGAGAATGTGTAAACTCTACACAGACAGTCGCCCAAGGCTGAAATTGAACCTGGACCCCAGGCGCTGTAAAGCAGCAGTGCTAACCACTGAGCCACCGTGCTGCCCCAAAGGAGACACCTGGTGGCATTTGCATGGTCTTGGCAGCCAAAAGTCCAATCCTGCCTCCATCTCTAAAGCAGGAGCTACAGATTTTTCAAAGAATGTTCTGGAACAGCTGCCTGCTGAACAAGCTCAGTAGGCATTCCAGCTAGATTAGAGTCAGGGTCACACTCTGGTGAGCACATCACTGCCACGTCTCCACAGCTGGCAGAGGATGCAACATTCCAGGGCCCTGGCACTCCGAGGAGTACCAGAAACTAGGCACCTGCTCAGCCCCAGGCATGAGAGGACTTGACGATATCAGCCACTAATAACACTATCAAAATACACGGTCAGGTAAAGATGCAATTGCTCTACCAGACCATAGGGCTGCTCTGTCATGAGAAAGACTCAACCAGTGATGGCTTAAACCAAGAGTGACATTGACATTACAGAACTCAATCTTCCTTCACACTACACAATGTTTTATGGTGCAAGGTGTGAAGTTAGTAGCGTAGCTTGGAAGGTGCTTACAACTTTGGCAACTAAGATGAAGCTTTCCAGGCTACCGTAATATTAATTGTGCATTATAGCCATTGGTGGAATTGATTCCTGAGGCTGGATGATGTGACCAGGAGAGCTCGGAGCTAGCGTTAAGACTCCACATAATAGGAGAAAGTGGAGACGGCAGATGCTGGAGATTAGAGTTGAGAAGTGTGGAGCTGGAAAAGTACAGCAGGTCAGGCAGCATCCGAGGAGCAGGAGAATCAACGTTTTAGGCATATGTCCTTCACACAATAGGACAACGTCTCAGGTTTACTGACAGCATTCTGTGCTTATAGATGTCTTCTGTCCCTACTGTGTGGGTGTAATAGAGATCTACAGCATAGTAAAAGGCCCTTTGGCCCATCACATCCCTGCTGGTGCCTGACATTGATTGAAAATGGAAACCCCCTCCTGAAATAACTCCAGAGGGCTAGTATCCTATCACCAAGTCACCCTTTAGAAGTGGAGAGTGCTTACTACAGCTCCAGCTCCCTCAGAGCCAGTTTTCAGAATGTGCAGGATGTCTGACGCTCCTGTTCCTATCTGTCAGCCAGGGCTCCCTGACTGACCAAGTTAATAGCCCCAATCAGGGAACTCCTGTTCCGTGATGTCCACCTGGCTGATCTTCTTGCAATCACTACACTGCCCTCACAGAATGGAACATTTACCCCATCCACTCCAGAAAGTGGCAGTCATTATCATCTCCATTGCACACTTGCTATTCATCACAATGGGAGTGAACAGCAGTCGCTCCTGATGCAGTGAGTCTCGAGCACAGCCTCTTACCCTTGATGAACATCCAAATGCAGCCCTCCCTATTTACCCACATCAGCATTGAGCTCCCCATGTTCCCAACTAGCCTAGGCTCCCCCTAATCCCCCACTGCCCCTCCCCAGCCTCACCATCTGATCCTCCCTCTCCCCACACTCAGCCCCTGGTTTGCAGGCATATAGGGTCAACATGCCAGATAAGTCTCTGACTATTGATGACACCACCCCCTACTGCATTACCCTTTTCCTTCCCATGTACTTTCATCTCTCCCTTCTCCTATATATTCAGTTGCTCTCTTCCTTGTGCCCCAGCCTGCCCTTTCCAACCCCCACATTGGAATTCCTAGTTTCCTTGTGCAGCATAAACTCCTCCAACTTGACTTTTTTTGTGGACACATGCCCAGAACAGGCCATGGCCCACACCTTGAACAACTTGGATGGCTAGTTCTGACTAATGACTGACCAAACCCCTGACTGATCCCTGTTATTGTTCCCTGGCTTGTTTACTGCTAATCCCCAGACTGTGTTTACGTTGGACTCTGAGCTGACTGTAGCTCCCTCCCTCGTAAACTCATCCTGACCACACAAGCAGCTGACTGATGGTGTCTTACTGTGATTTCCTATACTTAGATTAGATTAGATTACTTACAGTGTGGAAACAGGCCCTTCGCCCCAACAAGTCCACACCGCCCCGCCGAAGCGCAACCCACCCATACACCTACATTTACTCCTTACCTAACCCTACGGGCAATTTAGCATTCCCATTCCTCGAAGTGCTGGATAGACCTGCACATCTTTGGACTGTGGGAGGAAACCGGAGCATCCAGAGGAAACCCACACAGACACGGGGAGAACGTGCAAACTCCACACAGTCAGTCGCCTGAGGCGGGAATTGAACCCGGGTCTCTAGCGCTGTGAGGCAGCAGTGCTAACCACTGTGCCACCGTGCCGCCCACAACATGGAATCAGAAAGCTTGCAACTGGATACACAAAGCACAGTAACAATAAAATACAGGGGACGTGGGAGAACCAGTCATGTCAGGATGGGGTTCCTGATCCACACAAGACAATGTCCAGGGAAAAAGAAGATGAACACCACAGCACAAACCAATCTCTGACAAGACATGAGGCAGCCACAGTTAGACCTCAGTTCTGTTTAATTCATTGGAGACAGTCCATGGGACCATACTCTGACCCCCTGACTGAAGGCTGTCTTCTTAGACTAGACTGAGGACTAACCCCCTTTAGACTTGGCCATTTGGTTGAAGCACCTGCAGTGTGTCTGCCACGTAAGCTGTTGGCGCTTGGTGTGGGTGTTATGTTGATACCACGTAGTGCTGTACAGCAACATGTCCATCCCCTTGACTGCTCAGCACTGACAACTCTGACCAAGTGCCCAAATTTGCATCTGTGCTAAACAGCAAGGCAGGGCTGAACGATTGTGACCCTTTACACTCTGACTGAGAGGAGACCTAAGTGCAAAAAGGCAAGGTAAGGCACAGAGGCTGTGAATATCCACATATGATTTGGAGGAGCTAGTGTTGGACTGGAGTGGACAAAGTTTAAAAATCACACAACATCAGGTTATAATTCAACAGGTTTATTTGGAAGTGTGATTTTTAACTATCCACGCAGGCACTAAGGGAGAAAACGAGGATCTCCGAAATGCAGCTTGGTCCAAACTAATGAGCTGGGCACCTGTGTACAACGTGCCCTGGCAGCAGCTCTGCAGTGATGGGTGCCAGTGGGCATTCCGAAGTGCAGTGTTGAAGGGCAGACTATAAGTGGATCCGAGGTACCCCAACATAACGCCAAGGTGAGCTTGGTTAGTATCAGATGCCAACATCTGAAAGCGAGGTCAAGGTGGATGTGTGCAGTCTCTCCCAATGAAGCTTACTGCCAGACGTTGGTAACTGGTGTCTAGGACAAAGTTTGGGAAGTGCAGGCTGGAGTCGTGAGCTAACTTCCATGTTGGAAAATGTTGCCATCTAGTTTCTATCCAGCACTTAGAGGATTGGGAAACTACACATCAATGAGGCAATGTGAACTAACAATGAGATGTTATTGCATGCAAAGTGGCTTCTTGCTGCTTCCTAGCAAGAATCTCATTCCTGTTCATCACTTGATTGGGAAATTTTGCTCCCAACATTGAGAGGTTCCTTGCTGCCAGTTGCTCCCAATTTTCACCACCTTCTCATCATGGTCTGGGAAGATTCCAACATTGGGAACAGATTCCAGGTTAAACTCTCATCCCCATTGACAGAAGTCCTGCCTTCCAAATGAAACATTAGACTTTGTCTGCCCCTCATCTAGGTGAACATAAAAGTTCATATTGAACTAGAGAAGAGGGAATTCTTTCTCATTTACTGAGCATTTTTTTTTTAGAAATATTGGTTTTCCCCACATTGGATAAATAGATAATCTGATCATTATCACATTGCTGTACATAAATTAACAGCCATGATTGTCCACTTTACTATAGGGGCCTTTAAAGTGAGCTAATAGGATATCTCAAAATGCTAAAAGTAGTGACAGCTGTTATAAATGTACAAGTTCTTATTTCCCCATCCTGTTCAGGTTTTTGGGTGAACTGCCAACAAGAGGTCTGCTGGTATATACATGAGATGATTGGCCCCCAGATATTATCTCTAGTGCTTTGGAAGAAAAAGCAATTTCCACATTTCTTGCCCAGTCAACTACAAATTCTCCACTGCAAAATCTTACTCACATCACAGTCCTGTCTGGTGTGAGGATCATTGTAGATGAAGAAAACCATTTACTCCCTCTGCTTCACTGTTCCATAGAAATCTTATACTGTCAAAGAAGTTAATTGTTTTTCTTGTATCAATTTCAAACTAATTCCATTATCAGTGCAAGACCCTTATTACTAATATCATTTTGCATGTAGATTGCATTCCTTGCTGTATGTAATATTTTAAAGAAAAATCATTTGTTTGTTCTGAGGAAGTGTCACTGGACCCAAAGCGTTAACTTTATTCTTTCCACAGATGCTGCCAGAGCTGCTGAGCTTTTCCAGCAATTTCTGTTTCTGATTTACAGCATCCACAGTTCTTTCAATTTAATTGATTTGTTTATTTATTAACATTCATGATGTGCAGGTATCACAGGCAAGATTAGCCATTGCACATCCTTAATTACGTTTGAGAAGGGGGTGATGAAACACACTCACTCTATTGTAAAGATATTCTTCCCATTTGTCTCAAAAGGGTATCTGTCCCCAGACTGAGTGACAAAACAACAAGCCACATTTTTGATGGTCTACCCTGCAATTAAAAGGTAAAGTCGCCATAGTCCTACTGCCATAGGGCAACTCTCATTAGAGAGAGAGAGAGGCAACTGGTCAGGGTTAAACCTGAGAATTAAGATTAGAGTAGTGCTGGAAAAGCACAGCAAGTCAGGTAGCATCTGGGGAGCAGGAAAATTGATGTTTTGAGCAAAAGCCCTTCATCAGGAATTCTGCAGTACCCACTTTTGCCTAGTTGATTTAAACCTGAGCATCACCATCCCTCAGCTGAGGGGGCAAGGTTGAAAAGGGGAATCCTTCATGGGGATCTCAGCTGGTGTAAGAATTGAATGCATGCTATTGGCATCGCAAATCAGCCTTTGAGCCAAATGACCTCCTCCCTCCAATTATGAACAAGCAAAGGAGCCAAAACGAGATAAGGGTATGACTGAACCTTTCTGGTATTTGGTGAGCAATGGGTTTTGTGAGGCAAGCAATTCCTACTGTTGGGTCTTGAAGCTCCAAGTGGTCAGTGTGGCTTAGTCCCAAAATTGACATCTCCCAGCATTAACCTTCAAAGTAAAAATAATCTTTGTCTATCACCTCTGAGAACATGCCATCCTTCAGTGAAGCGGAGGCCAAGTCTTATCATCAGGACTCTGCAACAATGAAACAAGTTCTAAAGATCTGTGATCAGGTTGAGCATTGGATTCTCTTTAGATGCATCATTTTCTTGAAGAAGTTTGTCAACCAACAAGGGCAGGGTTAGTGTTTGCTGTCTGGGAGGAGTTTGCTCAGGTCCTTCCCAGTAATATCAATGGGGAAGAGGTGGTGAAAACAAGAGATTTTTTTTAAAAGCCAAGCTTTGCCTTTCTTCCAATTTTAGAATTTTAAGTGTTTTCAAATTTACAATGATAAACTTTCTGGTCACTGAGTCAGCATAATGTTTAAAGATATTGGGAGTTTAAAAAATACAGAATGGGAGAAAGAAAAAGTCAGACTCATTATTAAAATGGAAGAGTTTTTAATATAGAAATATATTGCATTTATATAGCAACCTTCATGACCTCTGTATGTTCCACAACATTGTGGCAATCTCAGTACTTCTGAAGCTAAGCCACTGTTGTAATTTTAAAAATTGCAGTAGCCTATTTCGGTACAGTAAGATTCCATTACATGATGCAATATCTAAATAATCTACCTTTTAGGAATAGTTGAGGGATAGATAGGATGTACTGGCCTGCTTTTTTTGAAAAGCCAAGGAAGCTTTTACATACACTTGAATGGGTAGATGGATTTAACATCTCATCCTAAAGATGGTTCCCCCCGACAGTGTAGTAGTCCCACTGCTACAAGAGGCTCCAATTCGTTTCAAATCTGTGGAGTGGGGACTTGAACCCAGACTCAGGAGAACAAGTACGGTTCACAGAACAAAGGCTGGCAGCTGATATTTGACGTAGACCTGTTAACCATAAGTTAAACTGGTGGACAAAGACATTGTCCATTAGTTTCCTGAGGCTCCTGCATTGAAAATGCAATTTTTCCTCTCTGGCTCCCTCTCTTAAGCATATGCAAGGAGGGTTGTTTGTAAAAAAAAAACACTAGTAGCCTGGGCCTTGCTAACATTCTTTCTTCAAAGAATGTTTTTATTACAGAGTCAAAAACATCATGTACACCATGGTAGTGATTAGTGAGGTCCTATACAAACCAGCTACCTTCCCACGCACAGTACATTCCTCGGCCAGTATAAGTTGTGTTTTGTAGTTTACTCCAAATGGTCTGGTTGGATGCTAAGGCATTGAATCAGTTTATTGGGTTTGGGGAGGAGTCATATTGCCTTTAAATTCTGTCTAAGTGCACACTTAGATTTCCTTTGATTCCCTGGTGGTTACTTTACAGGTACTGTACCACTAATCAACTGAGTCTAAAATAGTTTTAGGTGTAAAACATTATTTCTGTCAGAAATTGCTTTAGGCTTTTTCAGTTAAGAGGGTGTGAGGTACCATGAACCTTTTATTTAAATGCAGGATGGGTAAATTGTGGAATTGGATTCACTTGATGTTTTAATGTTCCACTGTTCTTAGCTGTGCGTCTGTATCACACCATGTGCTTTTCGTTTCTTTCATTATTTCTTTCCAGCCTCCCTTCTTACCCCCTTCTTGCCATTCCTTGTGCATTGACGTGCATAGTGAGTGACGCCACAGTTGGGCAACATTGCAGCCACATTATTGTCTGAAACCCGTGCACACTTTCACTTAGGAACAAACACCCAGGCTAATGAAGTCGTGGAGTTATACAGCATGGAAAAACTCCTTTGGTCCAACTCTTAGACAATAAATTATAGATTTAAGGTGAGAGATGAAAGATTTAAAAGGGACCTTAAAAGTGGCAACTTTTTCCTGCAGAAGGTGGTGCGTGTGTGGAATGAGCTGCCTGAGAAAGTGGTAGAGGCTGGTACAATTACAACATTTCAAAGGATTTAGAGGGATATGGGCCAAATGCTGGCAAATGGGACTAGGTTAATTTAGGATACCTGGTCGGCATAGGCAAGTTGGACCGAAGCGTCTGTTTCTGTGCTGTACATCTCTATGACTAGTCATAGCAGGCCTATTGACTAGATATTCTTGATTCAATTATAAGTTCATAAGTTACTGCGTAAAAAATATTCTCCTCTTCTGCCTCTGGATCTTTCGGCTCAACATTCCCATAAACACAAAGGTAGAGCCTATTGTAAAGTGTGGTTTTGAATATGTAACTTTTAAAGATCCACTGTATTGACCCAAATTTGTCCAAATTAACGTATAAATAGTATAATATACCAGGAGCAGTCAATGTTCTTCCTTTCAGACAAAAGTAATCTTAACCTATTGATTTTTGAGATCCACAAACATCATGCTGATAATCCAGGTAGTTTTATAATACTGATTCTGTTGTAATTTTCTTCTCTCCATTTTTTGGAACAGTACTGAAATATCTGTGTGCTATCAGTTCTGTACAACACAGAGCGGAAGAGAGCAAACTAACATTGGACTAAGATGGGCAACATCTTTGACAGATTTGGTAGGAAACATTTTAACACAATTTCTTTTGCCAAGACATTAACTGTCGTATGACTCCCCCTCCTACTCTCCCTCCCTCAGCCTCCTCCTACCTTCCCTTCTCACTCTCCCATTTTACAATGGTCCCTCCCAACCTCTAACAGACACTAGAACATTACAGTGCAGTACAGGCCCTTCGGAGAACTTTCTTCACACAGAAAGCGGTTGAGGCCAAAACATTGAATGTTTTCAAGAGGAGTTAGATTTAGTTATTAGGGATGAAGGGATCAAAGGATCTGGGGAGAATGTGGGAATGGAGGACTGACTTGGATGGTCAAACATGATCTTACTGAATGATGGATCAGGCTCAAAGGGCAGAATGGCCTACACCTGCTCCTATTTTCAATGTTTCTATATCAATGCAGCCTGAGTTCATTTGAAATAATGGCTCACGCATCATTCAAAACACTTCTGCCTATATCCTACCATTCACCCAGACCCATTCATCCACCACTCTCTTGATCCCTGACATACAAAGACTCCCAGTCTAGCAATACCACAATCTTAAAATTCTCATCCTCATATTCAAGACTTTTCCATGATATCTCACCTTTAGTAGTTCTGAAACCACTTCCAGCTCAAAACCTTCTCGGAATTTCCTCTTGTTCAGTCATAATTTTTAACCATTGACTCCTATTCCTTCAACTGCCTCGACAGATTAAATTCCCTACAGTATGGAAACAGGCCATTTGGCCCAACAAGTCCACACCGACCCTCCAAAGAGTAACCACCCAAACCTATTCACCTACTCTATATTTACCCCTGTCTAATGCACCTAACATTATAGGCAATTTAGCATGGCCAATTCATCTGGCCTGCACACCTTTGGATTATGGGAGGAAACCACAGCACTCAGTGGAAACTCACGTAAACACGGGGAGAATGTGCAAACTCCACACAGACCGTCGCCCGAGGCAGGAATCAAACCCAGGTCCCTGGCATTGTGAAGCAGCAGTGCTAACCACTGAGCCACCATGCCACCCACAATAGAAAATGAACCTGAAATTGTTGGCATTCCATGAAGGGGAACATTTTCCCATAATGTGGGAAATTCATAACTCAGACTCATAATCTAAATATCTCAACAGCCTCTCATACTCAGTGAACTGCCTCAGACAGAGAGCAGCAACCTGAAACAAGAAGGGAAATGCTGATGGCAGTGTACTATTTTCCACAGGGGTGTGTGTTTAAAGTGTGTTCCATCAAATATTGTGCACTTTTGTTGAATGCTCTGTGTTGTCAGAGTCTACCCTTTCTAATATAATGGCTAGGATCTGCCTGGCATGGTTGGGGAAGCTGACTCACAAGTAATCTTCAAAAGGGAATTGCAAACATAACTGAAGGATTGAAATTTGTGGTGATATGAGGAAAGAGAGTGGGAAGGGGAATTAAAATGGGCGGTGACTGAGAGGTCCGGTCGGCACCTGTGGGCTGTAATGCTCGGCAAACCATTCCATAAATTTACGTTTGATCTCCCTGATGTAGAGAAGGCCACTTTGGGAGCAACGATTACAGTAAACTAGGTTGGAGGAGAGGCAGGTGGAACCTCTGTCTCACCTGGAAGGACTGTTTGGAGCCCTGGATGGAGGTGAGAGGGGTGGTGTGCCAGCAGGTTTTTGCATCTTTTCCTGTTGCAGGAGAAGGTACCAGGGGGTTTGGGGTGGGGGGGTAGTGTTGGTAGAGAGAGTGGCACAAACCAAGGATTGGTGAAGGGAATGGTCCCTGTGGAAAGCAGAGAGAGGTGAGGAGGGGAAGATGTTTTTAGTGGTGGGGTCTTGAAGTTGGCGGAAGTGTTTAAGGATGATGCAATGAATGTGGAGACTGGTGGGGTGGCAGGTGAAGACAAGGGGGATCTCTGTCGTTATTGCATTGGGAGGGGGGCATTTAGAGCAGTAGAGTGGGGAATGGAGGTGGTGAGGTGGAGAGCTGTCTGGATGACAAAGGGAGGAAAGGTATGTTGAAATAGGGGATACTTGGATCTGAGGAAACGCAGCGGAGGCAGAGGAATTGGGAGAAAGAGATGGAGTTCTTGCAGGACACTGGGCTGGAGAAAGTATATTCCAGGTATTTGTGAAGGGTTTGTAGTAAACGCCCATCTGGAGAATGTCACTGGAAATGGAAACGAAGAGATCAAGAAAGTGGAGGGAGGTGTCAGAGAAGGACCAAGTGAATTTTGAGGGTCGGTGGGGGGGGGGGGGGTTGAAAGTTGTGGGCGATGTCAGTGAACTTCTCCAGTTCAGCCTGGTTGCAGGATGCTGCACCGATGCAGTCATCGATGTAACGGCAGAAGGGTTGGGGCACAGTGCCTGTGTAGGTACTGAATCAGGACTGTTCAACATCGCCAACAAAGAGGCAGGTGTAGCTGGGGCCCATCCAGGTGCCCATGGCCATCCCCTGGATTTGGAGGATATGGGAGGAGTTAAAGGAAAAGTTATTAAGGGTGAGGACTAGTTCGGCGAGGCGGAAGAGGGTATTGGTGGAGGGGGACTGAATGGAAGAGGAAGTGGAGGGCCTGGAGGCCATCCTTTTGGGGTATGGACGCCTATATGGACTGTACGTCCATAGTGAAGATAAAGCGTTGGGGGTCAGGGAACTGGAAGTTGCTAAAGAGATGGAGGGCATGTTTGGTGTTGCGGATGTATTTGGGAAGTGCCTGAACCGAGGGTGAGAGGCTGGAGTCGAAATAGGATGAGATGAGTTTGGTAGGGCAGGAGCATCCCGAGACGATGGGTAGTTGAGTTTGTGGATCTTAGGGAACAGGTAGGACTGGGCAGTACGGGCTGGAGGACTGAGATTAGATGCCTTATCATGATTAGAAACATGAAATGTGCTCTTGTGGAGGTGATTAATAATGTTCAAAGGGATTGTTGGGATAGATGCAGATTAGGCAATTCCCCTTGTGAGGAATGCAGATTAATTATGTCCAAGTTTCAAATTAAGTTCAGGAGTCAAATCAGAAAGGGTTTCACTCAAATGTGAGTGGTAATTTGGAGCCATTCTCCACCAAGCGGCTGTTGAGGCTGGAGCTCAATTGAAATTCTCAAGCCTGTGATTGCTAGGTGTGTATGACATGGGAATGTTAAGTACAGAGTGAAGGTGGGTAATGGAGTTGAGGTACAGGTCAGCTAATGATCAAATTAAGGTATGCTTGAATGGTAGCTTTGTTTTCTTCATTCTTCCATGGATATCATTGGCTAACCGAGCATTTGGCACCCTTCATTAGAGCTGAGCAGCATGGGAGGCCATCACAGAGGGCAGTTAGGAGTCAACAGTGGAGACATGTAGGTAAGACAGGGTAAGGATGGCAGATTTCCTATCATTTATGAACCAGATAGGTTGTTTTAACAATTGATTTTCATAGTCACCATTACCAGGATTAATTACAAATTCTAGATTCAGTAACTGACAGTGGAGGGGAGATCACTGGAGGCAATGAGGACACAGACAGTGCAAGTGATTTTGACATGACGGGCCACGATGGGGTCATGGGCAAAGGGGAGGTAGGATGTGGTGTCACAGTTGGCGTTCAGCCTCTGCAACACAGAGGGCCATTCTCCAGACTACCACCACCCTGCCTTTGTCAGCAGATTTGATGGTGAACCATGGGTTGGAGAAATTGAGGCAACCAATGTCACGTCAGCAGTCAGCAATAAAGATGTCTAGGATGACCAGGTGGATGGGGAAGGTTGGAGGTGGGAGGAGAGGTTCTCAGAGGGAAATTGGGAGTTTTTGTCGAAGAAGAAGACACAGAGGTGGTGGATGAAGAGCTCCATGTCATGACAGGTGCAGAATTTGTTGAGGTGGGAATGGACGGGCATGAACGTTAGCCCTCTACTCATGAAGGACCGTTCAGCAGAGACCAGAATGTGCACAGTTCACCAAGTGTAGTTGAACCGAGATGCACCTATAGTTTGTCCTCATTGAGAAATGATTTTCTGATGAAGTCTCCCTTCTCTTAGTTGTTTAACAAACCTTTCTGTCACATCTCTTCCAGTTGACATTGATACCACCTCCTGTCTGAGTGAAATTATTAGGATTGACTCCGACTCAGAAGATCTAGAAAACCTCTGTATCAGCCCTGAAGGGGCAGGACTTGGCCGAAGGTGCGCAATCCCTTTAATTGTTGATGCAAAGAGGTTGCTGCGTCCAGATAAAAAATATTTTATGGCTTTGGGGGGTATTGCCAAGCGCCCAAGGATAGTGTCCAATAATGGTCCTAGGGTGGTAATGCCTATAAATCGAGGGCTAATTACTACTAGAAGACAGACCACTAAGACCAGTAAACATCCTTTTGTCATCACAACCAGAAACAACACCTCGCATTTATGTAGCAGCTTTGAGAATGTAACGCATCCCAAGGTGCTTGACAGGGGCGTTTTCACACAAAATGTAGCCACTGCTGCTAAAACATTTTGGAAAAATTTCACTAAAAGCCTTGGCTCAAGCATCAATGCAAGTCCTTCAACCATCACAGTACCCAACACGAGGACGTCTATTACTGGAAATGCTGTTACAATGCCAAGAGTAACTCCTGTTCGGAACTCTCTACCTGCCACTCGAAACACACGGCTAATTGCCACCAAGAGACCTGGTGCACCTACCACTAGAAGTCCTTGTGTGACTGCCATGAAAATTCCTAGATCAAAAACCGCTGTAAGAACTTCAACAGCTATGAGGAAGAATCCCAGAATGGTACCCATTAGAAAAACATCAGCGATTCACACTGCAATGCCAAGGAGCACTGCCATTGGTAATCCTTTGATGACAAGCACAAGAGGCCCAAGAAGGATGTCTTTGACTGTCACCAGTAGAAATCCTATAATAGTCACCAACAGTAACCCCTCAGCAACTACAATTAGAAGCCAAAAGAGATTGGGCATTGGAAATAAAAATAATGTTGCTATTAAAATTCCTTGCAATGCTACTGTTCAAAGTTCCAACAAGACCATCACTGAAAAGTCCGACAGTTGTGCTTTTCGAAATCCCAACAGGACCTTCCAACAACTCAACAGGATCCCCATCCAAAATCCCAACAGGACCACCATCCAAAAACCTATCAGGAATACCAGTCGATATCCCAACCAAACTGCCCCTCGTACACCCAACAGGATTGCTGCTGAAGAAGTCAAAATTCTCGCCATTGAACAGGCCAATAAGAGCATGATTCAAAAGACCAAAGAATCGGTCATGAGAAAACATGACAAGGGGGTCATTCCAAACCCAAACGTAATCACGATTAAAAATGCTCATGTTATCAACATTAGCTAAGACCTGTTAAGCTGGTGACATAAAGTATAAGAAAATATTCAATTAGAAGATTTAACACCATAATGAAAAGCTCAATGACACACATTCTATAAGCAATGTATCTATTTTCCTTTTAGCTATTTTTATCCATGTGACTTATCTATTAAATGGAATAAAGTTTAATGTGCCTGCTATGGTTTCAGCTGTTGTTCTTCTCTTAGACCTTTCAGCATGCTTCCTAGCATCTAGTGCATAGAATTGAAATTGGAAGCATCTGCAGAGATCATGAACAATGGGTCATTCATGCACCTCCACCCACCATCCCCTCCCCCACCCCCAGATTTCTTGGAACTAACCTTGGGAGACAAGGAGAAAGGGATAAAAGAAAAGGTTGATTCTATATGAACTTTAAAATCAGTTTGTAGAATGGGGTAGAATTTGAAATTTGGTCTGATTATATTTCGTATTCAGTTTACCATAGTTACAACCTTCCACTGACTCCCAGAGGAAATAATGTAGTTTTATTTCTTTCAAAACCTTGAAACCTCACAAAGTAATTTATAATCAATGACATTTCTTTTCAATTTGTAATTACTGTTAAAATATATGAGAACAGCAGTTATTTTACACACAGCTAGCTCGCTACAATTGGCAATGATCAGGTCATCCAATAGGTATGGTCTGAGGACAGCAATGAAACTATCTTGTCCTCAGCACCGTGAAGCCAGGAGATTTTGATACTTTGTCCTCAACTCTATGAAATGGCCAGCCTTCCATCCAAATCCAGTAGGAAATCTGCTCTCTGAGGGAAGGAGTGGAATTCCAGATAGAAGGAGATCTCTGTATTCAGGTTCAATGGTTGATGGGTGGGTTCTGGAAGGTCATGAGGTTGGGATGGGGAACATGTGCAGATACCGGGCCAGTGGACACTCAATTACAACCCTTTCTGCTGGTCCCTCACAGAGTGTCATGAGAGGTTTGATCTTTCATGGTCTCTTCTTGGCTTGGCTCAGACTTTCATTAGCTTGTTCTCTGGTAACTTGTGGACTTCAAAAAAATATTTGGATCCCTAGCTTCATCTTTAAAGGAACACACCTTGGGACTATATGTCCAAGCTAATCAGAAGAGCAAGTTACAATTCGAACTTGTGTCAACACAGCAGAAACTCAATGAGTTAATCCCAGTGGTGATTTCAATGCCCTCCCAATCAGCATTGTCCCAAGTGACTACCATGACGTGGATTTGTTTTTCATGGGGTTGGATGAGGGGTACACAGAAGTCTCAGATAGTGCCCTCTCTGCCCTTGTGGGTGGTCACAAAAGATTCTGTAAAGAAAGATTGTGGCATTCTGCTCCAGTTCTGGTTATTAGTTATTTCTGGCATAAGTCCTTCATCAGGAATGATGAAGGGCTTATGCCCGAAACATCGACTCTCCTGCTCCTCGGATGCTGCCTGACCTGCTGTGCTTTTCCAGCGCCACAATTTTCGACTCTGATCTCCAACATCTGCAGAGTCCTCACTTTCTTTCATGAGGATTATTGTGTGCAGTCGAGTTGATTTCTCTGTAAGGGTCAGTGTGGTGCTGGAAAAGCACAGCAGGTCAGGCAGCATCCGAGGAGCTGGAAAATCATTGTTTCGGGCAAAAGCCCTTCATCAGGAATCCTGCCGATTCTCCTGCTCCTCAGATGCTGCCTGACCTGCTGTGCTTTTCCAGCACCACTCTAATCTAGACTCTAATCTCCAGTCCTCACTTTTGCCTAGTTGATTTCTCTGTAATATAGGGGGAGGGAATGGTGGTTTGAAGATTTTAAGTGTCAGAAATGAATTGCAAGGATAGATAGATAAAGCTTCATTCACTGGTGAAAGAGCCTACGACAACAGGAAAGAACCTCAAAATTAGAGCAAGGCAAATTGGGTAAAGGGATTAGAAATACTTCAAACGTTGGGGCAAGTGTCGAACCTACTCCAACAAAAAAAACCAGTAAACTCTAGCCCAATCAATAATTTGTGAATTCAATAGGCAACTCCAGAGACATGGAGTCAGAGCAGACGTGCTGAGTTCAGATGTAGATTAGATGTGATCTCACTGAATGACAGAACAGGCTCAAGGGGCTCCTAGCTTCTTATAAACCAGTCATTTATTTTGTTGTTTGTGAGAGGTGCAGGGAGAATATATTATGCCGCAGTGAAAATAACTCCTTTGCCTGAGATTCTTGATCAGTCGGGAAATCGAGGATTATGGGGATAAAGCAGGAAAGTAGATGTAAGGAATGTCTGATCAGTCAATATCCTATTGAACGATGGAGCAGATTCGAGGGGCCAAATGGCCTACTCCTGTTCCTATTCCTTATGACCTTAAACTCTTTGGAATGGCCTGAGATGGTGAAAGGCACTATACAAATGCTCAAGTAGAGGCAAGTCCCCATGGATGCTGTCAGTGTGATACAAACATAGGGAATGCTGGAGAAACTCAGCAGGTCTGGCAGCATTTGCGGAGAGAGAAACAGAGTTAAACATTTTGAATCCAGTATGACTTCTTCAGAACAGTCTATAGAAATGCTAGTTTTTTTCTTTCCCACATGATAGCCAGTGCCTGGAGATTTGTAATATAAGAGGTACTGGTGCCTTGAAGGAATAATGGGGAATATATTACTGTCCTCACTTCCCACCAAGATAAAGTTACACATTCTGGCAGTTAGTTACAAAGTTAGCTTGTTCATTTGTCTACCAGCGCCCTCTGTTGCATGGTGCAAATTGAACAGCCAAGGAAAAAAACTGAGTTTATTGTACAAATTATGGAAAGTAATGATTATGGGATATGTAATTTCACAGAAAGTTACCCAAGTATAGGCCCATCAGTGATGGTTCAGTTTATGCTGATGGAGTGCACAATATCTTCTTGGTAGCAGTAATTTTAATAAAGATATTTTCTAGTTCGCAAAGTCCACTACGATTCGTCAGTAAATGACAAAGTTAAATAGGATTACTGTGGGGTCTGGGGATGGGAGACAAGATTGGTACTGGTGCAACCGTCTGAGCTTCTTCCACACCTACATCTGACTTATGAATGTCCACTCACCTGGCACCCAAGCAACAGAGCAAACTCAGCAACCTGCTAAACCAACAAGGTCATTTACAAACCAGCCAGAAGCCTCTGGTCGGGATCTAATGGTAACACTGAAAAGAGAGACTGATATTTATATAGTAACCACTGTCATAAGGTAACAAGCCAAGATAGTCAAGTTGCATACAGCAAGATCTCACAGGCAGCAATGAGATATCTGTCAGACCAGTATTGGTTGAGATGTGAACAATGGCCCAAACACTATCCTACTCTTTGCAAATTAGTGCAGTGGAATGTTTCATGTTCACCTGATGGCCAGGTGGAATCTGTGTTTAACGTCTCTTCCAAACAATTGGATCTGTGTCAGTGCAGCACTCTTTAAATGTCAGACTGGATTTTGTTCTCACATCTCTGGGGTAAGATAGATAAAGAGTCATAGAGATGTACAGCATGGAAACAGACCATTCGGTCCAATTTGTCAATGCCAACCAGATATCCCAACCCAATCTAGTCCGACCTGGCCCATATCCCACCAAACCCTTCATATTCATATACCCATCCTGATGCCTTTTAAATGTTGTAATTGTACCAGCCTCCACCACTTCCTCTGGCATTTCATTCCATACACGTACCACCCTCTCCATGAAAAGGTTGCCCCTTCGGTCTCTTTTACATCTTTCCCCTCTCACACTAACTCAATGTCCTCTAGTTCTGGACTCCCCCACCCCAGGGAAAATACTTTGTCTATTTATCCTATCCA
Source organism: Chiloscyllium plagiosum (assembly GCF_037043375.1). Classification (NCBI taxonomy): domain Eukaryota; kingdom Metazoa; phylum Chordata; class Chondrichthyes; order Orectolobiformes; family Hemiscylliidae; genus Chiloscyllium; species Chiloscyllium plagiosum. The sequence goes on from NW_028270164.1 coordinate 7,857,281, forward strand.
TGCCTGTCATAGAGATTCAGCAAGGAAACTGATCCTTCAGTCCATCTCGTCCATGCCGACCAGATATCCTAAATTAGTCTAGTGCCATTTGCCAGCATTTGGCCCATATCCCTCCAAACCCTTCCTAATCATATACACATCCAGATGCCTTTTAAATGCTGTAAATGTACCAGTCTCCAACCACTTCCCCTGGCAGCTCATTCCATACATGCACCAACCTTTGTGTGAAAACATTGCCCCCTAGGTCCGTTTTAAACCTTTCCCCTCTCACTTTAAACCTATGCCCTCTAGTTTGGACAACCGTACCAAATCAAGTGCAAAATCTCTCAGTGAATATTTTTTTAATCATCAAATTTCCTTTGCCCTTGAACATTTTATAATAATCTGTTTCCAAGTCTGGAATATTTTCTGCCGTTCTCTGATTAACCAGTAGAGTGTGGCAATGACTGAAAATATCCCCAAGTAGAGCATCTGGGATGGAGACACTGATCACGTGACTTCATCGGAAATGCAGTGTTGTTACATGTTCTTCTGTACTTTTGCTCTTGGCCTGTAGCCCATGAATGAAATATAAATGTTTGGTTCTGCTGCTAACATCATGGAGCTCCTCTTTCAGATCATACAGTGCTTAAATGACACGGATGTAATGCATTGGAACAAGTTGACAAGCCAGGCTCCTGTCAGTATTTATGCTCCCACATTCTTTCTCATTTAACCCTATCATTGCAACTTATTCTTTTCTCCCTCATCTGTCTATCCAACTTCATGTTAAATGCATCTGTGTCAAGTACTCCTTGTGTAATGAATTCCTATTCTCACCACTTTTACAGCTAAAGAGGGTTTTCCTCCTATTGGATCTATTTTTGTTTCAAAAGCTACACTATGTTTGTAAAATTTGTACAGGTTTACATTTGACATGATACAGTTCACTTTTTTTCAATTCAGTATGAGATTGTGTGTGAGACTGTCTTGTGATGACTCAATAGGTGAGTTCTAGTCCCTTGGTGTATGTTAGCAGGAGGGCCTAAAGTTTGTATTTTCCATATTCAGCCACTACAGCAGCTGCCTGAAGCTGGGAGTGTGACCCTCAGCACATCATCCTAACATTATCCAACACTTGTTCCTTGACAGCTCTTTGGAAGACTACCAGGTTTCAGGCCAACCAACGTTCTATCAGTGTGTTGCTGGTTCTTTAGCATTATTTGATGGTTATCTTCAATTGCAAGCCCATAACCAACCCATGGAGCAGAGAGTCCTGCATTGCAGAGCTGCTCAGAAGAAACCGTGACAAAAATCAATATGCTGAATGTTATGATTCTTTTAGCTAAGTGTGTGTTGCACTCAGTTTTCCAGAGAGGTTTCTGCTGTGAGGTCTAGTGAGATTTTGTGCCGTATCTTAGTGCAGTCAATCCCCTGAGAAACAATTCCACAGAGATCGGTATCCTGTCATCAAGCCACTTTTTTTTCACACGTGGAGAGTCATTGACACTGATCCAGCTCCCTCAGAGCCAGCTCTCAAGAGTCAACACAACCTCTGACAATCCTGTTTACATCTGTCAGCCAGGGCTCCATGATTAACAGGCCCTTGTTACAATCACTACACCCTGGAGGACTATCAGAGGCTGCTCTTTGACTTATTATGCTCGAACCCCCTGATTGACAGGTACTTCCATGGCCTTCAGTTAGGACTGTGCCCCTAAGACTTTGAGAGCTGACTGTTTGCTCAGTGTGTTTACTGAGTTAATAGCTGGCATATGGTGCAGATGTGAGCTGGATGTCACACACTGCACTACAGCAAGATATCTGCCCCCTTGACTGAGAATTGCTGACTAACAAGGCATGCCACCCAGTTGTATGTATGCCCTAATGTACATTGAATTGAATTGAATTTACTGTCACGTGTACCGAGACACAGTGAAAAGCTTTGTCTTGTGAGCAATACAGGCAGATCACAGAGTTAAGTAGCATAAGTAAGTAAATAATAGGTAAACAAAAACCAAAACACAGGTACAGGCGAATGTTAAGAGTTTGTGAGTCCATTCAGTATTGTAACAACAGTAGGGTAGAAACTGTTACGAAACCGGCTGGTGTGTGTGTTCAGGCTTCGTACCTTCTCCCCGATGGTAGAGGTCATAGAAAAACGTTGCCAGGGTGGGATGGATCTTTGAGAACTGGAAATGTGTTGCTGGAAAAGCGCAGCAGGTCAGGCAGCATCCAGGGAACAGGAGAATCGACGTTTCGGGCACGTTGATTCTCCTGTTCCCTGGATGCTGCCTGACCTGCTGCGCTTTTCCAGCAACACATTTCCAGCTCTGATCTCCAGCATCTGCAGACCTCACTTTCTCCCTGGATCTTTGAGAATGCTGGCGGCCTTTCCTTGGCCTGGTAGATGGATTCTATAGATGGGAGGTTAACCTTTGTGATTGTTCGGGCCAAGTTCACTACTATCTGTAACCGTCTCCGATCTTTAATGGTACAGTTCCCATACCAGGTAGTGATACATTCAGGCAGAATGCTCTCGATGGTGCACCTATAAAAGTTGGCAAGGGTATTTGCCGTCATGCCAAATTTCCTCAGTTGCCTGAAGAAGAAGAGACGTTGTTGGGCCTTTGTAACCAGTGCATCCACATGAAGAGTCCAAGAAAGCTTGTTGTTGATGACCACTCCCAGGAGCTTGACACTCTCCACTCGTTCCACCTCTGTGCTGTTAAAGTGTAGGGGAGCATTGCACAGCAAAGCAAGAGAAGGATGCTGTGTGTCTACAGGAAAGCACTTCAAAATAAATACAAAGACAGCCAACAAGCTTTCCTGAAGTGCAGCCTAATCCAATCTGTAAACTACCCATCCCTGACCACAGTATCCCTGCTGCAGCCTCTCAGTGCCAGTTACTGATGTGCCTTCCCATGCAAGTGTGTTTTCTGAGTATCTTGCTAGTGTATTGGAGAGGTCCCAAGGGGATCATGAGAGGCTGGCACATGTCAGATGCCGATGATAGTGGATGAGGGGTGAATATAGCTCGTGCCTGTGGATGGTGCCCTGAGGCACTGCTTGAGGCATGGTGAGCTGATATCACCAGGTCCCCGCTCGGTCTGCCATGTCGAGGATTCGCGATATCTGGCTTTGGTAAGATTGGAAGCTGGATATTAGCGAGGTGAGTTGTGGCATTATTAGGGCATTTAACAAGTGATAATCTCCCTGACTTGGTAACTCATTGCTTCCTAACGAGAAACTAACCTCACACACAAGAGGAAGAGCGAGGTGCTCCTGAAATCGAGATGGTCCTCATTGGACCTCTCATCCTATTCTGCTGCAAATCTCATCATAGCCCACACATCATTCAGATCCCTATAAAATTCCACCCAGTGTCTCTCTGGGGATTTTTGTAAAGGTACACTTCAGAAGGAAGTGGCTGATATTCTCTTTTCCAAGCCAGCTTTGTTAATGAATGTCCTGTGCTGTAATTTTGCCTCCAATCCCTCCACCACCAGAAGCAGAAACATCTTAATGTCTATGTTCTTGATAGAATCTTGAAGCTAGGCAAAAGTGGGTACTGCAGATGCTGGAAACCAAAGTTTGGATTAGAGTGGTGCTGGAAAAGCAAAGCAGGTCAGGCAGCATCCGAGGAGCAGGAAAATCGACATTTCGGGCAAAAGCCCTTCATCAGGAATGCAGGCAGGGAGCCTCCAGGGTGGAGAGATAAATGGGAGGGTGAGGGGGGGCTGGGGAGAAGGTAGCAAAGAGTACAATAGGTGAATGGGGGTGGGGATGGTGCAGTGGATAGATTAAATTAGATTACTTACAGTGTGGAAACAGGCCCTTCGGCCCAACAAGTCCACACCGGCCCACCACCCACCCATACATTTACCCCTTCACCTAACACTACGGGCAATTTAGCATAGCCAATTCATCTGACCTGCACATTTTTGGACTGTGGGAGGAACCGGAGCACCTGGAGGAAACCCACGCAGACACGAGGAGAATGTGCAAACTTCACACTATCAGTCGCCTGAGGTGGGAATTGAACCCGGGTCTCTGGCACTATTAGGCAGCAGTGCTAACCACTGTACCAACGTGGGAAGGTAGATTGGCAGGTAGGACAGGTCATGGGTATGGTGCTGAGCTGGAAGGTTGGAACTGAGGTAAGGTGGGGGGAGGGGAAATGAGGAAACTGGTGAAGTCCACATTGATGCCCTGGGGTTGAAGTGTTCCAAGACAGATGATGAGGCGTTCTTCCTCCAGGCGTCGGGTGGTGAGGGAGCGGCAATGGAGGAGGCCCAGGACCTGCATGTCCTCGACAGAGTGGGAGGGGGAGTTGAAATGTTGGGCCACAGGGCGATGGGATTGATGGTGCAGGTGTCCCGGAGATATTCCCTGAAGTGCTCTGCTAGGAGATGCCCAGTCTCCCCAATGTAAAGGAGACCGCATCGGGAGCAACGGATACAGTAAATGATATTGGTGGATGTGCAGGTAAAACTTTGATGGATGCGGAAGGCTTCTTTGGGGCCTTGAATGGTGGTGAGGGAGGAGGTGTGGGCGCAGGTTTTGCAATTCCTGGGGTGGCAGGGGAAGGTGCCAGGATGGGAGGGTGGGTTGTTGGGGGTGCGTGGACCTGACCAGGTAGTCACGGAGGGAACGGTCTTTGTGGAAGGCGGAAAGGGGTGGGGAAGGAAATATATCCCTGGTGGTGGGGTCCGTTTGGAGATGGCGGAAATGTCGGCGGATGATATGGTTAATGCAAAGGTTGGTAGGGTGGAAGGTGAGGACCAGGGGGCGTTCTGTCCTTGTTACTGTTGGAAGGGTGGGGTTTGAGGGCGGAGGGGCAGGATGTGGATGAGATGCATTGGAGGGCATCTTTAACCATGTGGGAAAAGAAATTGCGGTCTCTAGAAGAAGGAGGCCATCTGGTGTGTTCTGTGGTGGAACTGGTCCTCCTGGGAGCAGATACGGCGAAGGCGGAGGAATTGAGAATACGGGATGGCATTTTTTCAGGAGGTAGGGTGGGAAGAGGTGTAATCCAGGTAGCTGTGGGAGTCGGTGGGTTTGTAAAAAATGTCAGTGTCAAGTCGGTCGTCATTAATGGAGATGGAGAGGTCCAGGAAGGGGAGGGAGGTGTCAGAGATGGTCCAGGTAAATTTAAGGTTGGGGTGGAATGTGTTGGTGAAGTTGATGAACTGCTCAACCTCCTCGCGGGAGCACGAGGTGGCGCCGACGCAGTCATCAATGTAGCGGAGGAAGAGGTGGGGAGTGGTGCCGGTGTAATTACAGAAGACGGACTTCTGCATAGCCAACAAAGAGACAGGCATAGCTGGGGCCCATACATGTGCCCATGGCTACCCCTTTGGTCTGGAGGAAGTGGGAGGATTCAAAGGAGAAATTGTTAAGGGTGAGGACCAGTTCAACCAAACGAATGAGAGTGTCAGTGGAAGGTACTGTTGGGGATGTCAGGAGACGAAGAAACAGAGGGCTTGGAGGCCCTGGTCATGGCAGATGGAAATGTAGAGGGACTGGATATCCATGGTGAAGATGAGGCATTGGGAGCCAGGGAAACGGAAGTCTTGGAGGAGGTGGAGGGCGTGGGTGGTGTCTCGAACGTATGAGGGGAGTTCCTGGACTAGGGGCAATAGGACAGTATCGAGGTAGGATTTTCCTGCTCTTCGGATGCTCCTGACCTGCTCTGGTTTTCCAGCACCACTCCGATCTAAACCCCAGAATCGGGAAGCTGGCCATTTGGTTCCTCCTCAGCTTCCTGTTTTCTGGAGAAAAGATTCGCACATATCTTTCCTGACATGTACAGTAAAGCTCTCAATCCTGATCCCTGAAACAATTCTGAGTGACTTCCAGTGTGTCGGCAGTCCCACTCTCTCACAACCTGTATATTTAGTGAATCCTCATTAAAAGAGTTAAATTTGTTTAGAAAGGTTGTAAATTTGTTGGAGGCGTTCACAGGAAGTTTACTAGACTGATACCATGAATGAACAGGTTGTCTCATGAGGAAATGGTAGATTGACTGGGTTAGTTCCCACTGGAGCTTACACGTGTGAGGAGTAACTTGATTGAAGAGTATCAGACCCAGAATGGTCTTTACAAAGTAAATGGGGGAACAAGGTTTCCTCTTGTGGATCAATCCAGAATTAGGAGGCACTGTTTAAGAATTACAAGTCACTGCTTTTCGGAGATTTTTTTTTGTCCCTCTCTCTGAGTTGCTTTGGAACTCTCTGCCTCAAAAGATGGTGGATGTGGGGCCATTGCACATTTGTAAGGGAGTGGTAGCTGGATTGCTGTCAGGCGAAGGATACTGAAGATTATCAGGATGGATCTCAAATTCAAAACAACAGCAGCCATGAATGTATGGAAAGTGGAGAAAGCTCAAGAGTTCCAATGGCTTACTGGAACCAATATGTGTCATTGCATCTTTTAACTTTGGAAATAAAACCATTTTACTTCCATGAGATTGTAAGGTATAGGAGCAGAATCAGACCATTCGGCTGATTGAGTCTGCTCTATCATTTGATCATGCCTGATATTTTTCTCCAGCCGTTTCTCATGCCTTCTCTCTGTAAACCTTGATCCCCCTCCTACTGAAGAACCTTCCCTATCTCTGTCTTAAAGATACTCAATGACCTGGCCTCCACATCCTTCTGCAGCAACAAGTTGCACAGATTCACCTCCTCTGGCTGAAGAAATTCCTCCTTATCTCAGTTCTAAAGGGTTATCCCTTCACTCTGAGGCTGTGCCCTCAGGTCTCATTCTCTCCTTCTAATGGAAACATCTTCTCTACGTACACTCTATTCAGGCCTCTCAGTATTCTGTAATCCCTCCAATGAAATCCCTCCAATCCTTCTAAACCTCAATGAGAATAGATCCAGAGTCCTCTCCTGCTCCTCATATGACAAGGCCTTCAACCCAGGGATCAGTTTTGCAAACCTCCTGTGGACTTCTCCAATGCCCCTGAGATACAGGGTCCAAAACTGCTCACAATATTCTAAATGCATTTAGGATGTGGTTTCCAACCATCCAGGATTGTTTTGATGACTCCGGAAATTATGCTTTCATAGGAACATGGGACCGAGGAGCAGTAATGGACCATTTGGCCCTTCAAACCCTACTGCACCACCCAGTGAAGATCATGAGTGATCTGGTTGTGGTCTCAGCTCTACTTTCCTGTCTTCCCCCCGCACCAACCCCCTCCCTCCACTGTTACATCTCCCAAAATGAGGGAACTTTGGAGGGGGGTAGGGCTGGGGAATAACAGAGGCCTTAAAGCAATACTTCTTCCATTTTAAACATGTATCGTTTATGAGTTTTAAAGTTATTGCAGCTGGTGGCCAGAGAGGATATTTGACTGATAGGTCAGGAATTGGTTAACAATGAGTCGTGAGGCGTGAGGAGGTGGATCATTGGATTGTGGCATGTGAGGCATTCGACAATGCAAAAGAGGTCACGTGATAAACTATCTCCAACCAGAGTTGGCAATCCCAATTCATTCTGTTGTTTAAGGCAGTTGTCCTGTGAGGATTGACTTGAAAGCTTTAAAATGACCCACCTTGTGAAATGAATAATGTCTCTGGAGCTGTCACTTCTAAATTACAGTTCTAAGTTAGTTAGCCCTGACAGACATGTAGCACAGACTTAGTCACTATCTCTCAGGAGACAACAATGTCTCTTACTTAGCGTTTATGTAGTTAATCTAATATAATGAGTTATCTTACTATAATGTAATAAACTACTATTTATTACTCAAGTATGTAACCCTTATACCAAAGACATATTAGCAGTTAATCATTCACCACTTAATATCAGAACCCCTCTGGACTAGCATTAGAAATTAGATTGGTGGCAGCAAAGCTACCGAAACAAGATCCGAACAGAACCGGGCACCAGCTCAGGGCACTGCTTGTCACTGGCCACTTGGGTGTTTCATCTTCCTAGTGGTGGAATATGATTAAAGTTTTCTTCACTTGGTGTTTCTTCACTCTGCACTACACATGCACATAACATGGGTGCTGGGAAGAAATAAGCACTACTACTGTTTGGGGAAAGAAAATATAACCAGGAGATTAGAATCTCCAAAGAAAAACAGGCATCAGCTATTGGCATCTCTTACAACACATGCATGCTATTGTCTAAGTGATCTCATCCAGAACAGGGGGCGCTATCTAAAAATTATGAGTCACCCTTTTAGGAAGGAGATGTGGAGATTTTCTTCTCTCTTGGAGTTGCTCTATCAAAACTTTCTTTGAGGCAAATCAAGCCTTAAAAATATTATTCCTAAAATGAAAGTTCATTTTGCCCACTTGGGCCTTTGTCGCATATCTTTGAGCTGTTTTAAATTGAGCATTTTATATGCATCATCAACAACAGCTTGTGTTATATAGCACCTTTGATATAGTTAGAACTCCCAGGGCTCTTCATGGGAACATAACCAATGTGAATTTGGCACCTAGCAAGATAAAGCAATATCAGGACAGGAGACCAAAAGCTCAGTCACGGACATAGATTTTTACAGGAGAGTCTTAAAGGAGGAGAGAGTGACAGAGCTCCAAACAGGTTTAGGGATGTACAAAGTTATAAATCACACAACACCAGGTTATAGTCCAATAGGTTTATTTGGAAGCACTAGGTTTTGGAGCGCTGCTCCTTCCACAACCACCTGATGAGGGATCAGCGCTCTGAAAGCTAGTGCTTCCAAATAAACCTGTTGGACTATAACCTGGTGTTGTGTGATTTTTAACTTTGTACACCCCAGTCCAACACTGGCATCTCCAAATCAGGTTCAGAGAAGGAATCCTAAACCTTAGCATCTCATAGCAAGGTCGCCAATATTGGAGCAATTAAAATCAGGATAAGAGGTCAGAATTGGAGCATCGTGTTTTCAAGCTTACAGGCTGAGGGAGTTTACGGATATAAGGCAAAACCATCAACGAAGTAAATTCTCAGAAAAGCACAACTTTTCACTTTATACGTTAATGATCTAGATGAAGAGACGGAGGGCATTCTGGCTTAGTTTGCAAACAATACAAAGATGGGTAGAGGGACAGATAGCATTGAGAAGGTGGGGAGGCTGCAGAAGGATTTCTCAAGTTAGGAGAGTGGACAAAGTGGCAGATGGAGAACAACATGGGAAAGAATGAGCTTACATTTAGTGGTGCTGTTGCCCTGTTATAGAGTCATAGAATCATATAACTAAGAGGCAGGGGCTTTGACCCAACTCATCCATGCCGACCAGGGTTCTGAAACTGAACTAGTCCCACTTGCCAGCATATGGCCCATATCCCTTGAAACCCTTCCCATTCATATACCCATCCAGATGTCTTTTCAATGTGTCATTGTTGCAGCCTTGACCATTTCCTCTGGCAGCTCATTCCATACACTCTGCATGAAAAAGGTATCCCTTAGGTCCCTTTTAAATCTTTCTCCTCTCACCTTAAATCAATAACCTCTAGTTTTGGACTCTCCTATCCTTGGGAAAAAACCTTAGCTAATCACCTTATCTATGTCCCTCATGATTTTATAAATCTCACCCCTCAGCCTCCTATGCTCCAGGGAAAAAAAGTCCCAACCTGTCCAGCCTCTGCTCATAACTGTTGTTGAGACTAGTAAGGTCATGGGTTTGGGCAGTGTTGTCAAAGGAGGCTGGAAGTTGTGAAATGCTGTGAAACATTTTGAACACACTGATATCCTAGTAGTGGAGGGAGTGAATATTTATAGTGTATGAGGTGCTAAACAGAGACACAACATTGTTTTGGATGGTGTTAACCTCGATAAGCAGTAGGAATCACACTCATCCAGGCATGTAGAGGGTATTCTATCACACCCTTGACTTGTGCCTTGAAAATTACTTTAGGTATTTGGTACTCTTTACAGAATACCTACGGGCCCAAGGCTGCAATGCTAATCACAGCATGTATGTGTCAAGTTGATGTCAAGTTTCAGATCCACGATGCTGATGATGGGGAACGAATCAAGGCTGATTTTGTTAAAAATAAAAGGGATTTTGCTGAGAATCCCTCGATGCAATTGGACATTACCCAACACTACAAAGGTAAGTAATGCTTACGCCACATACAAACCGAAGCCTGAATGTTGTTGAAGTCTGGCAGCGTGCAAAAACGGATTCCCTACTTGTGAACGTGCCTGTGCACTAGCTCTGCTATTCCGAGAAATTGACTGTGGCTCATTATTTACCTTACATCAGTCACTAATTACTGTGTGCTCACAGCATTAATCATTGTACTTCAACGCTTGCAGCCATCAATGCCAGCCAGAACCATCCCTGAACAGAAAACAGAATGAAACCACAATGCAGCTGTGAAGAATGTAAGTCCAAACAGATGCTTCTGGGAGATTTTGAAGCTATAATCCCATCTTAGGTTCAGATGGTGGTTATAACATTACATGAGAATTACAGAGTGAAGCAGTTTGGATCAAAAAATCATGTTAGTATTTATCCTCCATACAAGCTGTATTCTCGCCCTAATTACCACCTCTGTTCCAATAATCTTGTACTTTCCTCTCCCTTGATTTCCAATCTAACATATTCTTTTTTGTTGACATGTTCATTGCTTTGATAACTTTAAAAAGGCATTCAGCAGATTCTCAATGCTGTGTTCGGAAAGTTTCTGCAGCGCTCTATGTGGTGGAGACCCACTTCAGAGACATGAGTATCAGACTCCTGGCAAACCCTGCAGTTACACTGAAAGGGGTGCTGCACTGTCAGATATCTCCTCTGTCAAATGAAACCAGAAACCAAGGCCACATCTGCTCTGTGAGGTGAATGTAAAAGAGGAACTGGAAAGTTATCCTGGCTAATATTAACATTAACATTGTTTTTTTGGGAGCTTGCTATGTGCAAATTGATTTTTTTTTTGTATATTCATGACATAAGGTGTCACTGGCTAGGCCAACTTGAGATCCAATTTGAACAGAAGATGAACTCTTATTTAAGGAGTTTTTTTTTGTAGCTCAGGATGGCAACACTGTATCTTCAAGATATATGTGACAGTAAAATCATTCATTACCCATTCCAGAGAGCAGTTAAGAGTCAATTCCATTGCTATGGATCTGGAGTCACATGTAGCCCAGACTAGACAAGGATTGAAGTTTCCTTACTAAAGGACATTGGTGAACCAGATAGGTTTTCCCCCATCATCAATGATGGTTTCATGGTCATCATTAGACTCTTTTTTCCAGACATCTGCCATAGCAGGAATTGAATCCAGATCCCCAGCCATGACAAAGGGTCAGTTAGACTCAAAACATCAGCTGTTTTCTCTCCTTACAGATGCTGCCAGACCTGCTAAGATTTTCCAGCATTTTCTCTTTTGGTTCCCCAGAATATTACCTGTCTCTCTGGATTAACAGTCCAGTGATAATGGCACTAGACCATTGCCTACCCCTCCTGCATGTGTGTAATATATGTCATAGAGTCATAGAGATGTACAGCATGGAAACAGACCCTTCGGTCCAACCCGTCCATGCCGACCAGAGATCCCAACCCAATCTAGTCCCACCTGTCAGCACCCGGCCCATATCCCTTCAAACCCTTCCTATTCATATATCCGTCCAAATGCCTCTTAAATGTTGCAATTGTACCAGCCTCCACCACATCCTCTGGCAGCTCATTCCATACATGTACCACCCTCTGCGTGAAAAAGTTGCCCCTTAGGTCTCTTTTATATCTTTCTCCTCTCACCCTAAACCTATGCCCTCTAGTTCTGGACTCCCCCACCCCACAGAAAAGACTTTGTCTATTTATCCTATCCATGCCCCTCATAATTTTGTAAACCTCTATTAGGTCACCCCTCAGCCTCCGACGCTCCAGGGAAAACAGCCCCAGCCTGTTCAGCCTCTCCCTATAGCTCAAATCCTCCAACCCTGGCAACGTCCTTGTAAATCTTTTCTGAACCCTTTCAAGTTTCACAACATCTTCAGGAGACCAGGATTGCACGCAATATTTCAACAGTGACCGTACCAATGTCCTGTACAGCTGCAACATGACCTCCCAACTCCTGCACTCAGTACTCTGGCCAATAAAGGAAAGCATACCAAACACCTTCTTCACTATCCTATCTATCTGTGACTCCACTTTCAAGGAGCTATGAGTGTCTTATATTACAGAACCAACTGCACTTCAAAAGGACTTAATTGGTTGTAAGGCAATTTGGGACATCTAAGATCATAAAAGGCATGATACAAATACAGTTCTTTCTTTTAAATCTTAATCACTTCATCTCTGTGCCCTCTTTATCTAGATCCTTCAAGCACTAGAAAAAGTTTGTTTCTATCTATTCTGTTCCAATGTTAAGTACTTCAATCAAAACACCCACCTATTGATTTGCAGGAACTGTGGAGTCTTTATATCTGTGAAGGAATCTTTCACAGTGCAAATGGACAACATGCTCAAAACTGATTGCAGCAACAGATTCAACTATTTGGGCTGGTCCTGTTGTTCATATCTTAGATGGGATAGCACATTAAGGGAATGGTTCTTGTGGTACAGTGTTAGTGTCCCTATCTTTGAGGCCAAGGTTCAAGCATCACCTGTTCCAGGGGTGCATCAATAATATCCCCAAGCAGGTCAATTACCAAAAAGTCGAGGGCATAAAGAAATATCACTTTTGTGAGTCTTAGGTAGCCTGAACAGAGATGGATGTAGTGAACTATAAGGATGCACCCTAATGGAAATGTCATCTGATAACTCATTGTCCTTAAACAAGTGACTGTGTCATACAGCACGGAAACAGACACTTTTGGTCCAAATCGGTCATGCCGAGCAAGTTTTCCAAACTAAACTAGTTATACTTGCCTGCATTTCACCAACATCCACTAAATCTATCCTATTCACATAACTGTCCAAATGTTGTTTGAACATTGTAACCATACCTGCATCTACCACTTCCTCTGGCAGTTTATTCCACATAAGAGCCATCATCTCTGTGAAACAATTGCCACTCAGATCCCTTTTAAATCTTTCTTCTCTCACCTTAAAAATATGTCCCCTGTTTTGAACTCCTCCACGCTAAGGAAAAGACTTTTGCTATTTACTATATCTATATCCCTCATGATTTTATAAACTTCTATAAAGCCATCCCTCAGCCTTCTATGCTTCAATAAAAAAGTCCCAGCCTCTCCTTATTAGTTTAACCCTCCAATCCTGGCAACATTTGTGTTCTCTACAGGCCTGCTTCCTGTTTTTATTTCATATCTCCAGGGTTTGCAATAGTTTGCTTTTATCCTAAATTGGTTGCTAGTGTAATTCTCAACACACTTGGCATTATCCAGCAATTACTATCCAATTGCAGAATCACATCTAACACCAGCTATTATGTACTTAGTTCTTCTCTATCTTTAATAATGCCGTAAAATAACTTTGAGAGCATACAGCAATATGTATAGATGTTTATAGATATATAATCTGCCTAAAAAAGCATTGAGGAAACAATAGAACAAATTTAATTAAGCAATTTTAGCCTTAGCTTCTTGAACTGTCAGGCAATGATTCTTCAAGCAAATTTTATTTTAATTTGCTCTTGTGTAAGGCTGTCCAGTCATGTTGAGTAGAAGGTCCAATAGATATAAACTTGGAGCAGGATTTAAGAATGGCGTGTGTTTTGCTGATATAGTAAGGATGAGTTCCCAAACGTTTTCTTTGGGTTGACTGATACTTAGCCCAGTCTGGAATGGGTACTTAGGTCCATCTGCAATGCTGCCCGACATTCAAAATGCATGTGAAAAAGTTCAAAGCCCACTACCAGCTTCCCATTAAATCAGTATGACCTCCCATTTCCAAGCTAGACTGGTGCACCCTGATAATTTGCCATCCAACCGTGAAAACAGTCATCCCATGTAGCTGGCAATCTCTATATAATGGCCAGACGTTAGTTGGTTGATGCAAACAGGAGTAGTTTGGAAGAGAAAGCTTTCTGTTGTTATTGGACAATGCATGTGGAGAGAAAGCCTCAGGAAACGAGAGAAAGGAAAATACGTTTTTAACATTGACATGAGATAGCTTTGGCAAATGGAGTTAAGGAGAATCCAAAGGATTTTCACAAATACATTAAGGACAAAAGGGTAACTAGGGAGAGAATAGGGCCCCTCAATGATCAGCAAGGCAGCCTTTGCGTGAAGCTGCTGGAGATGGGGGAGATACTAAACAAGTATTTTGCATCAGTGTTTACTGTGAAGAAGGACATGGAAGATACAGAATGTATGAAAATAAATGGTGACATCTTGAAAAATGTCCATATTACAGAGGAGGAAGTGCTGGATGTCTTGAAACACATAAAAGTGGATAAATCCCCAGGACCTGATTAGGTATACCCTAGAATTCTGTGGGAAGCTAGGGAAGTGATTGCTGAGCCCCTTGCTGAGATATTTGTATCATTGTTAGTCACAGGTGAGGTGCCGGAAGATTAGAGATTGGCTAACGTGGTGCCACTATTTAAGAAGGGTGACAAGGACAAGCCAGGGAACTATAGATCAGTGAGCCTGATGTCAGTGGTGGGCAAATTGTTGGTGGGAATCCTGAGGGACAGGACGTACATATATTTGGAAAGGCAAGAGCTGATTAGGGAGAGTCAACATGGCTTTGTGCGTGGGAAATCATGTCTCACAAACTTGATTGAACTTTTAGAAGTAACAAAGAGGGTTGATGAGGGCAGAGTGGTAGATGTGATCTATATGAACTTCAGTAAGGCATTCCACAACGTTCCCCATGGGAGACTGGTGAGCAAGGTTATGTCTCATGGAATACAGTGAGAACTAACTATTTGAATACAGAACTAGCTCAAAGGTGTATTAGATTAGATTACTTACAGTGTAGAAACAGGCCCTTCGGCCCAACAAGTCCACACCGCCCTGCCGAAGCGCAACCCACCCATACCCCTACATTTACCCCTTACCTAACACTACGGGCAATTTAGCATGGCCAATTCACCTGACCTGCACATCTTTGGACAGTGGGAGGAAACCGGAGCACCCAGAGGAAACCCACGCACACACGGGGAAAACGTGCAAATTCCACACAGTCGCCTGAGGCAGGAATTGAACCTGGGTCTCTGGTGCTGTGAGGCAGCAGTGCTAACCACTGTGCCACCATGCCACCCACGGTGGTGGAGGGTTGTTTTTCAGACGAGAGGACTGTGACCAGTAGAGTGCCACAAGGATCGGTGCTGGGTCTACTACTTTTCATCATTTATTTAAGTGATTTGGATGTAAGAAGTATAATTAGTAAGTTTGCAGATGACACCAAAATTGGAGATATGGTGGACAGCAAAGAAGGTTACCTCAGATTCCAACGGGATCTTGATCAGATGGGCCAATGGGCTGAGGAATGGAAGATGGAGTTTAATTTAGATAAATGCGAGGTGCTGCATTTTGGGAAATCAAATCTTCGCAGGACTTATACACTTAATGGTAAGATCCTAGGGAGTATTACTGAACAAAGAGACCTTGGAGTGCAGGTTCATAGCTCCTTGAATGTAGAGTCGCAGGTAGATAGGATAGTGAAGGCATTTGATATGCTTTCTTTAATTGGTCAGAGTATTGAGTACAGGAGTTGGGAGGTCATGTTGCAGCTGTACAGGACATTGGTTAGGCCACTTTTGGAATATTGCAAGCAATTCTGGTCTCCTTCCTATCAGAAGGATGTTGTGAAATTTGAAAGGGTTCAGAAAAGATTTACAAGGATGTTGCCAGGGTTGGAGGTCTTGAGCTATAGGGAGAGGCTGAATAGGCTGGGGCTGTTTTCCCTGGAGCATCGAAGACTGAGGGGAGACCCTATAGAGATTCATAAAATCATGAGGGGCATGGATAGGGTAAATAGACAAAGTCTCCTCCCTGGGGTGGGGGAGTCCATAACTAGAGGGCATAGGTTTACAGTGAGAGGGGAAAGATATAACAGAGACCTAAGGGGCAACGTTTTCACGCAGAGGATGGTACGTGTGTTGCATGAGCTGCTAGAGGATGTGATGGAGGCTAGTACAATTGCAACATTTAAAAGATGTCTGGATGGGTATATGAATAGGAAGGGTTTGGAGGGATATAGGCTGGGTTCTGGCAGGTGGGACTAGATTCGGTTGGGATATCTGGAGTTGGACATGAAGGGTCTGTTTCTGTGCTCTATGACTCTATTTATTCTTTCAGGGGATGTGGGTGTGACTGGCAAAACCAACATTTATTAACCATTCCTAATTGTCCTTGACCTGCTTGTTGGACAAGTGAAAATGATCAATTTCCTTCTGCAGAGGCATAAGTGAACGAAATGGATTGTTGCAATTCTACTTGCATGACCTTTTTACTGAAAAAGCCTGTCTCACTTGTGCTCAACAAGAAAGCTTAATTCTGAAACCAAAATGTAATGTCGACTCATAGTGGAGTCATAGAGTCATACAGCAAGGAAACAGACCCTTCGTTCCACCAGTCCATGCCGAACTTAATCCCAAACTAAACTTATCCCACCTATCTACACTTGGCCCATATCTCCCTCCAAACATTTTTATTCATGTAATTATCTTTCATATATGTGTGTGTATTGTATATATACTGTTCATGGGGGTACTCTTCTAAATCCAATATACATTGTAGATCATTCCGTAATCTCCAGTTTGTTAAATTCTGTATGAGATCAGCTTGAACATTTAGAGATTAACCCTTAACCCAACTCTAACCTTATCACCCTAACCCCAACCCCAACACGAATGCTAACACTAATCCTAATCCAAATCCCAATGCTAACCCTAATCCCTAACCCCAACCTTAACCCTAATCCCAAACACAACCTTAACGCTGATCCCAACCCCAACCCTAATCCCAATCCCAACCCTAACCCTAACCCCACCATAAATGCTAACCCTAACACTAATTCCAGCCCAAAGCCTAGCCCTAACCCTAGTCCCAACCCGAACCCCAAACATAACCCTAATCCCAATCTCAACCCTAACCCTCATCCCAACCCCAACCCTAAACCTAACCCTAATCCCAATCCCCACCCTAATCCTAACCCCAACGCTAACCCTACCACTAATCATAACATTAACCCCAACCCCAACCCTAACCCTACTCCCAACCTCAATCCTAACCCTAACCCTAATCCCAATCCCAACCCTAACCCTAACCCCACTACAAATGCTAACCCTAACACTAATTCCAACCCGAACCCCAAACATAAACCTAATCCCAATCTCAACCCTAACCCTCATCCCAACCCCAACCCAAAACCTTACCCTAATCCCAATCCCCACCCTAACCTAATCATAACCCTATCACTAATCATAACCCTAACCCCAACTCTAGCCCCAACATTAACTCCAACCCCAACCCTAACCCTACTCCCAACCCCAATCCTAACCCTAACTCCAACCCTAACCCTAATCCCAACCCCAACACTAACCCTAATCCCAACCCCAACCCTAACCTCACCCTGACCCCAAATCCAACCCTAACCCTCACCCTAATCCCAACCACAATCCCAATCCTAACACTAACCCCAACCCCAACCCTAACCTTAGCCCTAACCATATCACTACAGCAGATATAGCATCAAAGGAATCAACAGCATCAACAACAAAACTGAACCAATCACAACATCAATAATCGTCACCAGCCCCATCATTGCTAAGGTAACCATTAGTAACACAGGGCTCACCCAGACCTTTCAGAAAGAGATAGGGAAGGCAAGGCATCTTAATTGGGTGGGAATCAACAATCCAGTTTCCTGGAGGTGGATTACAAAGCTCTCAGAATCTTTCAGGTGGGTAGGCTGGTCAGGAGCCTGTTTTACATCATTAGTATGTCACGAATATTCAGTAACTCTCCAGTCCCTGTAAGTAAATTCATAGGCTCAATGTTGATCACCAATAATGAGAAATAGGTATGTTCACAAACGCAGCTGTGTAGGTGTACCCGCTTGGGTGAGGGTGTTGGTGGGTAGACTTCTTCCTCCAAGTTCCAGTGAGTGCAATGGTCCTCAGTAACCTGGCTCTCTCATAATTGCTGCATCTCTTTACACAAATGCTTACAGCGTGAGGACTGAGCCTCCCCATGTCGATTGGTTCATGAGAGGTCTCACTCTGGCTTGTTGTTGTTAAATGCTGACTGTGTTAAAGAGTGAATCCTGACTGTGCCAACAGTTTTGCCCACAGTTCTACCCACAGGAGGCAGTTACACTGGCTGATGCCATGACACTTGACTGGGAGAGTCAAGGTTGGTACAACTTCAACGGTTATGTTTCGTAGTTGTGTCCTTGCCCCATGCAAGCCTTTGTTGAAAAGCTGTCACATGGGTATGTTCTCCTCATTGTGATGGAAAGTCAGTGACCTGATGGTCTGTAAGCTGCTGTGTGTTTTAACTCTTCTATGTTTTAAGTGTGCATGCTAGATGTATGGGAGACAGTATCACTGCAGCATCAGTATTGCTACATTGAGAACTGCAATGATGTGAGAGAGATTTGCAGTGTGTGGTGTCTGGTGCCTGGCACTCACGCTCCTGTGTGAATGTCCTCGGCAGTGGCAACCTTACAATGGTAACTGGTAGCAGCATGAAGCATTGAGCAGACAGTGGTGGATACCTTGACAGAGTGTAGCAGATCAATCGTTCCCTTTCACCACCGGAGCTGAGTTCTCTGGAGCACCCAGGTACCTCTGTCCAGGCAGCCTTGGATAGTTGTGATGGCCTCTTGTGGTTGTCCAACAAGTGAAACCACTTCCCTTCTTTCCAGAACATCTTCCAAGAGCAGCTCTACAGAGGGTTCACCAAAACATGGCACCACTGTTTCTCCAGACTCTGACCTCTCCAGGACTCTGGGTAGGGGTGATGGAGAGGTTGAGTGATGCTCCTGGGCAGAGCCAATCCAAGGGTCCTTGGTGCCCGAAACAAAATATGACTTTGATGCCCACCCAACCACTCTACAACACAGATAAAAATGAGAAGTCTAAAATTAAATTTTACCTTTAAAAACTAATTTCCTCACTTGCACCTCTTAAAATTTGCTTCCCCAGGTGACCAGCTGGTTTTCCTATAATATAGGGTTGATTCTGTTCCTGAGTTAGAGAGAGGGAAGTGCTGTCTGTATATCTTTTAAAAATGGTTTCAGGATTTAGAAGCCTGGGAGTTTCCAATGGTCTGCAAAATGTCCTACTCTAGAATTCGGTGTTTCAACTCGAGCGTGAATGAACTGAGAAGAATATAATCACACAGGAAAATCTGACCCGCCCGAGTTCTTCCTGCTTGTACACCTGCCTGCACACTTCCTCGCAAATAAAAAAAATTCAATCACCACTGACCTAACCAAGGCATACATAACCATTTATCATGTAATCATTAATGGTATAGAAATTGCTAGAGTCAACAAACCTGGTTTAATCAATCACACAACCATTGCTGTGACATTTACAAGATGTATAAATGATACCCTCACGTGGCTTCACAGTAACTAATGGCAGTACAATTTGCAACATAACTGATGCTGAAAGTTGCTGAAAGTAAGCATGCAGATACAGCACACAGTAAAGAAGGGAAACAGCATAGTGGCCTTCATAGTGAGGGGATTCAAGTACAAGAACATGGATGTCTTGCTGCAGTTACAGAGGGCATTGGTGAGGCCACACCTGAATTATTATGTGCTGTTTTGGTCTCCTCAGCTAAGGAAGGTTGACCTTGCTGTAGAGGGAGAAAGTGAGGCCGGTAGATGCTGGAGATCAGAGTCGAAGAGTGTGGCGCTGGAAAAGCGCAGCAGGTCAGGCAGCATCTGAGGAGCAGGAGAGTCGACGTTTCGAGCATAAGCTTTGAAGAGGGAGTGCAGCAAAGGGTTATGATTCCCGGGATGGCAAGACTGATGTATGCGGAGAGATTGAGTCAGTTAGGATTATATTCACTGGCGTTTACAAGAATGAGGGGGGAATCTCATAGAAACCTATCAAATTCTGACAGGCCTAGACGGGTAAATACAGGAATGATGTTCCCAATGGTGGGGAGTCCATAACCAGGGGTCATAATTTCAAGAATAAGGGGTAAACCTTTTAGGACTGAGGAGAGGAGAAATGTCTTCACTCAGTGAGTTGGTGAGTGTGTAGAATTCTTTATTAGAATTAGGATCCCTAAAGTGTGGCAACAGGCCCTTTGGTCCAACAAATTCATACCAACCCTCTAAAGAGTAACCCACCCAGACCCATTCCCCACCCTATATTTACCCCTGACTAATGCACCTAACCTACACATCACTGAACAGGATGGGCAATTTAGCATGGCCAATCCACCTAATCTGCACCCCTTTGGACTGTGGGAGGAAACCCACGCAGACACAGGGAGAATGTGCAAACTCCACACAGACAGTCACCCAAGGCTGGAATTGAAGCTGGGTCCCTGGTCCTGGGAGGCAGCAGTGCTAACCACTGAGCCACCTCACAGAAAATGGTCAAGGCCAAAACATTGTGTTTTCAAAGAGTTATATATAGGTTTTGTTAAGGAATGAAGGGATATGGGAGGAGGGTGGGATTAGATTATTGAGCTCAATGATTATATGAATGGCAGAGCCAGCTCAAGGGACTGTTTGGCCAATCTGCCTCCTATCTTCCATGCTTCTATTTTCATTCAGTCCTGATTAAGATGATTATTCCTGACAGGAAGTATGGAAAGTGAAATCTCATAGGGCAGGTTGTGACACTCAGAGGACATTATCCCACGGGCTTAACACTGGGATCTGCTGGTTTAAAAACAATGACAGGCAGGAAAACTCTCAGCCATTCACTCTCCATTGGAGTCCTTTCAATGCTATTCTCAGAATGTGGGTGAATTTGGCAATTATCGATCCCCCCCTCCCCACACACAGTTACACTGAGAAATTGGTGATGAGCCTTCTTGAACCATCGACCAGTGGGAAAAAGATGGAAAGGCA
The DNA here is from genome assembly GCF_037043375.1 of Chiloscyllium plagiosum. Classification (NCBI taxonomy): domain Eukaryota; kingdom Metazoa; phylum Chordata; class Chondrichthyes; order Orectolobiformes; family Hemiscylliidae; genus Chiloscyllium; species Chiloscyllium plagiosum. Next base: position 7,878,171 of record NW_028270164.1, read on the forward strand.
GAATTGCATTTATATAGCACTTTCGATCGTCTCTGACCATCGTAAACCCCTTTCCAACCACAAGAGTACTTGAAGAGTAGTAGTTGTTGTAAAGCAAGAAATATAGCAGTGCAATCTCACAAATTACAAAGTGACTATGACCATGTGATGCATCCTGGTGGTGTTGTTTGAGAGCTAAATATTGACCAGGATATTGGATCTTGTTATCACAGGACCTTGCTTTAACACCTTATCCAAAATATAGTGTCTCCAGATGTCTATCTTCCTTCCAGTGCTGTATCCTTTCACCTTAATTCTTGTGCTCAGCGTTTTTCATTCACTTACAGGACGTGGGCATTGCTGGCTGGACCAACGTTAATTGCCCATCCCTGGTTGTTCTTCAGAAAGTGGTGGGGAGCGGCTTTCCTGAACCACTGCACTCTTTGTGCTGTAGATAAACCCACAATGCACTTCGGAAAGGAACTCCACGGTTTTGAGCCAGTGATAGTGAAGGATGGTGAGTGACTTGGAGGGGAACTTGCAGTTGGTGATGTTCCCACGCATCTGTTGCCCTTGTCTGTAGACAGTAATGTTCATGGGTTTGGAAGAGGCTGTCTAAGCTGCCTTGGTGAATTCCTCCCGTGCATCTTCTATATTGCTGCTGTGGAGTGACACTTAAATTTACCATCTTCTGATTTAAAGGCAAATACATGACATCTGGCTGAGACTGAGAAAACCTGAGGTATATTCCCAGATTTCAAGCAGATTCCAGTCTCTAAATTCTCTGCCACCACTCCTCAGCCAATGTTCTGTCTCTGTTACAACATTATCTCTGATGAGTAGCTCTTGCAGAAAGAATGTACAGTTGTGATAGCCACAAACTCTATGTTGTAATATTATCATTCCATATCAACATTCCAAAGGTTGGATTGATAGTTCTCTCTGAGTGATAGTTTACAGCACAGTAACAGACCATTCAGCCCAACTAGTCCTTTATGTTGTTTATGTTTCATCATAATTCATAAGACCATAAGAGGGTGTAGGCCATTCAGCCCCTCAAGCCTGCTCTACTACTCAATAGGATCACAGCTGATCTAATATTCCTTACATCCATTTTCCTGCCCTTTCCCCATAACTCTTGATTCTCCTACTGATCAAGAATGTTTTGCCCTCTGCCTTAAATATACGAGGACTCTGCCCCCACAGCTTTCTGTGGCAAGAAGTTCCAAAGATTCACAATCTGCTGAAGAAGAAATTCCTCTCCATCTCAGTCTTAAATTGACACCCTTTTATTCTGACACTATACCGTCTGGTCCTAGCCTCTCCCATGAGGAGAACCATCCTCTCAGCATTGACCCTGTCAAGCTCCTTAAGAATCTGATATGTTTCAATGAGATCATCTCCCATTCTTCTAAACTCCAGTGAGTACAGTCCCAGCCTGTCTGGCCTTTGCTTATAAGATAATCCCTCCATCATCGTAGTGAATCTTCTCTGAACTGACTCCAATCAAATGATTAGATTCCCTAAAGTATGGAAACAGGCCATTTGGCCCAACAAGTCCACACCAACCCTCCGAAGAGTAACCCAACCAGACCCATTCCCCTACTTTTACCCCTGACTAATGGACCTAACTCAATGGGCAATTCAGCATGGCCAATTCCCCTGACTTGCACTTTGGATTGTGGGAGGAAACCGGAACACCCAGAGGAAATCCACGCAGACACAAGGAGAATGTGCAAACTCCACACAGACAGTTGCCCGAGACAGGAATCGAACCCGGGTTCCTGGCGCTGTGATCCACAATGCCACCCTATCTTTCCTTAGATAAGGAGGTCAAAACCACCCACAGACCTCCATGTGTGGTCTTACCAGTAGCTTGTACAGTTTCGGTAAGACCTGCCTATTCTTATACTCCAAGCCCCTTGAAATACCAACCATTAGCCTTCCTGATTCCCTGCTGCCCCTGTGTGCTAGTTTTCTGTGTTTTATGCACAAGACCCCCCCAGGTCCCTGTGTGTTGCAGCTTTCTGCAGTTTTCCTCCATTTAAATAATACACTGCTCTTTTGTTCATGCTCCCAAAATAAATAACTTCACATCTTCCATCATTATATTCCATTTTCCAATTCTTTGCCCATCCAACCCCATCAACATATTCTCTGCTCCTTTCTTCATTAGCTATTATTCCAGGTTCTTTTTAGATCATATCTTTCCAGGACAAGTTATGGACAGACAATGGCATTACCATCACTGAATTTCTCACCCTCAGCATCCTGGCAGTTACCAATGACCAGAAACTAAACTAGGCCCAATGTATCAATGCTGTGGTTACCAGAGCAGGTCAGAGGCTAAGAATCGTGCAATGAGTAACTCACCTCCTGACTCCCCAAAATCTGTCCACCATTTCTACAAGGCATGTCAGGAGTATAATGGAATATTCCCCAGAATATGCCTGGATGGGAGCAGCTCCAATAACACTCAGGAAGCTCCATACTGTCCAGAACAAAGCAACCCACTCAATTGGCCCCATATCCAGAAACATCCATTCCCTCCACCATTGTTGCTCAGTAGCAGCAGTTGGTACTATCCACACTAGGTGCTGCAGAAATTCACCAAAGATCCTGGAACAGCACCTTCCAAACCCAACACCACTTCCATCTGGAGGTACAAGGGCAGCAGATACTTGAGAACCCCACCCCCTCCAAGCCACTCACCTTGGTGATTTGGAAACACATAGCTGTTCCTTCAATAGGGCTAGGTCAAAGTCTTGGCACTCCCTACCTCCCTGACAACAGTCCGGGAGATCCTACACCAAACGGATTGTGGAAGTTCAAGAAGACTGCTCTTCACCGCCTCCTCGCGGTTTATTAAGGATGGGCAAGAAAAACGCGCAACCATCCACACGCAAAAGTGACGATTAAAAATAACTCTTCAATCAAATATCTTCATAAAGGCCTTTATAGGGTCACTCTTGATTTCTCCTTTTCCAGTTAGACGAAGCCTAGGTCTAACGCCTTCGTTTAGAGGAATATCACGCCTGTGAGGGTAAATATTGCAGCTCGTTAATTCCTAACTTGTTCCATTGCGTTGCGCCAATCCACGTGTCTCTCTCTAGGACGCCGCGGACATCCGCAGCTGAGCTGACAGCTCCCAGGAACCGAAAGGAAATCGATCAGGAGAAAGAAGGAGCGGGGAAGCGAGTGGGGACAAACACAGAAATCGACAGAGGGGCAACAACACAAGGAGAGCGTTATGAACGAAGGGGAGAGGGAGAGTTGTCAGAGGTTAAGCAGTTGCCTCCTGAGGGTGGGGAGGTGGAGTGAAGGGAGTTGTGGTGGTAGGGGGTGGGGGGAATGCACAGAAAATCTGGCGTGAGGTGGTTCTGATCTCTCTCTCTCCCCCCTCCCCCCCCCCCCCCCCCCCCACACACACACACAGGCTGACAGGGAGAAGCACTCCCCACCCACCCCGCGCTGGAGAAAGCCCTGACCCCTAAAGTGACAGGAGACACCGTGATATTAACACGGGGAGGAGGTGGAGGCGAAGGGAATTGACAAGAGCTGAAACTGATCGGCAGGGAGAGCCGATGCCAACAGCTCCCGCTTCACAGGGGGAAGTTCTCCCCTCCAGACCCCAGTAAAACGACCGGAGAAGGATTTCTGCCATTGTCAAAAACAGGATTGTTTTGATTCGGTTTTAATATTAATAGCATGATCACCCTGGAACTGCCGAACCCGGAATTCACTGAGAGAGAGACCTGGCTCGCTGGAGTTGGGGGGTGAGTGTCTTTGTATCTGTTTGCATTTTATTGTCTCTTTGCAACATTGTTTCCTTTCCTTTTGTTCTCGGATAATTTGTAACAAAATTGTAATTTTTTTAAAAATCACTGTGTTACAATGTATCGAGCTAGCGGATGTAGCGAATTCGAGTCCAGCTTGTCTATGTGGTGAAGTGGGGAGTTAATTAAAAGGGTTTGGCAAATGACTACTAGAAAACAAGCGGACAAAAAATTATATAAAACCAAACTGACGATGTAGCTGGGGTTTAGGAATGGGATTACATATAATTGCCTAAACAGACGAGTTGTATTTGAATTCCGAGATTGTTTCTCCCCTTGATGTAAACTCTCACTGGACCTTGTATAGGCCTGGGGCTGCACCTTCGATTATTTTGCCTGGCACTTTATCTTATCGCTTCCTTTGTAAAATTTCTTTTCCTGCCCACTCCCCCAACGAATCTCTTTCTTCAAATCCCAAATGTCACGGAAGGAGATTCGCTTCCCTCTTAAAGAAACTGATCAGGAATTTGGGTTAAGAGTTGTGGCTGTTTGGATTACATCCGAACAACGTTCCTGCTGCTCCACCGATTATCCTCAGGGAAGTGTGTGCGCGCCTGTGCGGTTGGAGAGCGGGAGGGAGGGTACAATTCCGGTGTGTTGCTTTCTCCCTCACCAGGCAGGCATGCATTTATATAGCGCCTTTCACCAATAAGTGTTTCAAAACACCCCACAGCCAATTAATTTACCTTTCAGTACGAGAATTACAAAGCCAGTCTTGCACCCGCCCACAACTAGCAATGTAGCCGTGGCTAACCAATCTGTTTCTGTGATATTGAGAGGGAAATGTCGGCCAGGGAGACCTTCACCTGACAGAGCAGGAAGGTAGTGCCTTGGTTTAACACTTCATCCTGAAGACAAGGCAATACTCGCTCAGTACGGCACTGAAGTGTCAGCTTTGGGTGCCGTGCTCACCTTCCCCTCCTGAATGTCCGGGGTAGGCACAGGGTCATAGCACAGCAGAGTTGTAGAGGACCATGTGACAGTGGCACAAGGAGATGTGGGACCAGGAAATAAAAGAAAAGAAATAGCCAATGCTGGAAATCTGAAACAAAATCACACAGAAATTACTGGAGAAACTCAGCAGGTCTGACAGCATCAGTGGACAGAAAGCAGAGTTAGTTTCCAGTCCAGCCCTTCATCAGAACTGACAGTAGCGAAGAAAAGTAGTTCATTGCTGATGTTGGAGACAGGTGGGCGGAGAGGACTGTGTGGATAGATGAAGATGGAACTCAAAGAGAGAGAGAGAGAGAGAGTGACAGACAAGGGGAGGGATGGTAGTAAGCTAGGGAGAAAGATAAGCTGGTAATGGAGTGGCTGTGCTCAAAACAACCTATGTCAGGACAGGGCCCAGAGTGGGTAAATGAAGGCTGCACAGTTGTCAAGCAGAACATGAGCTGCTGTTCTTCCAGTTTACACTGAGCTTCACTGCAGGAGGCCTGAGACAGAAATGTTGGCCAAGGGAACACGGTGATGTGTCAAAGTGGCAGGCAGCTGGAAGCATGGGGTCATTTTAGAGGCCAGACTGTAAGTGTTCCACAAAACGGTCACCCAGTCTGCTTAAAACACACACATGGGGTGGGAATCCTGCTGTGAACACAGTGGTGGTAATATTCAGCTCAGTTGCCACATTGGTGCCCCAATGGGTTAAAATGGATTCAAGCCAGGGGGTACACCAGGTACAACAACACAGAGGAGGCACGTGTTCCTGAATAATAACATGGAGAATGATGGTGTGACCACCAAGTAAAGTAGGCTTGTCAGAAAACAGTGAGAGCAAAGCTGGAGGCTGAATTATCTTCACAGTAATCACTCCCACATAGTCATTATTTTTAACAGTAATAACTTGTGTTATTTATACAGCAGCTACACTGAAGTCGGAGCTATCGTTAGAGAGTGGGTAGGTTTGCAGGTGTCGTAGGCAATGCTGCTAGTCAATGCAATAGGCAGTCCACTCTGAACTGATTAGTTATCTGATTGAGCCTCACGAATAGCTGTCATTCTCAAGCCTGTCTGTCTAACGTTCCTCTGTCTTAAAGAATACATTACTGTAAACAGTTCATGGATCCAGTTAAAATATCAGAGGAATGGAATTCAAGGGTGTTAATTATCACAAACACAAATGTATTTGTGTGCAAGTAGGTTTTCTCCTTGCAAGAAAAGAAGAATACAGAAAATTGGGTAATGGACAAAAAAATGTGTCGGAGCAGGAAGGAGATGGTGATGTGATGGTATTGTCACTGGTTACTATTGCAAGCAAATCTGGGTCACTGGTTCAAATCTCACCATGGTGGCTAGTTGAACTCAATTACTGAATCTAGAATTTTAATTAGTCTTGGTAATGGTGTCTATGAAAATCAATTGTTTAAACAATCTGGTTCATAAATGGTAGGAGATCTGCCATCCTTTACCCTGTCTTACCTACATGGGAGCTGGAAATGTGTTGCTGGAAAAGCGCAGCAGGTCAGGCAGCATCCAGGGAACAGGAGAATCAACGTTTCGGGCATAAGCCCTTCTTCAGGAATGAGGAAAGTTTGTCCAGCAGGCTAAGATAAAAGGTAGGGAGGAGGGACTTGGGGGAGGGGCGTCGGAAATGTGATAGGTGGAAAGAGGTCAAGGTGAGGGTGATAGGTCAGACTGGGGTGGGGGCAGAGAGGTCGGGAAGAAGATCTCAGGTTAGGAAGGCGGTGAGGGAGGAGGGACTTGGGGGAGGGGCGTCGGAAATGTGATAAGTGGAAAGAGGTCAAGGTGAGGGTGATAGGTCAGACTGGGGTGGGGGCGGAGAGGTCGGGAAGAAGATCTCAGGTTAGGAAGGCGGTGAGGGAGGAGGGACTTGGGGGAGGGGCGTCGGAAATGTGATAAGTGGAAAGAGGTCAAGGTGAGGGTGATAGGTCAGACTGGGGTGGGGGCGGAGAGGTCGGGAAGAAGATCTCAGGTTAGGAAGGCGGTGAGGGAGGAGGGACTTGGGGGAGGGGCGTCGGAAATGTGATAAGTGGAAAGAGGTCAAGGTGAGGGTGATAGGTCAGACTGGGGTGGGGGCGGAGAGGTCGGGAAGAAGATCTCAGGTTAGGAAGGCGGTGAGGGAGGAGGGACTTGGGGCGTTACCTACATGGGACTCCACTGTTGACTCCTAACTGCCCTCTGTGATGGCCTCCCAAGCTGCTCAGTTCTAATGAAGGGTGACAAATGCTCGGTTAGCCAATGATATCCATGGAAGAATGAAGAAAACAAAGCTGCCATTCAGGCATACCTTAATTTGATCATTAGCTGACCTGTAACTCAACTCCATTCACCCACCTTCACTCTGTACTTCTGAATATTCCCATGTCGTACACACCAAGCAATCTCAGGCTTGAGAATTTCAATTGAGCTCCAGCCTCAACAGCCGCTTGGTGGAGAATGGTTCCGAATTACCACTCACATTTGAGTGAAACCCTTTCTGATTTGACTCCTGAATTGCTGTCTCAGGCCTCCTGCAGTGCAGCTCATTATAAGCTGGAAGAATAGCATCTCATGTTCTGCTTGACAACTGTGCATAATTAATCTGCATTCCCCACAAGAGGAATTGCCTGATCTGCATCTATCCTAACAACCCCTTTGAACATTATTAAATGCCTCTATAAGATCACCCTTCATATTTCTAATCATGATAAGGCACATCTCAGGTTTATGTAACCTGTCCTCCTTGTTCTGCACCAGCAGTATACTGATCCATAGGCATTTTACCAAGATCTTGCTGGGGTCCAGAATTTAATAAGCACTTATGTTGCTCTTTTCACAATCTCAGGAGATCGCAAAACATTTTACTGTCATTGAAGCATTTCTGAGGTTCCTTGTGCATATTTAAGGATGGGCAAGCTAGATGTTTGATTAGTCTGGGGAATCCAAGGATAACAGGGAAAATGCAGGAAGGTGGATGTGAGGAATGTCGGATCAGCTGTGATCCTATTGAATGGTGGAGCAGGCTTGAGGGGCTGAATGGCCTACTCCTGTTTCTGTTTCTTATGGTCTAATAGTCTTCGTAATGTGATTTAGGAAATTTGGCAATCAATTTATGTGCAATAAGGATCCACAAAAATCAGAAAATATGTTCAGGCAGTAAGTTTGCTCGCTGAGCTGCAAGGTTTGTTTTCAGACGTTTCATCACCATGCTAGGTAACATCATCGGTGAGCCTCTGGCGAAGTACTGGTGTTCTGTCCTGTTTTCTATTTATGTGTCTTGGTCTGTTCAGGTGGGCAATATCATTTCCGGCTATTTTTCTCAGAGGGTGGTAGATGGGGTCCAAATTGATGTGTTTATTGATAGAATTGGGACTCCATCAATAAACACATCAATTTGGACACCATCTACCATCCTCTGAGAAAAGTAACCAGAAATGATATCACCCACTGTAACAGACCAACACACATAAATAGAAAGCAGGACAGGACACCAGAGGCTCACCGATGATGTTACCTAGCGTGGTGATGAAACGTCTGAAAACAAGCCTTCCTGCTCATTGAGCAAACTTACAACCTGAACCTCAACCTGAGCTACAAATCTTCTTAAAAATCACAGGAAAGTATATGTTAGTGATGGCAGTCATGGAATAAATATAGGTCAGAATAAGTCTTCTTCAGAGAGTGTATGGGATCTTTTACAGAAAAGACGATTTAAGGTTTCATTAGAAAGATAGCTTCTCTCTGTGTAGCACTCCTCCTTTGCTGGCATAAATTTTATGTTCAAGGTCTCGGGAGTGATGTTTTGATTCAAGGCAAGAGCGCGACCCACTGAGCCATTACTGACACTGAATCATGGCCTTGATTTTACTCACACGGGGGTATCTTGCATTGTGCCTGGGTAACCTTGGCTGGTTACGTTTACTCTGTAAAAAGTATTCTCCAAACATTTGTTGAAAGTGTGAGAATACAATAGTGTGGTGAAAGCCATGGGACTGTTAACCCATCAATACCAAAGTCAGTCTCCTTTATTGAAAATTGAAATCAAAAATTGAGAAATAGAGAGGTCAGACTGAGAACACGAAGAATTCCTGACAAATCAGTTACATGAAATAAAATAGAGGGGGAGGGAGAAATGATTGGATTCAGAGAAAGAGGAAAAAAGAAACAGTAAAGAAAACCAAGAAAAATTACTTTTGAAATTGGTCATTTTGAAAATCTCCCCATAAAGTTCAAATCCTTGGGGAGTGAATCTCCACACTTACAATCATTCTCTTTCTGGGCAGGAGAGTTTGGCTGACGGTAATTAACAATTATCACATTATTAAAAGGGGACCTGTGTTTTTAATTACTAGACTGAAATTCTGGTGCATTTGACGGGTAATTAATGTTCGCATGCAGCAACTTGAAGAAACTCACAGGGAGGTCGAGTGAGATGCTATTTACATGCAGCGGATGGTGTAGCAGTGCAAATTAACCAATAATTTGTGGTGGTTAGCATTTCACGGGATATCTTTTTCTTGCTACAAGTTCCTGACTGATTTGTGCATAAGTTGTGTGTGTTGATCATAACCTATTATTTCTTGATCCTATTTTCATTCAGATGTCCATTTCCCCCTCTCACTCCATTGCCTAAAGCAGTGGGAAAGTTAAGACACATTCCACACTAATGTATTACTCAGAACCCTACAGTCATCTATTACATCAAGAGAATAATTTGTGTGTAAAACAATAAAAGAAACACACAGCAGCAGCAATCTGTAATTTGGGATTTGTACTGCAGACGGCTGTGCAGAATTAATCAAATGTATCATGTTTGTAATTGAGAGGTTGGGCATTCATTACTACAACCTTCAGGATTACCTGCTTTTGGCCTGCTCTTGTCTCAGTCTACACAGCCCATTCACTGAGGGGTGACCTTGTAGAGGTTTATAAAATCATGAGGGGCCTGAATAGGGTAAATAGCCAAGATCTGTATCCAGGGTAGGGGAGTCCACAGGAGGGCACAGGTTTAAGGTGAAAGGGGAAAACTTTAAAAGGGACCTAATTGGCAACTTTTTCATGCAGAGGGTGGTGCGTGTATGGAATTAGCTGGAAGAGGAAATGGTGGAGGCTAGTAGAATTCCAACACTTAAAAGGCACCTGGATGGGTATATGAATAGGAAGTGTTTAGAGGGATGTGGGCCAAATGCTGGCTAATGGGATGAGATTAATTAGGATATCTAGTCGGCATGGACGAGTTGGACTGAAGGATTTGTCTCCAATGCTATACAACTTTGTGACTCTATGGCACTGGGTCAATCTTGCCTTAGGCAGGATTAAATTAGTTTAAATATTGTTTAAATTAAACGTAACCTTTATTTTTTTTTAAAAAAGCAAAGCTTTTCATATGTTTGACATCAGCCTGCATTTTTATTCAATGTTTGCTGGCAATTTGTTCTGGAATTGGAAAGATTGAAGTTCATCCCCATTGCCCAGGGTGCAAAGGGAATGGTTTTGTAGGAGGTACATTCCGAGGAACCTGGCCATTGTCAGTTCATGATCATGACTGACATTAACATTTAAGGCTTCATAACTCCCTGGGTTAGAGAACTCATGAGCACAACCCACAGAGGAGGGATAGGTACTGTTGAGGAAGCAGGGAGGCTGCAGAAGGACTGGGCCAGGCTAGGAGAGTGAGTAGGTTATGCACTCTGGTTGGAGGAATAGAGGCAAGGAAAAGCTTCAGAAATTTGAAATACAATGGGACTTAGGAGTCATAGGTCAGGATTCTCTTGAGGTTAACCCACAGCCACAGGTTCAGCATTTCCAATTGATCCAATGTTAGCATTTGTTTTGAGGGGTTACAATATGAGAGCAGAGATGTACTGCTGATGCTGTATAAGGCTCTGATCAGACCTTGTTTGGAATATTGGGAGCAGTTTTGTGCCCCATATCAAAGGAAGGATGTGCTGGCCTTGGATGGGGTTTAAAAAGATAGGGGGGGATCTGATTGAAACTTACAGAATACTGAAAGGTCTGGATAGAGTGGACGTGGAGAAAATGTTTCCAATAGTAGGAGGGACTAGGACCCAAGGACTCAACATCACAGTGAAGTCATGTCCCTTTAGAAATGAGATAAGGAAGAATTACTTCAGCCAGGAGCTGTGAATCTGTGAAATTCAGCATTGCAGAAGATAGTGGAGGCCAAGTCATTAAGATAGAGATAGATAGGTTCTTAATTAGTAAAGGGATCAAAAGTTACAACAAGAAGGCAGGAGAATGGGGTTGAGAAATATATTAGCCATGATGGAATGGCAGAGCAGGCTTAATCTGTAGAACGATCGAATTCCCTGCTTTATTTTATGGTGAGTGTGTGTGTTTCTGTGATTGTGCGCATGTCTTTTGGGGGATATTATTGGGACCACGAGATCATTATCTTAAAATTAGGCCATTCCAGATTGCTTTTAGGAAGGGAAAAAGTGAGGACTGCAGATGCTGGAGATCAGAGCTGAAAATGTGTTGCTGGAAAAGCGCAGCAGGTCAGGCAGCATGTCCTTGGTGGAGTGGGAGGGGGAGTTAAAGTGTTGGGCTACGGGGTGATTAGGTTGGTTGGTCCGGGTGTCCCAGAGGTGTTCTCTGAAACGTTCCGCAAGTAGGCGGCCTGTCTCCCCAATATAGAGGACGCCACATCGGGTGCAGCGGATGCAATAGATGATCAACCAACCCAACCACCCCGTAGCCCAACACTTTAACTCTCCCTCCCACTCCACCAAGGACATGCAGGTCCTTGGACTCCTCCATCGCCAGACCATGGCAACACGACGGTTGGAGGAAGAGTGCCTCATCATCTGCCTGGGAACCCTCCAACCACAAGAGATGAACTCAGATTTCTCCAGTTTCCTCATTTCTCCTCCCCCCACCTTGTCTCAGTCAAATCCCTCGAACTCAGCACCGCCTTCCTAGCCTGCAATCTCCTTCCTGACCTCTCCGCCCCCACCCCACTCCGGCCTATCACCCTCACCTTGACCTCTCTCCACCTATCGCAATTCCAACGCCCCTCCCCCAAGTCCCTCCTCCCTACCTTTTATCTTAGCCTGCTGGACACACTTTCCTCATTCCTGAAGAAGGGCTTATGCCCGAAACGTCGATTCTCCTGTTCCTTGGATGCTGCCTGACCTACTGCGCTTTTCCAGCAACACATTTTCAGCTGCTTTTAGGAAGCACTTGTTCATATGTTGGATAAGACACAACTGGAACTTTTTCCATTAAAAAGATACTGATGCAATTGGGGTGGGTGGAGGTGGGGGATGCGGTGGGGGGTGTGGTGTGGGGGGGTGGGGGGGGTGATTGAAAATTCCAAAACTGAAAATTATTGGATTTTGTCAGTTATGAAAGAAGCTGGAAACCTGATGGGCAAATGAAATTTAAATGCAAATCAGTCTGATAAATTTTAGTTGGAACTACACCAATGTTCCTTCAACTGTCATTGAATCAAAATTGAGGAACAGCTTTCTTAAAAATACCAAGGGGGTATTGACAACATATGGACTGCACCAGTTCATGAAGGCTGCTCACCATCACCTTCTCAGTTCTGGATGGGCAATCAATGCTGGCTATACTCTTTCAAACAACATTCACATCATATGAGCAAATTAAGTAATAGTTTAATTGAATGCTCTAAGAGGGCAGCACGGTGGCTCAGTCATTAGCACTGCTGTCTCACAGCTCCAGGGACCCGGATTCGATTCCAACCTCAGGCGATTGTCTGTGTGGAGTTTGCACATTCTCCCCGTGTCTGCGTGGGTTTCCTCTGGCTGCTTCGGTTTCCTCCTACAATGTGCAGATTCAGTGAATTGGCCATGCTAATAGTGTTTAGGGACCCGTAGATTAGGTCCATCAGTCAGCGGTCAATATATGATAATAGGGTCGGGGAATGGGTCTGGGAGGGTGGGTATGGACATATTGGGACGAAGGGCCTATTTTCACACTGTAGGAATTCTATGGAGGGGCTGAATAGAATGTGTTGCTATTGTAGCTGGAATGTAAACATACACCAAGGAATTGCCATTTGACTGTGTACCCCTTGTCAGGGCTGAGGTATGGAAATGATCATGTGACGAGTCAGAGATTCGACCTAAATGTCGCAATGTGACATTTCAGATGTAGAGTCATAGTCATAGAGATGTACAGCATGGAAACAGACCCTTCGGTCCAACTTGTCCATGCCGGCCAGATATCCTAACCTAATCAAGTCCATTTTGCCAGCACCTGGCCCATATCCCTCTAAACCCTTCCTATTTGTATGCCCATCCATAAATGCCTTTTAAATGTTGCAGTTGTACCAGCCTCCACCACATCCTCTGGCAACTCATTCCATACACGTACCATTCTCTGCATGAAAAAGTTGCCCCTTAGGTCTCTTTTATGTCTTTCCCCTCTCACCCTAAACCTATGCCCTTTAGTTCTGGACTCCCCCACCCGAGGGAAAAGATCTTGTCTAATTATCCTATCCATACCCCTCATGATTTTATAAACTTCGATAAGATCACCCATCAGCCAAGACAAGAAAGATTTTCATTTATATGGCTCTTTTTGCAACATTAGGATTTGCAAGGTGCTCCACAGCCAATTTAAGGTATTTTTTTAAAGTGCAGTTACTTTGCAATATAGGAAACTCTAAAGAAATTCATGCACAGAAAGCTCTCATAAAGAACAATGCGATAAGTACCATTTTTTGAAATTCAGTTTGGATGATAAATATTAGTCTACACATTGATTGTTTCCCTGATTTGTTTTAGATTAGATTAGATTCCCTAGTGTCGAAACAGGCCCTTCAGCACATTAAGCCCACACTGACCCTCCAAAGAGTAATCCACCAAGACCCATTTCCCTGTGACAAATGCACTTAACACTATGGGCAATTTAGCAGGGCCAATTCACCTAACTTGCACATCTTTGGATTGTGGGAGGAAATTGGAGCACCCAGAGGAAACCCATGCAGACATAGAGAAAATGTGCAGACCCCACACAGACAGTCGCCCGGGGCTGGAATCGAATCTGAGTCCCTGCCACTGTAAGGCAGCAGTGCTAACCACTGAGCCACCGTGCCAAAATTGTGGCAGGACTAATTCTACATTCATTTGAGAAGAGATGTAGGACTGTAGTCTCATGCAAAAACAGGCACCTCTGACAGCACAGGTCTCCTTCAGTGCAGTACTGACATTTTAGGTTGAATTATGTACTCGAGTCCCTGGATTGGATTTGAATGTTTCATTCAGACACTGCACTACACCACTACCTCCTGTACATCAAAAGAAAGTTGTTTTAATCTTTTTTGAAGTGCAAGCTTGTCCAGTAGGCTTTCCAACAACCTATGCTTAGATCAAATTGTGAGCCGCAAGTAACAAACCAACTTCTATCTCAAACATAAAACATCCCCCATTTGTGCGATGATGTTGTGATGGTTGGGTGACCACATTAGACTACACCTTAGACTCTTATAGATAAGCCGCATAAACCCATATATTGATAACTTATTTTGAGAGCTTTCTTTTCCTTCTTCCTTCAATAGGTTCAAAGCTTTGTGGCAAAGTTATTAGTCAAGTCACCTGTTATGCCACTGAATCCATAAAGGTGGACAATGGTGTAGATAAATCTTGGTTTAAGTCCTACTACTGGCAGTTTGACAACAGATTAATATCATTGAAATTTAAAAAGATGGAAGAATATGTGTAATACTCCTCTCTATCTTCATAATCTTTAACAGCTCTGTGATTTCTGTGCTCTTCAAATTCAAATTTTTCTTTAGCGCTCCTTTGGTTACTCTTGATGAGTGATTATTACTTCAGACCTACACTTTGCTCATTTTCAGACTCAGCTGAAAATTTAATTCTTGACCAATCTATTGGTCACCTGTCATCATCACATGTGGCTCAGTGTCAAATACTGTCGAGTAATGCCTCCTGTGAAACACCCTGGAGACTTTAAACACTTTAAGTGCAGGATGGTTTTATGATTGCAGCTTGCTGTTATATCAGGCAAGGTAACCACAAAATTCTTAGATTGTCATTAAATTCCAACTGCATTATTGTTGTATGTTAGCAAGGAATTACTATTTCTTAACCCTGTCTTGCCTATACTTGACTGCAGCCCCACATCCCCACCTCACCCCAAACCTGATGAAGGGCTTGTGCCTGAAATGTCGATTCTCCTGCTCCTCGAATGCTGCCTGACCTGCTGTGCTTTTCCAGTGCCACACTCTTTGACTCTGATCTCCAGCATCTGCAGTCTTCACTTTTTCCTTACAGTCCCACATCAACACTGAATGGCCCACAGAGCTAAGCAACTAAGGCCTACATCCTTAATATGAATTTTTAAAAAAGATCCTCATGTTCTGAGGCTAATTGGACTGCAGCAGTTCAAGGAGGCAGCTCACCATCACTTTCTTAAGGGCAATTAGAGCAATAAATGATACTCTAATCCCACAAGTGAATAAAGAAAGAAATTCATGTAGATTGCATCCTTATTCCAACCCTACAATGTTTTCCAGTTAACTAATAAATTTGTGCAGCTCCAGCAACACTCAAGAAGCAAAGTAACCCTTTTGATTGGTACCATATCCACAAGCACCCACTCCCTTCACTCTTGACGCTTAGTAACAGCAGTGTTTACTATCTACAAGATGCAGTGCAGAAATTTTCCAACTCTCCTTAGACAGAGCATTCCAAACCCACAACCACTTCCATCCAGAAGGATAAGGGCAGCAGGTATTTGGGAATACCGCCCCTTGCAAATTTCCCTCCAAGTGTTTGGAAATGCATTCCTTCAGTGTCGCTGGGCTGAAATCCTGGAATTCCATTGCTAAAAGCACTGTGAGTGTTCATAGCAAGTGGACTACAGCCATTCAAAAAGGCAGCCCACGATCACCTTTACAAGGGCAAATAGAGACGGGCAATAAATGCTGGTCCAGACAGTGACACCCACATCCCCTGAATGAATAAACAAAAAGCCACAGGTGGCAAATTGGGGATCAAGATGTATTTAATTGAATTTCTGATTAATAGATATATTTTAAAAAACACATAAATTTTTACCGATTTGTCCATTTGTTAGTATAAGAAGTTTGGATGACTGTTAGGGTGTGAGAGCATTTTCATTGTGAAAGTTTTACTTCCTTGGATTCTGAATGGTGATAAATGTTTATTCAGTAAACATACATGTGGGAAATTCAGTAAATATACACATGGGAAGTACATTTACTTGTATTGTGCGCAGCAGTTTCTGCTAAAATTAGTGCATGTGGCTCGCCAATACTTTCTATTGGACAGCATTGAATACGGAAATGGCACTGTATCTGGGACTTTCCAGACCCATATGTCTTTGTGGAGTGAAGTTAGAAAAATATCGCTTTTAATTAAATCCAGGCCTGTACTCAATGATGAGGGTTTCTGCATCCTGTCAGTGGAATATCATTTCAAATCATCTCCGGTCTTCTCAACGGATAAAGTCATTTCAGGGAGAGTTTGGAAATTTATGACTGCATTTCATTCCTTCAGATTGCTATGATTCCCAGTTGGCTGCCCTCTGAGACTAAGGAAGGTACAGTTCACCACATAATCTGGAAAGTTATCTACATCTGGCATTGATTGCCTTCACATATGTTGCTGTGCCAATTCCTGTTCATAGATGGGAAGGGAAGGATTCACTCAAATCTAGTACTCTTTGCCTTCATTCTTTTCTCTGTGTATATATGTTGTAATCTTGTGTGGGCCATTTGGCAGAGGACTCTATTAAAACCCTCATGCATACTTTTGTTACTTCTAACCTGGGCTACAGTGATACTCACTCTGGCCAGCTTTACAATGCAGAAACATGAGCTCATCCGAAATTCTGCCGCCCCTATCCTAACTCACTCCAAGCTTCTAATGACTTGTAATTTCAGTGCTGACAGACATTCATTGGCTCCCAGTTTGACAATGCCTGAATTTTATTATTCTCATCTTTCTTTTCAAACTCCTGGAAAATATTGAATTGCATTCTGTTCAGCAACAATAGGTCATGCATATTAATAGCTTTGCTCCACCTTTACTGTGTGACCTCTCCCAACCCTGCAACCCTCCAACATCCCAAAACCCTTCCAATTCAGGGCTCTCACCCATCTCAGATTTTATTTGTCTGACCACTTACTTTCAGCTGTCCTAAGCTCTGGAAATTGGCACTGAGTTACTGGAACACAAAATCTTGGCTGACCCTACAGTGCTGCACTGAGGGAGCTCTGAACTATTGGAAGCACCATCTTTTATTTGATGTGTTACATTTTTTGCCTTCTCAAGAGGTCATAAGAGATCTGGTGTCCTGATCTGTATCTGTCACTTCAATAAAGGTTTCCACATTGCCATCTTTCTCTTCTTTAAATCTAACTTTTCTTTAATCAAATCCATTGCTGAGAGTGTTCTCACATGGTCCCCACATGTTGCCACTATCAGTCACCCAATAGGCCCATCCTCATAGTGTACGTGCCAATCTAGATCAACTAGGAAGTGGTCTGAATTGCTCTTGATGGTGAATCAAACAGTCTTTGTTCCCACCAATTCCAATATCTTGTATAATCTAAACAGAATTGTTCAAAGCAAATGAAAGAATAGCACCATCTTGTTGTAATGTCCCTACAATCTTCTCCTTGGTTTTACTCACAGCAGTATCCACGAGATTGATTCTCAGGATTGGCAAGTACCAGCCCAAAATTCTGAGCTCTCCTTTTTTTGAATTTGTTCTACCCTGTTCCAATTCCAGCTGGTTACAGGGTCAGAAACCAGAGCTGAACAATAAAATACACACGGCCGCTTCTTGGCCTCACTTCATAAACAACAGGGATGTTCCAAATGAATGTCATTTCCTGGAAAATATTGAATAGCATTCTGCTCAGCAATGGTAGGTAATGTATATAAATAGCAAGTACAGCTGCACAAATAAATCTGCTTACATGAACATTCGCTAACAAGAGTGGCAGGTGTGGTAACCATTTAGAATTTTTAAGCTAATATTAAAGTACCAGTCTGGGTATCCCTGTCTGTCTGATCTTTCATTTCCAATATCCCTCTCTATTTTCTGAAAGCTGGTGATTTCAAATAAACCTGTTGGACTATAACTTGGTGTCATGTGACTTCTGACTTTGCCCAACCCAGTCCAACACCAGCACCTCCACATCGTACATAAATATAATTCACTATTTTTGTATATATCCCAATGTGCATATACAGAACAGTTTACTTAGATGTATGTCTCTACCTGAATGCCGTATCTCTTTTGCTCTCTGTCTCTCTCTATCTCTCTCTGTCTCTCTGACACACACACAGTTACTGTCTATCTCTGTGGATCTCTAATTGTGCAGTTCTCTCTCTCTCTATCCATGTTTGACTGCTTCTCTATCAGCATCTGTCACTATATGTTAGTGTGTGGGCTTCTTACATCATTTGTATCTGTGTGGGCCTGGGTTTGTGCTTCTTCCAGTTAGTCTATGTCTACGTAAATACATAAAAAGTAGGAGCAGGAGTAGGCTGTTCAGCCCCTCGAGTCTTTTCCACCGCTTGATATGATCATAGCTGATCTCATCTCGGCCTAGCTCCACTGTCCTGCCTGTTCTCCATATCCCTTCAACCCGGTACTATTTAAAAATCTGTCTGTGTCCTCCTTAAATTTACTCAATGTACCAGCATCCACTGCACCCTGGGGTAGTGAATTCCACAGATAATTGCTTTCTCACACTCTGAACATGTGCTTTTCTATTTCTATCTCTCATTCTTAGATTTTCTGATTGCTTTATCTTGCCACTGGAATCAACCTTTTAATGTGAGCTGTGTCTAATTGAAGTGCGTTTGTGTCTAATCCAGAATGGCAAAATGATTTGTATTTTGTTGCATTTTTCCTGACCTTGGTACATCCTAAAGTGTTTTATATAGGCAACCAAGTGCTTTGGAAATGCTGTCATTATTTCAATACAAAGAAGTTTGTGGGCTCAACTCCCACTGCAGATACCTGAACACAAAATGTAGGCTGAACATGCAGTGCCGTACGGAGGGAATACTGAACTGTTGGAGGTACCATCTTTCAGTTGACAAGCCTATCACTCACCCAACATTTGTATGGAAACTCATTTATCATACTGCTAGTTATAGGAGTCTGTGCTTAAATAAGTTATCATGTTTTCTAAACTTAGATCGGTAATTATACTTCCATTGTCAAATTTGACTCTATTTGTGATAGACTCTCCTAAAATATTTCATATTGTCTTGGAGGGGAAAGACATACATGGAAATATAATGAATAGGTGTAAGGCAATCACCATGTCAAGTCTAATTTGCTTTTTCATCATGTACAGAACATGGACAGGGGAGATAGTGACATAATATCTGAATTTGGGGTAAATCAGGAACTGAAAGAATGTAGGTTCAAATCCCACAAAGCAGCTAATATTGTTTGATTTCAAAACTTAAAATCTGGAATTGAAAGCTCAGCTCAGTAATGATGGCCTGAAGACTTATCATTACTTACTGTTTTTAAAAAAAACAAACCATCTGGTTCACTAATGTCCTTAAGGGGAGGAAACCAGCCATCCTTACCCTGTCTGGCCTACATTTAACTTTGATGATCTAAAATTGCTTATCTAGCCATTTGGTTTCAAACAGGGATGGGTAGCATCTGCTGACCTTGTCAATAATGTCTATATCCTACAAAAGAGCAAAGTAACATCATTGGCTAGCTGCCATTTATTCCAGATTCTTAGTTGCCCTAGAGAAGGCATAGTGAGATGCAATTAAAGAGAAGGGACACTAGGGTCTAATTAAAGGCTAAAGGCCTTGCGATATAGGTTCTCCTACAATGCTGTTAGATAGGACTCTTACTCAGTGGCAATGAAGGAACAGCAAATAGATCTCCAAATCAGGTTGATGTATAATTTGGAGGGGAACTCAGGAGGTGGTAACTTCTAGATGGTGGAGAGTGTACATTTGACAGATGTTTGATTATTAAATTAAATCATGGTTAACCTGAATCTTGACCCCATTAGATAACTCTATCTCCAGCCTTTTACAGGACCAGGGAGAACACAGTGAGGTCTGCTCAGAGAGAAGGAAGGGTATGGAATGCTTTGCCTGCAACGGTAATAGATTCGCCAACTTTAAGTACATTTAAGTCGTCATTGGACAAGCATATGGACTTACATAGAATAGTGTAGGTTAGATAGGTTTCAGATTGGTATGACAGGTTGGTGCAACATCAAGGGCCGAAGGGCCTGTACTGCGCTGTAATGTTCTATGTTCTATGCAGATGCTGGAGATCAAAGTTGAGAGTGTATTGCTGGAAAAGCACAGCAGGAATGGAGGGCTCCTGCCCGATACATCAATTCTCCTGCTTCTCGGATGCTGCCTGACCTGCTTTGCTTTTCCAGCTACACACTCTCAACTTTTACAGGGTCAGTCAGACCAAAAGAAAACCATCATTCTCTCACTTCTCTAAGTTCCAAACCTTTCACCTGCGTTAGATAACTCTTCCCACATTGTAACCTAGAAAATTAGCAGCATCGTCTTAAAAAGAACAGAAACACAAGACAAACCGACAAGTAGAAACAAGTTGTTCCTTGATCATTGTCCTTTTTTGATATTGGAATATTTATTTGCTAAAGGCAATAAAACCTCACACTGACTGTTGAAGGCAGGGAGTGAACAGCATGGCAAGGTTCTGCAGAAAATGCTGTATTCTAAAATTGACAATGTGGTGATGTGTTTATTTCAAGCGCTTTCATAATTTACTGGATTTTAATCTATTTTAAAAAGCAAGGGAAGTGATATTTGAATTTTGACAGGCTGTTGCCTCAGGATCACCAAAGAATGACCAACCTCATCACTCGGTCCCAAGATACTCACTGTAGACCAAGTCTAGGGAGACACTGTAATGTTTCCAACTCCCCACCCTTTCGCACACACCATACCCTATCCAACTCCCCACCCTCGCACACACTGTACCCCATTCAACTCCCCACCCTCACTGTACCCTATCCAACTAGGCAGAAGTGAGGACACTGTACCCCATCCAACTCTCCAACTTCTCGCGCACACTGTGCCCTATCCAACTCCCCAGCCTCATACGCACACTGTATCCCAACCAACTCCCCACCCTTATACCCACACCATACCCCGTTCAACTCCCCACCCTCTCACACACAGTGTACACCATCCAACTCCCCACCCTCTCACCCACAACGTACCCCATCCAACTCCCCACCCTCTCACAGTGTATCCCATCCAAATCCCCACCCTCACACCCCCACCATACTCCATCCAACTCCGCACCCTCTCTCACACACCGTACCCCATCCAACTCCCCACCCTCTCTCACACCAGACCCCATCTAACTCCCTGACCCCTCTCACAGAATTTCTGAAAAACAAGTTATACTGAACTCAACAGTAACCTAATTTCTCTCCTCACAGTGGCTGCTAGACCTGCTGAGTTTCTCCAGCATTCTGTGTTTATTTGAGATTTCCAGTCCACAGGACTTTGCTTCTTTTTCCCTGTAAACCATCCAACTCCCTCCCTAACAGCACCGTGGCAGGGATTCAAGTTCAAGAAAGCATCTTGGCACCACTTTCTCAAGGGCATTTATAGATTGCCAGCAAATGTTGACCTTGCCAGTGACACATGTCCCCTGAATAAATACACTGAAAAAGTTAAAACTGACAACTCGAGCACTATCTAACAAATGAAAGCAAGCCATTACTTAGTCTGACAAAAATTTGGAATGTTTGCAATTTTATCATTATAATTATGACCAGTGTTTCCCCACGGGATTAGTTGATGGGGTTAGATGAAGGTGGATGGGAAGAGGCTAATGCAGAGCATAGACACTGGGATTATTGGGCTGAATGGCTTATTTCTGGCCTGAAAATATTTCTCCTTTCCCAGACTTTTTGAACTCTCATTCTATCTCGTGCATTGTCATCAGATGGATGTATAGATCCATTTCACTTCTGAGCAGCCTAACATATTCCTTTGCAAAAGCTGAAGTCAAATTATACTTCACCCCACTCCAACAACCTTAAAAGTCAAAGCTTGGCATTATGCCAAATATTGCTTCTGTATTCAAACCCATGTTTCAATCTCCTTATATTTTGTCTGATGCAGTTCATGCTGATGGAATTTACTCTTCTTCCCAGGATCTCAGTCAGACTTTGCTGGCAAAGATGCCTGTGTTTACAGATGAGTGGTTCATTTGCTCAGGTCTCTCAGTTAGTGTGGAATCTAGGAGGGGAAAATGTAATGGGCATGAATTTCTGACATTTTCTTAATTTGACGGGGCAGTTGATAAAGTCCCACATAAGGGTCTGTTAACTAAGATGGAAGTCCATAGAATTGAGGCAGATTACTGACCTGGCTGGGAAATTGTTTGAGTGGCAGGTGACAGAAAATAGGGACAATGGGCAGGTACCCAAAGTAGCCACTTTTGACCAGTGGTGTCCCACACGGCTCTGTTGTTAGGGCTTCAGTTATTCACATTATTAATTAGCAACTTGGATAATGGCATCGAACGTCATATGCAGAGGACCCTCAATTATCCAAAGGACACGGCCAGGGAGTATTTCATTTGGTTAATCGAATTTTGGATAACATCGTTTAACTGAGCATCAGGACCTTGCGATCTTGTTGGATAATCCAAATTTCAGATAATCGAATGTCACATAATCGAGGTTCCTCTCTACTCAAGTTGCTGATGACATGAAGTTAGGTGGCATTACGGGCACCTAGATGATAACATAAAATTACAAAGGGATATTAATAGACTAAATGAATGGGCAAAACTGTGGTAAATGGATTTCAACGTAGGCAAGTGTGAGATCATCTATTTTGGACTGATAAAGGATAGATCAGGGTATTTGCCATTTGGTACAAAGTTAAATGCAATAGCTTTTCAAAGAGAATTGGGGGTCAGGTACAGAGATATTTAAAATATTACAAACAGGTGCAGGAAATAATCAAGAAAACTAGTGGAATGCTGCCCTTCATATCTAGAGGAGTGGAGTGCAGAGATGCAGAAGTGATGCTGCAGATATACAAAACCCTGGTTAGACCCCACTTGGAGTACTAGGCAAAAGTGAGGACTGCAGATGCTGGAAACCAGAGTTTAGATCAGAGTAGTGCTGGAAAAGCACAGCAGATCAGGCAGCATCCGAGGAGCAGGAAAATCAACGTTTCTGGCAAAAGCCCTTCATCAGTAATAGAGACAGGGTGCCTGCAGAGTGGAGAGATAAATGAGAGGGGGGTGGGGGGGGAGAGAAAATAGCATAGCGTACAGTAGGTGAATGGGGGTGGGGATGGAGGTGATAGGTCAGAGAGAAGGGTGGGGGAAGTTAGCAAAGAGTACAATAAGTGGATGGGGGTGGGGATGGAGGTGATAGGTCAGAGAGGAGGGTGAAGTGGATAGGTGAGAAGGGAGATTGGCAGGTAGGATAGATCATGAGGACAGTGCTGAGCATGAAGGTTTGAACAGGGGTAAGGTGGGGGGAGGGGAAATGAGGAAACTGGTGAAGTCCACATTGATGCCCTGGGGTTGAAGTGTTCGAGGCAGAAGATGAGGTGTTCTTCTTCCAGGCTTCGGGTGGTGAGGGAGCGGCGATGAAGGAGGCCCAGGACCTCCATGTCCTCGGCTGAGTGGGAGGGGGAGTTGAAATGTTGGGCCACAGGATGGTGGGGTTGATTGGTGTGGGTGTCCTGGAGATGTTCCCTAAAGCGCTCTGCTAGGAGGCGTCCAGTCTCCCCAATGTAGAGGAGACCGCATCGGGAGCAACGGATACAATAAATGATATTGGTGGATGTGCAGGTGAAACTTTGGATGTGGAAGACTCCTTTGGGGCCTTGGATGGAGGTGAGGGAGGAGGTGTGGGCGCAGGTTTTGCAATTCCTGCGGTGGCAGGGGAGGGTGCCAGGATGGGAGGGTGGGTTGTTGGGGGGGCGTGGACCTGGTAGTCACTTGGTGTACTATGATCAGATCTGGGCACAACACTTTGACAAGGATATACTGGCCTTGGAAGGAGTACATTATAGGCCCACAAGAATGATACCTGGACTTCAAGAGTTATGTTGAGGAGAGATTATCAAATTAGGCCTGTTTTTCTCTAGAATTTAGAAGGTTAAAGGGGGATCTGATTGAAGTTTTCAAGATATTGGCAGGAAAAGGCTGGGGAGATAAAGAGAAGCTATACTGGTTGGTGATTCTAGAATTAAGGATCTTAGTCTAAAAATCAGGGCCAGACCATGTCCAAAGATGTGCAGGTCAGTCTAAAGATGTGCAGGTCAGGTGAATTGGCCATTCTAAATTGCCCATAGTGTTAACTACATTAGTCAGAGGGAGATGTGTCTGGGTCAGGAATAGAGACAGGGTGCCTGCAGAGTGGAGAGATAAATGAGAGGGGGGTCGGGGTGGGGAGAAAAATAGCATAGAGTACAGTAGGTGAATGGGGGTGGGGATGGAGGTGATAGGTCAGAGAGAAGGGTGGGGGAAGTCTGGGTGGGTTACTCTTTGAAGGGTCGGTGTGGACTTGTTGGGCCGAAGGGCCTGTTTCCACACTGTAGGGAAATCTAATCTCATCTAAAAAAATTCAGGAGAGATGTTAGGAAGTATTTCTAAATACAAAGGGTGGTAGATACTTGGAACTTTCTTCCACAATTGACACAGGATATTGGATCAGTTGTTAATGTCAAATCTGAGACAGATAATGTTTTGTTAAGCAAATGTATTAAGGGATTTGGACCAAAGGCAGGTATATAGAGTTAGGTCACAGACCAGCCATGGACTCATTGAACGGCGGAACAGGCTCGAGGGGCTGAATGGCTTACTCTTATATTGCTAGGTTGTTGTGATATGGAATATCCTGCATGAACAGTGGAAAGAGCCCAGCAATGTGGGAACAGGTGTAGGCTATTTAATCCATCAAGATAGCCCTGTCATTTAATATGATCATGGTTGACCGAACATTTCAATGGCTTTTACCTACCCAATTCCCAAAACTGTGTGCACCACTGATAATCAGAAATCTATCAATCTCTATCCTAAACATATTCAAAGACAGAGTTTCCACAGCACTCTGTAGGACAGAATTCCAAAGTTTCTCAACCCTCTAATAAAAATAAACTCTCCTCATTTTGAGTTTAAATTATTTTTGTCACATGTACTGAGATACAGTGAAAAATGTTGTTTTGTGTGCTCTATAGGCAGATCATGCCACACAAAGTGCATCAGGGTAACAGAACGGAGTGCAGAATACAGTATAACGGCTGCAGAGAGAGAGATCAACATTAATATTTGAGAGGTTCTCTTCAAAGTCTGATAATAGCGGGGAAGAAGTTGTTCTTGAAACTGTTTGTACACTTATTTAAACTTTTATATCTTCTGCCTGTTTGAAGAGGGTGGAGGAGAGTAAACTGGGGTGGGAGGGGTCTTGGATGATGTTGGTTGCTTTCCTGAAGCAGCAGGAAGTGTAGATGGAGTCAGTGGATGGAGGGCTGGTTTGTGTGATTGACTGGGCTATGTTCATGACTCTCTCAAGGAAACTCTTAGAGGGATTTGGGCTAAATGCAGGCAATTGGAACTAGTTCAGTTTAGGAAACCTAGTCAGTATGGACGAAGAGTCTGCTTCCGTGATGTATGACTCTTTGTGTCTGTGATCTAAATGACAATTCCTTTGTTTTTATGTTGGGCAACCAGTTCTGGACTGGTCAACTAGGTGAAACCTCTTACCTGCATTTTACCCTGACTACCCCTAAAAGTATTTTGTGAGATTTAATTAAATCACCCCTGATTCTTTGAAACTCTAAAGAATACAAGCCCATTTTCAAAGACAGCTGCACCATCTTGGGAACAAGTTTGATTAACTTTCATTTCACTGTCTTTTCATGGCAAGAATATTTTAATACCAATGTTCGGTCTAACCAAACCCCTATACAACAAGTTCAAGAGCAACTCATTAACATTGAAAAGCAACACAAGGCAATGCATAAAGTTCATTTTGACAATGATGCCCATGAGGAAATATTGGGACAAGTTAATTTATTCAAAGAGTTGTGTTTTAAGGAAGGTTTTGAAGGTGGGGACAGAGGCAGAGAGGTTTAGGGCGGAAATTTCAGAGCTTTAGAAGCTGAAGACGCAGTCACCGATGGTGAAGTGCATGTTGGTTTCAGTCTTACTTTTGAAAAGAGAATTGCATACATCCTTGAAAAGGAAATGATTTTAGGCAGCAGGGAAAGGGTAGGGAAAATCAGACTAATCAGATAGTTCTTTCAAAAGCTGGTAGAGACACAATGGGTCAAATGGCCTCCTTCTCGCTCTAAAATTCGATAATATTTATTTTTCTCTTTGTTTCATTTCAACTCGGGAGATTGCTAGTGCTGGTGGACGGAATGGGTCTAGAATTATAGGGGAAGATGGGGAGATCACTGACGGATTGTCTTGGTGGGCCAGTTACTCTTTTCTCCTGTTGTGTTTCAGAAGCTGATTAATTAGAAGAGGGAACTAAAAAAAGAGAATGTGCAATCAGTTGGGGTAGCAGTAACCAATGTGAAGGCTTGTCTCTACTGGCCTAACTCTCTCGTGTCTGTCTTTCACAAACAAGACTATCACACAGCAACTGAGCCCTGTCTCTACAGGTTTTCCCTCACTCTCCCCTCAGGCTGCTCTCAGGTTGCACTGAAGCACGTCTGTGCAAGTCCCATCTGCTTTGATCTAACGTTCCATGGATTTGCATGTGAAACTGGTTTGGTACCAGTCCATGATACGTCCTGCCTCGGGGTGGAGGGAGAGGAGTGAGCAGGGAAAGGGAGGGACAGTAGAGTTTGTTTGACATGCAGTCTCCAACCACCCATACATAAAACCCAAAAAACTAACATCCGAGAGCTCGCTGTGCATTGCAGCCTTGGCTGAGCGAAGATCTTATTTTGTAGCATCACAGAATCTTACAGCACAGAAAGAGACCATTTGTTCCATTGTATTGAACTACTAGTTATCCAGGGGTCAGCCTATCTCTCAAAGTCTCCTTATTTAGATCTCTGAGTTCGATACAGACACTGGTTTGGCCTTTCCCCTTGTAGTGATTGGAGGTTGATTTGTGGATCTTGTTAAGTTTGAGATCCCTGATTGGGACTGTTTACCTGGACTGATCAGGAAGCCCTGGATGACAGGTATAAACAGGAGGGCCAGAGGCTCCTCACTCTGGGGACTGGTTCTGGGTACACCTACTGTGCATGTGTAAGTAAAGAGTGACTTAGTGATGGGATACTGGTCTCTGTGCAGTTATTCCACCCATTCACTACTGGGGATAATTATCTTTTTTATAAAGTATTTTAATAACCCACAAGTTAACCAAAGGCCCAATTACAATTCCCCACCAGGGACAGTGTGACAACAAGGATATCAAGAAGGGGAGGGAGAACAGGGAAAGAGACAATATTGAATTAGTGTTGGAGGGGAGAGTTAGAAACATAGAAAATAGGAGCAGAAGTATGCCATTTGGCCCTTCAAGTCTGCTCTGTCATTCAATATGATCATGGCTGACCATCCACCTCAGTCCTCTGTATCCACTTTCTTCCTTAATCCTTTGATCCCTTTAAGTCTAAGAATCATAACTAACCCCTTCGTTAAAACGTTCAATGCTTTAGCCTCAACCATTTTATGTGGCAGAGACTCCACATACTCACCGCTCTCTGGGTGAAGAAATCTCTCTCAGACAGGGTATAGAGGGATATAGACCACATGCAGGCAAATGGGTTTAGTTTCGAATGGCATCATGGTTAGCATAGACATGGAGGGCTGAAGGGCCTTGTTTTTGGACTATAATGTGTTCTGTGTTCAGTCCTAAATGGCTCACCCTGTATCATTAGACTGTGACTCTTTGTTCTGGACTCCCTGGTCATCAGGATCATCCTTCCTAGGAGGATAGTGCACTCCAGCCCCCGCAGTGCCCACCTCCTGAAAAAACAGCCTTCTTTTGGATGACCCATCAGCAAATAACCTGATTGCCCCCAGGGCAATGCAACAACATCCAAATAAAGGTCAGGTAGGAATGGAGGGAGCGACTAAATCAAAGTAGTGTTGAAGTGGGAGATAATGCATTCCAGATTCAGGGTGTCTACCTCCTGAAAATAAACACCCTGGACATTGTCTTAAACATCACCATATCACCTGAGTGACAAAGTAAAACAACAATGATCAAGGACTCACATAAAAGCAAAATACTAGAGTCTTGTGGTGCCTGTGGTAATATCCCTACCTCCGAGCCAGAAGGACTGGGCTCAAATCCCATCTGCTTCAGAGTTGGGTCAGAACATTCCTGAACAATGGGAACATTCTGCAGACGCTGGAAATCTGAACCTAATATAGATAAAGCACTGGAGAAACTCAATACGTTTGGCAATATCTTTGGAGAGAGAAACCAAGTTGATATTTTGAGTGGTGTAACTACTTCAATATTCAAGCAAGACCCACAAAGGCAGGGCAGCAGCAACAGCAAATCTATTATGGGGTGGGAGGGAAACTGGGAAGGAACTAAGTTCAAGTTGAGTTGGAGGGGGAAATAAGGCGCTCCCTGTCACCCATCCCCAAAAATGTGGTCCCCACTTCCTGAAAAATGTTTTTCTTTTAATATCCAGCGATGCTTGTACACACCAGTAAATGGCTTTTCTCCATCATTAACTTTATACCTTTACCCACTGCTAAATCACACACCTTCCCAATTAACAAATTACTTGAAAGCCTGACACAGGTGTGCAATGATACTAAAACTGAAGAAAAGGGAGGAAGAGAATTAAATCAAAACACATTTCATTGAATCTTTACTTTGTAGAAGTAGGCCATTCAGCCCATCTTGTTCACACCAATCCTCTGAAGACCATTCCACCCATACCTACATTCCCTACCCTGTTCCTGCATTTCCCCCATTCCTGCAATCCACCTAACCCGCACACCTTTAGACTGTGGGAGGTGGCACGGTGGCTCAGTGGTTAGCACTGCTGCCTCAGCGCCAGGGACCCAGATTTGATTTCAGCCTTGGGCAACTGTCTGTGTGGAGTTTGCACATTCTCCCCGAGGATTTACTCTGGGTGCTCCAGTTTCGTCCCACAATCTAAAGATGTGTAGGTTAGGTGAATTGGCCGTGCTAAATTATCCATAGTGTTCAAGGATGTGTAGGTTAGGTGCATTAGTTAGGGGTAAATGTGGAGTAATGGGGTAGGAGAATTGGTCTGGGTTGGGATACTCTTCGGAGAGTCTGTGTTGGGCCTAATAACCTTTTCCACACTGTAGGGATTTAGATTAGATTAGACCACACCAACCCACCGAAGCGCAGCCCACCCAGACCCATTCCCTTACGTTTACCCTTCACCTAACACTACGGGCAATTTAGCATGGCCAATTCACCTAACCTGCACATTTTTGGACTGTGGGAGGAAACTTGAGCACCCGAAGGAAACCCACGCAGACACTGGGAGAATGTGCAAACTCCACACAGTCAGTCGCCTGAGGCGGGAATTGAACCCGGGTCTCTGGCGCTGTGCGGCAACAGTGCTAACCACTGTGCCACCGTGCCATGGATTCTATGTTTTCTATTACCCAGAGAAAATCCACACAGACATGAGGAGAACATGCCAACTCCACAAAGTCACCCAAAAGTGGAATAAACCTGGGTCCCTGGCACCGAGAGTCAGCAGTGCTAACTGTTGAGCCACCGTGCTGCCCGAATCGGAGGGTGAAATAAGCTTCTCCACCCTCTGCAGTACCTACCTCTTGCAGAAGCAATGCCACTCAACCGAATGGCTTTTCCCACCACCAAATCATCAGTAACTTTCACCTGTGAACCACCACCATTAAACTGCCCATGTTTTCAATTGTTCAATTCATATGCAGACCCTATCAAGGGCATAATAAAGCTGTTCATGTTATACTGTCAGGAGCACCAGCTGCACCCTATTACCTCTAGCATATTAAACTTTAAGGGGTACCTCCGAGGCAAGAGGCTCCGTTCAAGTCCCCCTCTGCTCTATAGGTGTGTGATGTCATCTCCAATCAGAAAATGGCTATCCTTTAATGGGCCGTCTTTAATAATATTGTCATATCAGACCTATGCTTGTTGTTTGAATTAGAATCCATCACTGTTCTTCCACTGGCACTGGGTCAAAAGCCTGACACCCCCTACAGCAGTGTGGGTGTCCCTGTGCCCACCACCCCTTTCTCAAGGACAATCGAGGGTGGACAATAAACATTAACCTTGCCAGCATCATCCACATGTGAAGAACAACCATTGCCTTGCTTGTTTCCCCTCGCCTTGCTAAGATTTCCATAACTTCATAGGGCAAATGGGTTCCTTCTGTGTTGTCATCTTTGAAATAATTAATATGTATTTTTCTTTTGAAAATTTAGTTTTGAATGTGCTCTCATCATTCTTTCAGACAGAGCAATATGGCGTAAAATTACCTTTCCCCATCACCCTTCTTGGCCTGTTACTCATCTGCACCTGAGTCTTTTGCAAATGGTGTCTCTGCTTATGTTACTGCTCAAAGTCCATCAGTTTTCTCCAGTGAAATTGCTTTCTCTTGGATTCTCTTAGCCCATCGTGATGATGCTATGACTTTACAATGGCTGTCCCGGTTTCTTTTACAGAGAGGTTGAGGGGACAGGTGCCCAGCAGTCTATGAGAAGTTAAACGACTTGTGAAACAATGAGTAATTTTTTAAAAGTTGGAACAGTAGAAGCTGCCTGAGTGGGTGGTGTGGTCAAGCTCTCACCCACAGCACCTGGATCTTTAGTTTAGCTTTCAGCAGAAGTTGCTGGAGTTGTGAAAAGTTGTCACAACTGTATCTGCTATAGCTGAAAGCTAGAGTTCTCTTTTACTCTCTCTCTCACTCTCTCAGAATTGCCTTTTGATGTTCTTTCCTCCTGGATTGGAGAAATGCATGTGAGACAATCTATTTTCTGAATCGGCCTTTCGCCGAAGGTGTGTGTTTATGGGATTGAAATAACTGCAGAGCGGCCAGGTTCCATCCCCCTTTATTTGCTAGCCATCCAGCTCGGAGTCAATTCTCAAACTGAGGAGATTCTAATCTCATGGTTATATGTTTTTTTTCTTTTTCTTTTTAATCTCTTGGTTATAGTGTTGTTTTCCCAGTTGAGGGGATTTTAATCTCCTGGTTATATTGGTCATCCAAGGCTCCCCTGATTGGCCCAGGCTAACAACCCCAATCAACGCCCTTGTAGTCACAAGGTCCAGCTGATCCCAATCACTACAGGGATGTCGGCACATTGGAACAGTAAATTAGTATTAGTTCCTGTATCTATTATTCTGCTAAGTTTTCCCATAGAGTTAAGTTATTCCAATTCCTTCCTTCCTTGCTGTATTTTAACTATAGTGAAGAATAAAGTGTGTTCTGCTTTAAATCCAATAGTGTGACCAGTTGAATTGCACCTAGAATGCAGCACCTTAACATTTGCCCATAAAATAGGAAAAAGTTAGGGTCTAGACTACCTTCTGAATGGCTTGAGAGGGTTTGTGTTGCTGGAAAAGCGCAGTAGGTCAGGCAGCATCCAGGGAACAGGAGAATCTGATTCTCCTGTTCCCTGGATGCTGCCTGACCTGCTGCGCTTTTCCAGCAACACATTTTCAGCTCTGATCTCCAGCATCTGCAGACCTCACTTTCTCCTTGAGAGGGTTTGATCTAGTCCATAACACCAGTGTATGCCTGATGAGTGAACTTTGGGGAGCTGGTTAACTAGACTTGAACGTATTGGAGGAGGATGTTTGATTGTACATGTCAGGCATGACATGACTGGTTCGGATACAGCTTGCTTTCCAATGGTAACTACTGGGCAGTCACTTGGAGCAGCAAACTTGGTGGATTTTTCTTTCTCCTTCTCTTCCCAGACAAGGGGGCACTAAGGCCAAATGTGGGCAACATCACTTCCCATCAGTGAGTCTAGCTATAAATCCAGTTTTGAATCTATTTTGTGCAACTCAGTATGGTTTTAGTTTCCTCATTTTATTTTTTCTTGAGATGTAGGCATCACTGGCTGGGCCAGAATTTATTAACCATCGCTATGGCCCTTGGATGCAATTGAATGGCTTTCCCAGCAATTTCAGAGGGCAGTTATAGTCAGCCCCATTGCTGTCGATCCAGAGTCATTTGTAGGCCAGACCAGGTAAGGATGACAGATTTCCTTCCCTAAAGGACATTTGCAAACCAGTTTATAGCAATCTCAATGGTTTCACAGCCTTTATTAAATGCTTAATTCTGGATTTTGTATTGGATTCAAGTTCCACCATCTGCTGGTGTCTCACAACATTATTTTGGTCTCTGGATTATACATCCAGTTGACAATATCACTGAGATATTGCCTCTCCTTTGTGAACCAGATTCCTGGATTAATCCAGTTTGAGATATGGAATCATATTTTACAAAACAAATTGGTCTTTATATAGTTGGCAACAAAGCTATCAGATTCTTGTAAATTCTTGGCATCTACTGCACTGATATCTTCAGTGAAGCAATACTATAGTCCTTATCTAGCGTGACCAATATGGCTCCACCTCCACCCCGATTTGGTTGCCCTTTGATGTTAACCAAACTAACCAGTCCATTGTAGTAACCTCCAACAGTGGGTTCAAAAGAAAATCAACCATTACTTTCTCAGGCCAACTGATGATAGCTTCTAGAGGCTAGCCTTGCCTGCAATGATCATCCCTACAATTTCATGGTATACATCAATGATTTGGTTTTGAATGAAAGGGGGTATGACTAAGAAGCTTGTTGATGATACAAAATCTAGCCGTGTGGCAGATAATGAGGAGAGGAAAAGTTTGGACTACCAATGAACTGGGCAGGTGGAAAATGGAGCTTAATCTGGAAGAGTTTGAGGTAATTACATTTTTTTATATAGAATCCTGACAGTGTGGAAACAGGCCATTTGGCCTAACAAGTCCACACTGACCCTCCGTAGACCTTCCCACCCAGACCCATTCTCCAACCCTATCACTTTACACTGACCGTGACTTAAGCACCTAACTTGCGCAGCCCTGAACACTTTGGGCAATTTAGCATGGCAATTCAACCTAACCTGCACATCTTTTGGATTGTGGGAGAAAACCAGAGCACCAAAGGAAACCCATACAGACATGGGGAGAATATACAAATTCCACACAGAGAGTCACCCGAGGCTGGAATCAAACCCGGGTCCCTGGCGCTGTGAGGCAGCAGTGCTAACCACTGAGCCACCGTGCCAACCTATTTGAGGAAGGCTTTCGAGGAAGGGAATGTAGAATAAGTGGTAGGATAATGGAAAAGTAACAAAGCAGAGGGGCCTTAGAGTGTGCGCACGCACACCCCTGTAGGTGTTTGTACAGCTTGATAAGGTAGTTGAAGGCAGATGGGGCATGGCTTTCTTTGAGGGACAGAGCATGAAACTATATAAAACACTAGTTAGGTCACACCTGGAGTACTGTATGTTGTACTGGTCACTGTGCTAGAGGAACAATGTGATTGCACAGCAGTGGGTACAGTGGATATTACCAGAATTTTAGTTGCAAGGAAACTTTGGATAGGCTCATATGTGTTTGTTTGGAACAGAGAAAACTGAGGGAAGATTTGATTGAAACATATAAAATAAAGTGGACAGAAAGGCCTCTTTTGCCTTGGTTGATGGACCCACAAACCGATTGCACAGAGCTAAGAGGATCACAGGGGATTGGAGGGGATTTTTTTGACCTGGAGGGTGATGGGGTCTGGAAGTCAGTACCTGAAAGGCTGGTGGAGGGAGAGATCCTTATTGCATTTACAAAACTCTTGGATTTACATTGGTGTCATAGCCTACAAGGAAACCGGTCAAGAACTGGAAAATGGGATTAAGCTAGAAGGATGTGTTGGGGGTGGTGTAAACACATTGGCCTAATGGTCTAATTTTGTCTGGAAATTCCAATAATTCAATGAATAAACACAAAACTCACCTTGCAGTTACCCCATACAATCCCCACTTGCTGAGCGAGGTTAGTGTGTTGCAGGGTTGGGGACCTATTTAAAGTGAGCTGAGCCCAATATCAAAATTGTCATCTGAGAGGAGCCTTGTTGCCAATTCCAGTTCAATGAATTCCTGAAGGTTTCTCCTATGACTGCCCCACCCTTTCAAACCGCCTTATTTTCCAAACTCCACTTAAACATTAACAATGAAAGTATTCAAAGAAAAAAAAGCACTTTTTTTTGTAAATACTCCTTTGATTTTTTTTCTCTGATTGTTGGGTGCAGCAGAAACTAGGGGATTAATCTTCACCAACTGAGGACTCCAGGAAGATTCCAGAACGATTTGCAGCCCTGTGGAAGAGGGAGATGGTTATCGAGTATGAAACGTGCGTTTCCTAATTTACCACTTTCAGAACTATTGGACAATTATTGGGGGGCGGGAGGTGTAGTGGTAAAACAACTGGGTTTATAATCCAGGGGTTGTTGATAATGATCTGAAGCTTCAGGTTCAAGTCCTGTCAGGGTAGCTGATGATTAAAATCTAAACACTGAAAACTGGTCTCTGTAATGGTCACAACTATCATCAATTGTTGTGTGAGCTAATTTGATTCCTTAAAGTCCTTTTTAGGGAAGGAAATCAGCCAAGCTTACCTGGTTTGGCCTACTCTTGACCCCAGACCCACAGGAAAATGGTTCAGTAAACCTCACAGATTGAGGACGATTTGGGAGAAAGCAAGAAATGCTTGCAACGCGTGAAAGAAGAAGTAAAGTTGTGCTTCACTTTGAAACATTAGCTAAAATATTGTCTGTCATACATACAGCAAAGACAAAGAGAACAACACCCCACCTGCCACACCACAGTATGACTGCACCCTTTCCATATTTAGTCTTGTCATGTTTACTCCGAGTTAACAGCACAATGATTACAGCAACCAATTGCCAGATATTTGCCCTTCGGCAGTGGAATGCTTGAGTCTGTGCCAAGCCCTTAACTATTAGTTGTTTTCCCTCTGTCTTAGTTTATCCTTCTCCACAGAGGATAATTCCCAAGAAGGTGTAACCTTCAGGAGACTCTGGAAGGTTATCTCAGAGGAGAGTGACTATGTGCATGGAGGGATGGTCATGTGTGACTCTTGCTTTTTTGAATTGTTCAATATAAACCAATTGAATTTGCAGGATATAGCCACAGCTTGATCACAAGCAAGAAGCTAGCAGAGCACAGATGGTTCATTTAAGTGATATCAGAGACACAGCCTGTTTAAACCATCAGTACTTTATTACACTATTTCTACTCTTTCCAGAATTTGATTTCCTATAGCATGATATCAGGATTTCCAAAGCATTTTATACCCAGTTAAGTTCTGTATCCCATCACCCTTCATTTATATGTGTGTAGTACACAACACTGACCTAGCTAACACTGAGTTAGCTCCTAGAATGAGCAAAGTCCCTGACATTCCTGTTTGTATCTGTCAGCCAGGACTCCCTGATTGATCCAGGGTTAACAATCCCACTCAGGATTCTATGAAGTCCACCTGTCTGACATTGTTACAGTCACTACAAGTACTTTTAAAATGCACTTTCTGTTGTAATGTAGGAAAGCGTGGCAGCCAAATTGTACAGTGTACAAAACTGATTGTGTCACTGCACAGATTCCAAACCAGACAGGCCTTTAAGATAGAATCCCCATAGTCCTGGGAGATTGCTCTCTCATTAGACAGAGACCAGTGGTGGTGGTTTAATCAGGGGGTAGGGGTTATCAAGGAGAGAATTTTGGCTGGTGCACTAATTGAATCCACGCTGTTGGCATCACTCTGGATCACAAACCAGCCATTCAGCCAAGTGAGCTACCTCAAAATAGATATATGAACTTAGAATGTGATCTTGTAGTATTACCTTCATGTTCTCTATGTCGTGCAGTCAGTGTATTGTGTTCCGATAGTGTTGTGTATGTAATTTATAGTAATGTCAGCACAACATGCAGACTATAAGCCCATAATATTAAAACAGTGTAAATAGTTTTGTTAATTAACTTCAACTTACCTGTCTCAACAAGATTCTGACTGTCATAGTATTTGTAATGTGATCATAGAATCCCTATATTGTGGAACCAGGCCACTTGGCCCAACAAGTCCATACCGAACCATCAAAGAGTAACCCACCCAGACCCATTCCCCGACTATTCTATATTTCCCCTGACTAATGCACCTAGCCTACACATTCCTGAACACTATGGGCAATTTACCATGGCCAATTCACCTTACCTGCACATCTTTGGATTGTGGGAGGAAACTGGAGCACCCACAAGAAACCCACGCAGACACAAGGAAAATGTGTAAACTCCACACAGACATGTGAAGCAGCAATGCTAACCACTGAGCCACCGAGCCGTCCGTGACTTAGGGCAGCACTTTGTACTGACAGCATATACTGCCCCAAGGAACCACATTGTAGTGGCATGTCACATGACCATCTTTCTTGTGTGAGGTGGAATGAGGGGGATTGATCGTGACACTGGGAAGCGCTCCCTTGCTCAAAATGCCAGCACTGGACTTCAGCAAGGGTGGATGCAGCCTTGGTTTATCATTTTTAGCTTCTTGTGAGGCAACCCTTCAAGATTGAGGTTGATATTCCTCCACTCCAGAACTGTGCGTCCTGAGCAGTCTGATGCACTCTGGATCTGCACTCACCTGGGGCGGTGATGTTTGAAGAGGCAGCTGCTAGGGTCTATGCAGCTATTGCTGCTGCTTGCACTTGATCTCTATCTGAGCCTGTCAAAGATGCTCAATATGGCTGCCACCTTTGCTGATGCTTCTCCTCCATTTTTGACACCCTTAGGCAAGTGATTCCCATGAGCCAATAGGGATGTTGCACTTTCTCACAGTGGCTTTGAGGATGTCCTTGAAGTGTTTCCTCTGTGCCCCGGTAACAGTTTGCCATGATGGAGCTCAGCAGAGAGTTTTCTTCGGGTATTTGAAGAAGCAGCAGATGTTGCAGCCCATCCAATGGAGCTGATTTGTCAGTAACCAGAGCTTTGATGCTGGGAATGCTGCCCTGGGGTAGGGGGCACTGATATTGGGCCTTTGCCTCCCTACAATCCAGCAAATCCAATGTCAGTGATGTTCCTCCAAATATTTGAGATATCTGCTGTATATTGTCCATGTCGCTGACAAATGCAGGAGGGCTGGTAACGTTCCTATCCTGTAGACCACTGAGGTCTTCGTCACAAAATATTCTGTTTCCCAAATGGCCAAAGGCTGCACTGATACAGTGACAGCACCTCAGAGGTAGCAGCACTATCTCACAGTTACTGCATTACAATTTCTGACGAGATAACTTGAAATGGCAATGGTGACAGTAGTCAAATTTGACTTAGTGTCAGTATTTCGATCCTGTTTCCCAGTTCACTTCAATTTAAGAACAAGGTTTAATTTTGAACCTTGATGTTATTAGTTTTTCTTTGGCTTTACAGTTCTAAGTAATGTACTGGGACATGTTAAAGTCAATATCCTGAAAGAGTTTAATATAAAAACCCACAACCTCTTTGATCAGCCAGCTGTATTAAATTCCGCTTTCTCTGAATCCTGCTGATTTGGGTGAACACATTCTGCAACTTCAGTCTATAACCCTCCATCCTGGTTAGTTTTTATTCTTTTGGTGCTAGGCTGCACTCTTACCTTTTGAGTCAGAAGATTGTGGTTTCAAGACCGGGAACAGACACAAAATGCAATGTAGCTCTGATGTGGTGCTGCTCCCATTTAAATACTTTTTATAAAAGTTAATACAGGGAATATGGGCTTCGATGACCCGGGCTGCATTTATTGAAAAGGTGCTGAGCTGCTTTTTTTGAACCACTGCAGTCTATTTGGTGTAGAGGAAGGGAGGTCCTGGAATTTGATATTGAAGGAACTGTTCCATCCTTTGAATTTGATATTAAGATAAGGTCCCTCAGGTGGAGAAAAGAAACCCCCAAAAGATTTTTTTTATATAGGGATGCAGGGATACAGAATTGGTTATTCTAGCATAACATGCAGGTCATTATTTATCCATTATTTATCCAACTCGGCTAAATAATGGATAAACTGGTCAGGAATGCCTTGCTGTTTGTGGGATGTTACAGTGCTCCTATTAATTGTCATAAATCCTACATTATGCGAGAGATGCACTTCACAGGCTGTGAAAAGTGCTATATCAATGCAAGTTCTTTCTCTGATTGAAGCCAGATTACTATTTGTTTATGTAGCAATGAGTCATAGACTGTTTCAAGGCATTCTGTATTGGGAGGCCCCCAGCAGGGGTGATTTGTGATTTAGTCACACAATGGAGTTTAGATTAATTTATTATTACATACAGCCCATTTAATTCCTTTGTGAGAATTTTTTCACTAAATTTGCCTGTTTGTCACGTCCATTAGTGATCTTCTCTTCCCTGAGTTAGTGGTGATAATGTATGTTTAAAGCATTAGCTTTTTTAACCACTTACATGCCAAATTTATTTGGGAAGTTTCAGAATTGATCAAAATATATTTTGCTTTTGTACTTTTCTGACTGGATTTCGACTCTCCACACCCCATAATCTTGGTTCATCTCTACAGATCCTAATATGTAGCAGAGTCCATTCACCCATCATCCCCTGCAAATCATTGACCAAGATTGACACCTTTAAATATAAAATTCTCATTTTTTTTTCAAATTTGCTCGCTGTCAGTTGAAAAGCTGGTTTCTGATTAAGACTGGTGCTAACCATCTGGTTTCAACTCCTGAATGAACCAAGTCACCATGAAAGGCCCACCTTCTCAACCTCGTCCATTGCTTGAGGCATAGTCAGCCTCAGGTGAAATTGATCCCCAATGCAGCAAGACCTAGACAATATCCCAGCTTGGGCTGACAAGTGACATTCATGCCATACAATGGTCATCTCCAATAACAGAGAATGTAACCGTCACCCCTCAGCATTCAATGATATTACCATCACTGAATTCCCCACTATCAATATTCTGGCAGTTACCATTTGAACAGAAACTGGCCTGGACTACCCAAATAAATGCCATCTTACAAGGACAGGTCAGGGGCTAGAAATTCTGCAACAAGTAACTCATCTCTTGACTCCTCAAAGCCTGTCCACCATCTACAAGGCACAAGTCTGGAGTGTGATGGGATACTCCCCAATTTCCTGAATGGATGTAGATCCAATAACACTCAAAAAGCTTGACACCATTCAGGACAAAGCAGCCCGCTTGATTGGCACTACATCCACAAACATTCACACCCGCTGTTACTGACACTCAGTAGCAACAGTGTGCACCATTCTCAAGATCTACTCTAGAAAGCCCTTCTTGAAGAAGGGTTATGCCTGAAACGTTGATTTTCCTGTTCCCTGGATGCTGCCTGACCTGCTGCGCTGTTCCAGCAACACATTTTCAGCTCTAGAAACTCACCAAGGCTCCTCAGACAGCACCTTCCAAACCCCCACCACTACCATCCAGAAGGACAAGGGCAACTGATAAATGAAACCATCGCCATCTCCAAACCTGACTTGGAAATATATTGCCATTCCTTCACCGTGGCTGGGTCAAAATCCTAGAATTCTATCCCGAAGTGCATTGTGGGTTATCTACAGCAATGATTTGTAACTGTTCAAAGACACAGCTCAGTACCACCTTCTCAAGTGGCAACTAGTATAGCGCAATAATTATTGCTCCAGCTAATAAAGCCCATACCTCCAGAATGAATGTTTAAAAAGCTCTCTCCCTTCAGGGAGAGAGCAACCTATAGTTCACTGGGACTATGGGAACTTTCACCTCTTTCCCTATCTCTGCAGCATCCTCTGGTTTGTCAATATTTTTAATCAATCTGTCCAAGCATGTTATCTCTGGACTGGTTGGGATTTGACCCAGAGGGAGGGACACTAACACTGTGCCACAAGAGCCCATCTCGTTGTTTTATAAGTCAGTTCCCTCAGTTACCATTGCAGGGTTGTGAAAAAAGTTTGGAACTGATATATTACTTGAGAGTGTAGAGTTTATCCTTACATTGTCTGTCACGATTTTTATTGTTCCTTCAACAGGGGATTTACAGAGAAAGGTGATTGGAAACTAAATCATGGTTCCTGAAGACTTTCTAAAACCTCCACACAGGAGAGTGAGAGAGACTTAGAGAGAGATTTTGCAACTTTGCCTTTGTTTCTGTACTGCACTGGCCACACACTAGCCATGGTCACCTGGTCAGAAGCTAATCAAAACGTAATCGAGCAATTCTTCCTCTACTTCAGATCTCATTGCTCCATGCTATCTGGATTTGCTCTCCCCATTCCAGCGAAAATTGACATCATGTTCAACCCAAAAAAAATGTTTCAGGTAGCATGAAACTGCAGCCATTTCTTTTTCTGTGCAATCTCCTTGGTCTAAAGCAGTTTCTTTTTTTTAAGTCCACAGTCCAAAACATAAAGTAAAAAGATGTGAACTTTACATCCTTTGGCTGAACAGTATCTGTGTACTACGTTTTGTTGAAATGTACTCTTTAGTTTCAGTGATATATTGTTTGGAGGTAAAGAGACCAAAAAGATGTGAAAACATTGACTCTGTCCACCTTCAGTACAATAATATGCTCCATATACAAATAATTCAATTTTCTAGCATCCACAGTATGAGGTGAGGCAAATCTTTTTAACATAGTAGGTTTTTATGATCTGGAATGTCTAATGAACGGTTGTTTGAAGAAGATTCAACACTTAATTTTGAAAGAAAACTTAACTTATACTTGAAAAGGAGAAATTGCAGATCAACAGGGGAAGAGTAGTCTCAGAAGGTTGGCTTGAATGGCCTCATCTATGCTGTGAAATTCTGTTTCTTTTTTTGTATATTTTACTTATATATGAAAGACTCACGTCGAACTATTGCTCGCTTCAGTCATGCCAACAAGACAAGCTTTCTGTCATTGTCTCTGCTTGGCTGCATAATAATCAGGCAAACGTGCCTTTAACACTTAACTGAACTGTTCTCAAACTTGTCCCTGATCTGTAACTCTGTGAACAATGTCTCAGTGAATGGAATTAAGGTAAGAGATGGGAGGAGCTGGGATTGTTCTCCTTAGATCAGAGAAGGTTTTGAGGAGATTTAGTGGGAGAGTTGAAAAGTATGAATGACTCTGCTAAAGTTAGTGCAGAGAAACTATTTCCAGTCACTCAACAGTCAGTAACCAAAGGACGCAGAATTAAGATGACTGGTAGAAGAATTAGAGCTGCACAAGGAAAAAGGCTGGTGGAAGCAGAATTAATAATAAATTTTAAGAGCGAATTTGGGAATGATACATAAATGGGAATGAATGCAAGGCTCTGGAGAAGAAGCAGATTGAATAGTTGTTTCAAACAGCTAGCACAGGTCTGAAAGGCTGAATGGCCTCCTTCAGAGCTCCAGCATTCTATTGTTCTGTGAATTATTACTGAATGCCATCTAGAGACTGAATGGCAACATTGCAGCCTCCTTCAGTAAATCAAAAGTCAACAAGAGTCCCATATGACATGTCAACTTCTGTTTCCTTTTCTCTATTATTGTTTATTCCAGGGATTTCGATTTTTATGTCTGATTTTCATTGTCTTCTTTTTAAAAAGTTCTTGTCGGTCCTTATTTACTGCCCCCTCTGCTCTCTCATTTCAGTTACAGTTTATTTTCCCTACTTTCTATTTCTTTGTCATACATTCTGTTTCTCTCCTTTAGAGCCATAGAGATTTTACAGCCTGGATAAAAGTCCTTCAGTGTATTGTGCCTGTGCTGGTCATCAAACATCATCTATTCTGATTCCATTTTCCAACACTTGGCCCATAGCCCTCTGCATTTTGGTATTTTGAGTGTTCATCTAAATACCTCTTAAATGTCTTAAGGGTTCCTGTCTCCACCATGCTCTTTTAGGTAGTGAGTTTCAAATAATATCTGGGTGACAATAGACAATAGGTGTAGGAGTAGGCCATTCTGCCCTTCGAGCCTGCACCACCATTCATTATGATCATGGCTGATCATCCTCAATCAGTATCCTGTTCCTGCCTTATCTCCATAACCCTTGATTCCACTATCCTTGAGAGCTCTATCCAACTCTTTCTTAAATGAATCCAGAGACTGGGCCTCCACTGCCCTCTGGGGCAGACGTTTCTCCTCATCTCTGTCCTAAATGGTCCACCCCATATTTTTAAGCTGTGTCCTCTGGTTCGGGACTCACTCATCAGCGGAAACATGTTTCCTGCCTCCAGAGTGTTCAATCCTTTAATAATCTTATATGTCTCAAGGAAAGATATTTCCTCAAATCCCCTCTAAACCTCCTGCTCTTTACCTTAAAGCTGTGCCTCCTGGTTTTCTCTTCGAGTCAGCCCTTTAACAAGCTTTCCTTCCTGACCCACAGGTGGCAGTGCCAGCCATGGATAGTACCATCACACTCTGGCAGTTCCTGCTGCAACTTCTCCTGGAGCCCAAGAATGACCACCTGATCTGCTGGACATCGAATGATGGGGAGTTCAAACTGCTCAAGGCTGAGGATGTGGCCAAACTCTGGGGATTTCGCAAAAACAAGCCCAACATGAACTATGATAAGCTGAGTAGAGCTCTGCGATATTATTATGACAAGGTACAGGCTACTATTTCCACATTTTTTGGCAAAATGGTCCGAGACAAAGCAGATCACCGTTTTCTCAATCAAGCGAGAAGTCAAACCAATTGGCGGCTCAGTGATTAGCACCGTTGCCTCACAGTGCCAGGGACCTGGGTTTGATTCCAGCCTTGGGTGACTGTCTGTTTGGAGTTTGCACATTCTCACTCAGTCTTCATGGGTACCCTTCGGGTTCTCCAGTTTCCTCCCACAGTCCAAAGATGTGCAGGTTAAATGGATTGGCCAGGCTAGAGTGTCCAGGGTGTGCAGGCTAAGTGGATTAGCCATGGGAAATGTGGGGATATTTAGGAGGGTTTGATTGGGATGCTGTTTGGAGGGTCATTGGGGATAGGCTAATGGGTGTGGGTCTGTGTGGGATACTCTTTGGAGGGTAAGTGTGGATGTGATGAGCTGAATGACCTGCTTCCACACTGTAGGGGTTCTATGGTTCTAAAGGCCAAGGCTAATAATACCATAAGACAAAAGAGCAGAAGAAGGCCATTCAGCCCATCGAGTCTGCTTCACTATTCATGGCTAATCTGATAATCCTCAACCTGTCTTTTCTCCATCACCCCTGATTAAAAATCTGTCCATCTCAGCCTTGAATATACTTAACAACTCAGCCTTGGCAGCCCTTTGTGGTAAAGAATTTCACAGATTCACTGCCTCCTGAGCACAGAAATTCCTCCACAACTCTGTGTGACCCTTTACTCTGAGATCCAGATCTCTCCACAGGGGAAGAAACCTTTCTGAATCTAACCTATCAAGTCCCTTAAGAATCTTGCAAGTTTTGATACTGCCACCTCTCATTCTATAAACTCCAGGCCCAAACTACTCAACCTTTTCTATTCAGACAGTCCCTCCACACCCGGGACCAACCTGTTGAACTTTCTCTGGACCATATCCAATGCCAATACACCTTTACTTAGATAAAGGGCTGAAAGCTATTGCAGTGGAGGCTTGGATTCAAATCCCAGTTGATTAGCTTCAATTTTGTTTAAAGTTTATCTCAATGGTGACCATGATCTCTAGCATCTACAGTCCTCACATCCTCCATGTAACTACTGATAATTCATAATATCCTGTAGTGAGGAAAATCTACCATCCTTATGCAGTCTGGCCCAA
Source organism: Chiloscyllium plagiosum (assembly GCF_037043375.1). Taxonomy (NCBI): domain Eukaryota; kingdom Metazoa; phylum Chordata; class Chondrichthyes; order Orectolobiformes; family Hemiscylliidae; genus Chiloscyllium; species Chiloscyllium plagiosum. Next base: position 7,921,701 of record NW_028270164.1, read on the forward strand.
ATACTACTCCAGACCTGCAGCAATGTGGTTGACTATTAACTCCCTCAGAAATGACCCAGAGAGCCACTCAGTTCAAGGGCAATTAGGGATGGGGGACAAAAGCTGGTCTCACCAGTGATGCCCACATTTCATGAAAGGATAAATTTGCAAAACAAGAAGTTCTGTCTGACTTTAGAGTTTGCATGTTCTCCCTGTGTCTGCGTGGGTTTCGTCCGGGTGCTCTGGTTTCCTCCCACAGTCCAAAGATGTGCAGGTCAGGAGGATTGGCCATGCTAAATTAGCCATAGTGTCCAGGGATGTGCAGGCTAGGTGGTTTAGCCTTGGGAAATGCAGAGCTACATGGATAAGATAGAGGTGTTACAGGGATAAGATAAGGGTGTGGGCCTGGGTATGATGCTCTTTTGAGGGTCCTTGTGGACTTAGGGATTGTATGGCTTGCTTCAACGTGGAGGGATTCTATGATGACTCTGAATTGAGCAGCAGTTCCACATAAAAGGCAGGCAAGTCAGCATTTTCAAAGTATTTACTGCATTCTGATCTTTTTGCTTATTCCGCAGAACATTATTAAGAAGGTGAACGGACAGAAATTTGTCTATAAGTTTGTGTGCTATCCGGAAATACTGAACATGGACTTCAACATGGTGGGCCGGCCTGAGAAAGGAATGGACATGGCTTTGCCTGACATAAGTCGGCCACAAAAGGACAAGGAGAACCACAGCCAGGAGAAAGCAACCTCTTCCTCCAAGATCTCGAGTCGCAATGACTACATCCGCTCAGGGCTCTACTCGTCCTTCACTTTGAACTCGCTACAAACTAATCCCAACATCTTTAAGTCCATTAAAATCGAGAACCCTGGTGAGAAACTACCGGAAGAGAAAAAGAAGAAGAAGCCACCTCCTCAGGAACCGGTCACGGTCATTAAGTTTGTAACCAACCCACCGAATAGGGAGCTGCCGGCTGCTATGGTAGAACCTGTGGTGGTGCCCTCGGTTGCGGTGACCCCACCGAACCCCACATCGTCAGAGGAGTCCCTGACTGTGCCAAACATAGTGACGTCCTTCGCCTCGACTCCATCCTCCGTCTCGCCCCCCACGCCTCTGCCATTGAGTCCTGGCTCACCCATTTTAGAGCCCTCGCTGGATCCTGTTGCTGGTCTGGCCGTGGAGACTGAGTTGGCCACCAGCCCATCAGATGACCTGACCCAGTCTCTGGAACTCTCCTCAGACGGGGAAGATCCATCGCTGGACAGCTCGGAAACCAGACATCACAAGGGTCGGTCAAAGAAGCCTAAGGGACTGGAACTGACTCCAGCTTTGGTTATTACCAGCAGTGATCCAAGCCCTCTGGCTCTGCCAAGTCCTCCCCTCCCAGCAGCATCATTGACACCTGCCTACTTAACCCAGGTCAGCCAACTGGAATGTTCTTCAATCTCAATGTTTATTTCTCATTAAGATTAATGGAACCTCTGGTCTCACTCTTGCTGGCAGTGCTACCCTCATAGATAATCTATTTAAAATAAAAGTTGACATATTAGTAGCAGGAGTGGCACAGTGGCACAGTGGTTAGCACTGCTGCCTCACAGCACCAGGGACCCGGGTTCAATTCCACTCTTGGGTGACTATCTGTGTGGAGTTTGCACATTCTCCCTGTGTGGGTTTCCTCCAGGTGATCCGGTTTCCTCCCCCAGTCCAAAGCTACACAGGTTAGATGGATTGGCCATACTAAATTGCCCACAGTGTCCAGAAATGTGGAGGTTAGGTGGCCAGTGTTGGACTGGGGTGGACAAAGTTAAAATTCACAAAACACCAGGTTATAGTCCAACAGGTTTATTTGGAAGCACTAGCTTTCAGAGTGCTGCTCCTTCATCAGGTAGTTGTTAGGTGGATAAGCTGTGGAAAATGCAGGGTTATAGGGATAGAGTTGTGAGGGTGAATTTGGGTGAGATGCTCTTCGGACAGTTGGTATGGAATTGATGGGCTGAATGGCCTGCTTCCACACTGTAGCGATTTTATGAGTAGGCTCTACCTCACTTTGCATTGAGAGTGTGGTGCTGGAAAAGCACAGCAGGTCAGGCAGCATCCAAGGACCAGGGGAATTTATGTTTTGGGCATAAGCCCTTCATCAGGAATTGTTTTCTGATCGTTTTCCAAATGACGGGCTTATGCCCGAAACATCAATTGTCCTGTTCCTCAGATACCTGACCTGCTTTGCTTTCCCAGCACCACAATCTCGACTCTGATCTGCAGTCCTCACTTTCTCCTCGTCTCCTTCACTTTGAAACTAGCCAGCCACGAAGAGCTGGTTAGCTCAGTTGGCTGAATGTGTAGATTGTAATGCAAAGTGACAAACAACAGTAAGGCTTCAATTCCCACAGTTGAGATTACCATGGAGGATTGGCCTTCTCATCCTCTCCCCTTGCCTGAAGCATGGCGACCCTCAGATTAAACCATCACCAGTCATCTCTCTCTAATGAGAGGCAGCCCTCTGTGCTGGAAAGACTATGTTAAAAATCACACAACACCAGGTTATAGTCCAACAGGTTTATTTCAAAGTACAAGCTTTCAGAGCGCTTCTGTTTTGTGAGACCAGGGCAACTTTGCATTTCACCTTTTTGATCGCCCACTCAGTAGGATCATTGCTGACACTCTATGATGTCTCAACATTCCCATGCTATCCCTTAATCCTAAAGGTTTATTGATCTCCATCATGCCTATTATCAGTGACTGAGCATCTATGATCTTCTGAGCAGAGATTTGCCAAGACTCTCAGTCCTCTTAAAAAAAATTCACTTCACACTCCCCCTCCTCAATCATTGATACCCAAATCAGGGGAAACAGCCTCTGTGCATCAACCATAATCAGTTCAACAGTAAAAATCAAATGTGCAAAAAAGCCCATGTATTTACATGTGTACAAGAATTACAAGGATTTACATGTATTTGGAAAAGCACGGGCTGATTAGGGATGGAGTCAAGATTAGGGATAGTCAGCATGGCTTTGTGCATGGCAAATCATGTTTCATGAACTTGGTTGAGATTTTTGAAGAAGTAACAAAGAGGATTGATGAGGGCAGAGCAGTAGATGTGATCTATATGGACTTCAGTAAGGTGTTCAACAAGGTTTCCCATGGGAGACTGATTAGCAAGGTTAGATCTCATGGAATACAGGGAGAACTAGCCGTTTGGATACAGAACTGGCTCAATGGTGGAAGACAGAGGGTTGTGGTGGAGGGTTGCTTTTCAGAGTGACAGCCTGTGACCAGTAGTATGCCTCAAGGATCAGTCCTCGGTCCTCTACTTTTCATCATTTATATAAATTATTTGGATGTGAACCTAGGAAGTATAGTTAGTAAATTTGCAGATGACACCAAAATTGGAGGTGTAGTGGACAGCGAAGAAGGTTACTTCAGATTACAACAGGATCTTAATCAGATGGGTCAATGGGCTGAGAAGTGGCAGATGGAGTTTAGTTTAGATAAATGCAAAGTGCTGCATTTTGGAAAAGCAAATCAGAGCAAGTACTGTAATGGTAAGGTCCTGGGAGTGTTGCTGAACAAAGAGACCTTGGAGTGCAGGTTCATAGTTCCTTGAAAGTGGAGTCGCAGGTAGATAGGATAGTGAAGAAGGCGTTTGGTATGCTTTCCTTTATTGATCAGAGTATTGAGTAGAGGAGTTGGGAGGTCATGTTGCGGCTGTACAGGACATTGGTTTGGCCACTGTTGGAATATTGTGTGCAGTTCTGGTCTCCTTCCTATCAGAAGGATGTTGTGAGAATTGGAAAGGTTCAGAAAAGATTTACAAGGATGTTGCCAAGGTTGGAGAATTTAAGTTCTGGGAAGAGATTGATTCAGCTAGGGTTATTTTCCCTGGAGCATCGGAGGCTGAGGGGTAACTTTTATAGAACTTTATAAAATCATGAGGGGCATGGATAGGGTAAACAGAAAAGCTTTATTCCCCGGGATATGGGATTCCAGAACTAGAGGGCATAGGCTTAAGGTGAGAGGGGAAAGATATAAAAGGGACCTAAGGGGCACTTTTTCACGCAGAGGGTGGTATATGTGTGGGATGAACTGCCAGAGGAAGTGGTGGAGGCTGGTACAATTACAGTATTTAAAAGTTATGATTCGGAGGTGCCGGTGTTGGACTGGGGTGTACAAAGTTAAAAATCACACAACACCAGGTTATAGTCCAACAGGTTTAATTGGAAGCACTAGCTTTCAGAGCGCCGCTCCTTCATCAGGTGATATTGAAGGACACAATTGTAAGGCACATAATTTATAGCAAGAATTTACAGTGTGATGTAACTGAAATTATACATTGAAAAATACCTTGGTTGTCTGTTGAGTCTTTCATCTGTTTGAATACCATGATAGTTTCACTTCTTTCATGTGTAAATCACAAAACCTTTTTTTTTTTAAAAGTTGCATTCTCAGGTTAGCTGTAACAATTGATGTTGGCTAGACAATATGTTGAAGGTATTGGTCCCCTATGTTCACTGTCTATGCCATGATGTTTAGATTGATTCTAATCTAAAAAGTGAAATAACAGAGTTTTACATGAGTTCATGCATTTTTTGAGCAAAGTACAATTTAACTCTGGAAATACAAATTCACCCCATAAAATATATGTGTGCATGTGGATCTTTGTCTGTTTGTGTATGTATCTGTCTGGGTTGGGGGTTGTGAGTGTGTGAGGGAGTGTATATGTGTGTTTAGTGAGGGTAGAGTGTCTTAAGTCTGTGAGGGGGTGCATGCGTGAATGTGGGAGTGTGTGTGCGTGTCTGGGGTAGGGGGTTGTGAGTGTCTGTGAGAGAGAGTGGATATGTGTGTGTATGAGTGTAGAGTGGTACAAGTCTCTGAGAGGATGCCTGTAGGGGTGTGTGTGAGTGTCTGTGTGTGTGTCTGTGTATATGTGTGTCCGTGTGTATGTGTGTGTAGGAGTGTCTCTGTATGTGTATAGTGCAATGGTGGTCACCTGTAATGTGACATGAACCCAAGGTCCTGGTTGAGGCCCTCCCTATGGGTACTGAATTTAGCTATCAGCCTTTGCTCGGCCACGTTTTGCTGCTGCCTGTCCTGAAGTCCGCCTTGGAGGATGGTCATTCAAAGGTCCGAGACTGAATGTCCTGGACCACTGAAGTGTTCCCCAACTGGGAGGGAACCCTCCTGTCTGTTGGTTGTTGTGCGGTGTCCATTCATCCGTTGCCGTAGCCTTTGCTCAGTTTCCCCAATGTACCATGCCTCAGGGCATCCTTGCCTGCAACGTATAAGATAGACAACGTTGGCTGAGTCACATGGTTACCTGCCACGTACAAGGTGGGAGGTGATCCCACATGTAATGGTAGTATCCATGTCCACACTCTGACACGTCTTGCAGCGCCTACCGTGACAGGGTTGTATGGAGTTGTCCTGAGAGCTGGGCAGCTTGCTATGAACAATGATCTGTTTGAGGTTTGGCGGTTGTTTAAAGGCAAACAGTGGAGGTGTGGGGAAGGTCTTGGTGAGGTGCTCATCCTCATTGATAATGTGTTGCAAGTCACGAAGAACATGGTGTAGTTTTTCAGCTCCTGGGAAGTACTGAACAACGAAGGGTACCCTGTTGGTTGCAGCTCGTGTCTGTCTCCTGAGAAGGTCATTACGGTTCCTTGCTGTGGCACATCGGAACTGGCGGTCGATGAGTTGAGCATTGTACCTCGTTCTTGTGAGGGTATCCCTGAGTACTTCCAGGTGTCTGTCACGTTCCTCCTCATCTGAGCAGTTCTGATGTATGCATAGGGCTTGTTCATAGGGGATGGCTGTTTTAATATGTTTTGGGTGGAAGCTGGAGAAGTGTAGCATTGTGAGATTGTCTGTGGGTTTGCGGTAGAGTGTGGTGCTGAGGTGTCCATCCTTGATGGAGTTGCATGTGTCCAAGAATGAGACAGACAGTCGAGAGTAGTCCATGGTGAGTTTGATGGTGGGATGAAACTTGTTGATATCACTGTGCAGTTTTATCAGTGACTCCTCGCCATGGGTCCAGAGGAAAAAAATGTTGTCAATGTACCTGGTGTACAATGTTGGTTGGAGATCCTGCATAGAGAAGAAATCTTGTTCGAACCTGTGCATAAAAATGTTGGCATATTGGGGTGCAAATTGGTCCCCATGGCTCTTCCATGTGTCTGGATGAAGAACTGGTTGTCTGGATGAAGAACTGTAAATCGCTGACTCTAATACACCTATTTAAAAGGGAACATTTGATTACGATTAAATTATAAGTATAAAGGAGGGAATTTATAATCTTAAATTATAGCATTGTTGCTGAAATTGAGATGTAGTTCCATCTCACCAGTTGTTGGGAACCTCAAACATATCAGCTAGTACCACATCTTCCTCTCCAGGGACATCCAGCTGTGCACTTGGCCACAAAAGAGAGGCAGACAGCAGCATAGAACAATTCCCTGAACAACACTCTGCCTGATTCCATACATATCTGTTGCTAATGTCTGTCAGTTGCTATTTTCACGCATTTATCATGTGTCTTGATTGACATTTTGCTTAGTTGGTTAAACAGCTGGGTGGATACCTGACAATGGTGATTGATTGATTTTGTTATTTGCCTGAAATTCTGGATTTCTTTCCTAACCACCTCCACCTCTTCTACCCTCATCTCTATCCTGAAAGGGAGAACTCGAATTTTAAAACAGTCCACATTTTGTTCTCAGCCACATGAGGAATCACTATTTCCCCCTTACACCTTGTTAAGATAATTCAGGATCATGTACGTTTCAGTCAAGTCACCCCCGACACTTCTGACCTCCAGTGGAAACAAAAACCAAAAGAATTGTGGATGTTGTCAATCAGAAACAAAAGCAGAAGTTGATGCAAAACGTTGAGTAGGACAGGTAGCATCTGTGAAGAGAAATCAGAGTTATCATTTCAGGTCTGGTGACCCTTCCTCAGAACTCAAGTTCACAACTCACTTCTGAGGAAGGGTCACTGGACCTGAAACATTAACTCTGATTTCTCTCCACAGATGCTGCCAGACCTGCTGAGTTTTTCCAGAAATTTCTGTTTTTATTCCAGTGGAACCCAGTCCAGCCTGCCCAATCTTTCCACATAAGGTATCGTTCTAACAAACCTCCTCTGAGCCACCTCTAGTGCATTTACATTCTTGTTTAAATAAAGAGACCAAAACTACACATGGTATTTGAAATGTTGCCTCATGAATGCCCCATATAATTAAAATATAACACCTTTTTTATGTTTAATTCCACTCATAATAAAAGATAGGATTTCATTAACATTGTTCTGATTGTGTGCTGTACTCACACATTAACAACCACAGCAAGGGCTGGAGAATCTGGAAACATCTGTAGAAAAAAGATAAACAGAGTTAATGTTTTGTGTCTGGTATGAAAGGAGTAAAAGGACATTTTAATCCGCTGAGATGTGGAAGGAAATGGGGAATACTGTTTGAGCTAATGGCAGCATCTGTGCAAAGTTCAGAAGTCACATGACACCAGGTTATAGTCCAACAGGTTTATTTCAAATCACAAGCTGTCAGAGTGCTGTGACTTCTGACTTTGTCCACCCCAGTCCAACACTGGCATCTCCACATCATGGCTACTGTGCAGTGAGTGCACAACCACAATCACCTGATGAAGGAGCAGCGCTCCGAAAACTAGTGCTTCCAATTAAACCTGTTGGACTATAACCTGGTGTTGTGTGATTTTTAACTTTGTGCAGTAAATGCTTTGTAACAATAATAATCATGTCATTCTGTCCTTATCCTCTTGTATTTTAGACCTTCAATCAATGGAAGCAGACTGTTTCGATCTAATCCTGGCCCAGCTCTACATCACTTTAAACCTCTTAAACTCAATAAATGTTCACTTACCTCAGCCTTGCAAATTACCCCTCCCCAACACTCATGGATGGGTGTGTGTCTGTGCGTGTGCACACACGTGTTTGTGATATAGTTCCAGACTCCAAGGATTCTTTGTATGAAGGAATGCATCCTGACATCACCCACTCTGGTGTATCAGTGAATTTGACCTTTTTATCTGTCGTTAATGACAATTACAACCTTGTACTTTTTTATTCTGTTTCAGACTCCATTCTTACTGACTCCCAGTCCATTATTGTCCAGCATCCATTTCTGGAGTACCCTTAGTCCAGTGGCCACACTCAGTCCAGCCCGAATGCCTGGAACCAGCACTTTATTTCAAGTAAGTATGGGTCATGAGATCTCTGGAGTAGTCATTTACTTTCTTTATTCATTCATGGGCTGTGAACATCACTGGCAAGACTGGAACTTGTTGCACATCCCTGACTGTCCTTGAACTGGATGGCTTGCATGGCCTTTCAGAGGGCAGTTAAAAATCAACCACATTGCTGTGGGTCTGGACTCACAGGTAGGCCTGACTGGCTTAGACAGCAGATTTCAAAGAATCAGAAAAGTACAAAAGAGGCACTTCAGCCCATTGAGAGTGTTGTGTTGGAAAAGCACAGCAGGCAGCATCCGAGGAGCAGGAGAATTGCTGTTTTGGGCATAAGCCCTTCACAGGTTTAGGGTGAGAGGGGAAGGATATAAAAGACCTAAGAGGCAACCTTTTCCCACAGAGGGTGGTGTGTGTCTGTGTAACAGGCTGCCAGAGGAAGTGGTGGAGGCTATTACAATTGCAACAGTTAAAAGGCACCTGGGTGGGTAAATGAATAGGAAGGGTTTGGACGGATATGGGCCGGGTGCTAGCAGGTGGGACTAGGTTGGGTTGGGATATCTGGTCGGCATGGGAGAGTTGGAGTGAAGGGTCTGTTTCCGTGCTGTACATCTCTATGACTGTCAGGAAAAATGATGAAGGGCTTAAGCCTGAAACATCGATTCTCCTGCTCCTCGGATGCTGCCTGACCTGCTGTGCTTTTCCAGCAACACACTCTCGACTCTGATCTCCAGCATCTGCAGTCCTCACCTTCTCCTTCAGCTCATTGAGTCTGTACCACCAAGCCTATGCTAAATCTACACTAGTCCCATTTTCCATCACTAGGCCCATAGCCTTGCCTTCCCAAAAGGATATCAATGTACCAGTGAGGTTTCTACACAATCATTGATGGCGTCATGATTAGCAATACCAAGACTTGCTTTCAATTTCAGGATTACCAGTTGAATTTAAATTTCCCAGAGCATTAACCTGGGCCATTTTTTGTATCACGGTACCATCATCTCCTCCAGATTGATGGAATTAATTGTATATTTAAACCCTGGCAACAAGACTCCCTTTCAGACCGGTTGACCCATTTGAAATGTCGCACCCAATAAGGTGTGACACTTGACACCACCATCACCTTCTCAAGGGCAATTCGGAAAGGGCAATGCTTACTAGCTCAACCAGTGATGCCTACAGCCTGAAAATGAATAAAAGTAAAGCTCCCTGTGTACGGCACTGTAATGTCAGTCTGGATGTTGCCGTTATGTCTTGCAGTCCTGAGGGAGTGCTGCACTGCCAGGTGAGCCATCAAACCTATTGGCCATCCCGGAATCCAGCTTCAAAGCTTTGAAGGTCATCACCTTCCACTGGGATCTTTTAACTCTCAGTAATATTTGATTTGCAGACAGTTTCCATATGAAGTAATCCATGCCCAAATCCAGCAAGACTTGGACAATATCCAGGCTTGGACTGAAAAGTGGCAAGTAACATTTGTGCCACACAAATGCCAGGCAAAGACCATGTCCAAAAGAGAAATATAACCATTGTCCTTTACATTCAATAGTATTACCATTACTGAATCCCCCATTAACAACAACATGGGGTTACCTTTGACCAGAAACTAACTGGAGCAGTCATTAAAGTACAATGGCTACAAAAGCAGGTCAGAGGCTAGGAATCCAGTTACTCACCTCCTGACTCCACAAAACCTGTTCACCATCAATAAGGCACAAGTCAGGAGTGTGATGAGATACTCCCCTGGATGGGTGCAGCTCCAACAACACTCAATAAGCTTGACACCATCTAGGACAAAGCAACTCGCTTGATTGGCACCACATCCATGAACATCCCCTCCCTTCATCAGTGACGCTCAGTAACAGCATTGCATACCATCTGAAAGATGCATTTCAGAAATTCACCAAGATAACGCCTTCCAAACGCGCAACCACTACCTTCTAGAAGGACAGCAGATACCACCACTCCAATTCACTCACCATCCTGACTTGGAAATATATTGCTGTTCCTTCACTGTCACTGGGTCAAAATCTTGGAATTCCTGCCCTACCAGTATTGTGGGTTTATCTACAGCACAGGGACTACAGCAGTTCAATAAGGCAGCTCCCCACCACCTTCTCAAGAGCAACTAGAGACAAGCACTAAATGCTGACCAAGCAAGGCCTATGACACGAGTAATTTTTTTTAAAAAAGTCATGTAGAGCAGTATGAAATGTTCCAACAAAGTGGTGTTTTATTGTGTTCAGGTGGCTAAATAAACGTAAGTTCCAGTTGATGATGCAAAAGGTGGCAGTAAAATATGTATAGTTTTCTTCTAACAATCAGCTTTTGTTTTTTGCAGTTTCCAAACATTGCCAACAGTCACATGCAGATCCCACTATCGAGTGTGGATGGCTCATCAACTCCAGCCTCCTTGTCACCAGACCTTCAGAAGGCCTAACAAGGAAGCTGTCATGTCATGATGCCTTGCCTGTGCAACAAGGTTACAAAGGGAGCTCCTCTCTGAGGAGTTGTGATGACCAGTTGTGATGATGCCAACCCGTGTAAAATTGGTGATCAGGTATCTGAGACCTCAACTGGCAGCTGTGATGGCAGGCCCCTGCCCAGAACAACGTGGTATGCTGGCATAACGATGGCAACAATAGGACTTGTTTCATTGTTCCTTTTACTTTTAATCTTTGATTTGGAATCCACTTACTTTACTGATTCCATTTAATCAAACAACCGTGACGAGATTTAACGCTGTATCAATGCAAGTGATATGGAATGGACAACGTTTTGCATATTTCAAAATTTCTCTGGCACTACCCAGTTATTTTGGAGTTCCTGCACCTGTACAGACCTTATTGTTCAGCTCGAAGCAGTGATCTCAAGGGAAGGCAGTTGACTTTTCTGTTTTAGATCTCCGTTGCTGCCTTTATCTTCTGCATCCTCACTGATTTATGAGGGATGGAGATTATGTCTAACTGGAAGACCAAAAAGAGCTTGAGTCACACTGCCCGGCACTCTCTCCATCTTTTCAGATTGGAATTCACCTGTAGAATGTGAACAGCAGCTTTCAAAGTGTTCCTTCATTAAGTTTCATTGCTGAGGCTCCCACAGTCTCAGCTGCACAACTGATTTCAAGAAACGGGAATCCCACACCCAGACTACATATCATCAGTGCAGCCTGCTCCTCCTATCCCTTGGGAGAGACCTGCCCCTTCTCCATTACTTGGATCTTCACTTTTGTGAGTGAAGGCAGGGCCTGTCTGGAATCTGCTATGTGTGTGCGACAGGACTTAAAGAACCACACTCTCAGCTCCTTCTGTCCACTGCCAGTGCACCTATGGGGCAATTTATGAATACCACTTCAGTTTTGATGGGCAAAGTTGCTCTGCCCAGGCTGAAGAATTACATTTATCAACTGAACCCACGGCAGGTTGCGTTGTAGCTTTTCCTTGATTTGATAAACAAAGGCCCCTCTCAGTTTTCTGGTACCCACCGAAAACTTCATCTGTAGTTCTGCCTAGCCCCCCAGCTTCCACCATTTGATGACTCTATCCCACCAACTCACACTGTTCAAACTATTAGTTCCACCATCTCTGTTCCTTTTCATGAGGCCTATCGTTGCAATTCCACTTCTATCATATCTTCGTCTCCACTTCCAACTTGGTGCCTCTTTTCTTCTCTCTGGGAAGCTTCAGCCTCTTTAATTTTATTAGCTCTTCAGCTTTAACTAGCTGATGCATCCCATTCTTTATCTTTCATCCCTTATAATTTCTCTCATTTTCTGCTCCACTATTCCATGACATTGCTTTTACCCCCAATGAATAACTTGATCATGAGCTGGATTTAATTGCACTGAGTACAAATCAACAGATTTTGAACAGATGATAATTTTTCTCAAAGTTTAAGTTTTTTTTAACATCAAGGAAATTAACAAATGAGCAAACACTGTCTGAGGTTCAGTATTGATTTATAATGCTATATTTGCTTTAGGTAGATGAAATCTCTTGTTTTTCTATTAGGATGTCATCTCATTTTTTGACTGGCATGCAAAGGGACTGTGTGTGGGTTTTGTGCAGGTGGATGATTAAACCAAACTCGTTCCTCAACGCGATGATGGTTATGTCACACCAAACCTTTTCCTCTCGAGGAGACCTTTATTGGGTCTTTTTTTCTGAAAAGCAATCATTTGCAGGCTATGGGCATTGCTGGCTAAAGCCACATTTGTTGCCCATCTATCACTGACCTTGAGAAGGTGTTGGTGTGTTACCTGCATGAACCATTGCAATCCCGTGTGGTGTAGGGGCACAGTCAATGCTGCTGGTGGACTAGGTGGGAGTTTTCCAAGATGTTTGCATGTCATATAAATGGTTGGTGCTTCAAAACATTTAGCGAGATGTTTTATTTTGTAAGTTTTTAATGGTACATGAAAGATTTGGGTGCTAAGTTGGTTTTCTGAGTTCTAATCTCATTGCAATGCAAAGAATACTGCACACTAACAAAACGAAATACTTTCCATTTTTAGTGACCAACATTCTAACACATGAACGTATGAATTAAGAGCAGAAGAAGGCCATTCAGCCTTCCCTCACAGCCTAGCATCTCACCAGCATCACCTCCCAAATGACTCAACTCTTCCAGCCAAGCCTTGTTGCCATCAAATCAAATCTTTGATCAATCCTTGAGGAGCAATGCTTGTTTTTGATCCTAAGGGTGGTGTCACCGTGTTTTGAAAATGGATGTCATGCTGTAATCAGGTTGAAATGAGCATAACGTTTGATATGATGTTGGGAAGGGAAGTATCCCTCAGCCAATGTTCCTCCCTGAAGGAGCAGCAACTAAACAAAGAGATAGATTAACGAGTCAGCGCATTGTCACCCTGAGAGATGCTAGAATCACTTCATCTGTCACTATAGATAATGTGGCCACACTTCACAAAGGAATTGTTAAGTGGAAATATTTCAGCACTTTTTAAGAACTGATTAAAAGCAAGAATCATCGTTTGTGATATTTCTGTTCAATCCTAATTTTCAACTGAATCAAAACTTGGCTCTGGCTGGATGCTAAGGGGACGTGATAATGCCAATTAGCATCACTTCAGTGTCAGAATTTAGTCATAAATTCTGACCAAACAGGTTTCAAGAACAAAGACATTTTCTGAGTAGAGTGACATGGGCAGATCTTTTGATATACATTTCCATCGTATCTGTTTATCACTCGCCAACGAACTAATTACAGAGCTGACGAGCAGAGAACGTAAATCGAGTGAAATCAACTGGGCATCTAGGCCAGTGCCAAGAGCAAAGTGTTTTGGGCAAGTATGCAAGCACCAGAAATGAAGCTACTGGGATTGAGAGCTCTTCCTTAACTTTCAAGGAATGGAATAAATTTGCCAACATCTTTTTTTTTGAAAACGGATTATTTAATCTAGTTGAAGCTGACTGTGAGGGTCTTGTTTTCCAGTTGGACTAAACATCTCCATTTGTTATTGAAAGTGCAGAGTGGTCAGGAAAGCAAGAAACTCACTTCCCAATCCCATGTGCAAGGGGTTTGAGGTGTTTCTGGATGCTGACAACAGGCAAGAAGCAGAGGGGCAGAGTGGTGAGAGATGAGACACTCATCACTGAGAGTTGCCCACTGTGCCAATTCCAAAACTTTACTGGGGTGTGAGCGGGATCATTTGTGCATATTTGCTTTATTTACATTGAAAATTTATTGAAATTCATGAACAAAAACTTCCACAGCAGAAGATTCAGAGGAGGAAGAAATAGAGTTTAGCTTTAAACACAAATCAGACTTGTTTTGTATTTTGTTTACATTTGAGACATTTCGAAAAGAGTAAAATTCTCACTGAAAGTCAAGATTAGGTAGCTAGCGACCAATTAGGAAAGAAATGATTTGGCAGTGACCCCACAGACAATAAAGCAGAGAGAATAGTCACCATCTAGTACCGAGTTCTGTGTGGGCTGTTTTCAGATATAGAGCGGCAGGATGGTTTTAAACCACGAAATTGATCACGGAACTGCTTGATGTATCCATGGGGGTGTGAAATTGATCATCACACCACAAACTGGGAAGCCTAACCTGCTTGTGCTGAGTTCCTGCTCATCCCATTAAATTTTGCAAAACCTTCCAGGAAAACCCTGGAGTCTCTGGGAATTAATGATTAATCTTCTGAACACTGCTCGTGGGAAAGTATATATTAGGAATGTCAAAAGAAAATTGTATTTTTAAAATTCTTTTCTTTGAACGGCTTTGTTAATTCATTAGAAAACTATTGGACTTGGTCTTTTCAACAAAGGGCTGTTTGTCTGGGCAGGAGGATTGGAGGCAAGGATGATACCTCTAGGAATACATCCGATTAGAGTTGGTATCCCAAGATCTCAGAAGTTTTCATTTTAAACAATGAAACAAAAACAGTCTACTGCAAGCACTGATGCCATCCCTCCTAATCGTCAATTAACCTGTGCCATCAGCGAGACAAGGCATCAACTATCTCCCAATGTCTTTGCCAAAGGTCGGTGGCCTTCATTAGCCTTAAATCAGGAAGGAAAAATACCTGAAAATTCCTGTTTTCTCAAAAGGAAAAAGAATATCAGCTGAAAAGGCTGTGAGGTGACTAGAGGAATATTCTTATTTAATGTATCTACAGTTTCAAAAGGGAAAAGTCTTAAAAAGTTCATGTTTATTGATATTTTTTGATATGAGAAGTGTAAAGAGCCATGCGTCATTTACAAGTATGTTACTGAACAGTTATCTGATAAAACAGGGCTTATTTTTGATGGATTAGCTTCCATTTACTAAAAACCTGTCTGTGGGCTTTTAAGTGATCAGAGCATGTTGACACTACAGTTATTCTTTATACCTTCAGGTTGACTAGTGATTAGTGGAATTGTGTATATAGGTGCTGTTTGCTACATAGTCAATGTAAAGGTGTAATGTGTTTTCTCATGAATTACATCTCTGCCAGACAGAGAAATTAGGAGTTAAAATTATAGTTTGTGACATTAGTATGAAATACATAAGTCATTCACTTGAAACTTTTTTGTGCCTATCAGAGGCATTAATCCATCCTTAAAGCACATTTATTTGTAACAGTCATTTATTACAAGAGGCCATTTGGTCTATTGTGCCTATGCTGACTCTTTGAAGTAGCTATTCAGTTAGTGGCCACCCCATTGAACTAGTGGCCACCCTTCTCCCTCTTTCTCCAGAGGCCTCCAAAGCTTTTCCTTTTCAAAAAATATCCAATTTCCTTTTGAAAGCCAACAATAAATCTGTTTACTCTAATTTTTCGGGCAGACTTTCCATAATTTACTATGTTTTTTAAAAGTCTTCTGATCTCCCCTTTTGTCAGTTATCCAAAATATGTGTCAGCTGGTTACTGAATCTTCTACCAGGAGATTCTGATCTCTAACTTTACTGAAGCTCCTGAGTGTGTTTGCTACTAATTTTGCATTGAATTTAACCCCTTTTGGTTTGTGGGCTAATGTTTCTGGTGACTGAGAGCAGGAGAAAAAATATCGCAGCACGATTAATAGAACAAAAATTTGCAGAGATCTTGGTTGTGTAGTTAACCATTCTCATTTGTGCTTGGATGTTATAGTTAGTTGGAACACTATCCTTTCACCTTTTTGACCCACACTTTGTAATCTGACTTAACCTCGAACAACACCAGTTAATTTCCTGCATTTTGTCTAACTCAAAAATGGAATTAAGGAAGTAGAAACTCATTTCCTATTTGGTGCATGTCTATAGCACACAACTGGGAAATCATATGTAAACGAATTTCAAGGACTCCTGGTGTGGGGTAAGAGAAACGTCACACAGATTTTGTTGGGCTTGCTCAGAGGGTTAAGTCCCATTACTAAGCTAGAGGTAATCCTGCATCTAAACTGTCTTATTTCCCGACCTGAGAATGATGAATGCTGACATGAATTTAAAAAGCAAAACTTTCCTTGATCAACCTCATTGTGAGAGAGCACCATAATAATAACGATGGGAAACCTGGTTGTCTGCAGTACAACTTTGCAATTGTTGACCATGACAGCGTGTCAGGCCACATGATAAATTGAAAGAAAGAGGAAATTGAAGCCCCTTCATGCTGCTTATTGTCCTGGGTACAGTCAAAATAGTCAAGGATTTAGACTCAAAAAGGTTTGTGCCCACTTACATTTCAATGCCATTAAAGGTATAAATATAAAGAATTGGGACAGGATATTTATAAGCTAACATTAACTCATAAGACCATAAGAAATAGGAACAGGAGTGAGCCATTTGGCCCCTCAATAGGATCATGGCTGATCCAACATTCCTCACTTTTCTGTCTTTCCCTGTAACCCCGACTGATTAAAGAATCTATCGCCACCTTAAACATACAACTCTGTCCCCACTGCTCTCAGTGGCAAAGATTTCCAAAGGCACTCAACCCTCTGAGAGAAGAAATCTCCTTATCTCAATCTTAAAGTTATTCTGAAACCCTCTGGTCCTAGACTGTCTCATGAGGAGAACCATCCTCTCAGCATTGACCCTGTCAAGTCCCTTAAGAATTCGATTTTTTCAATGAGATCACCTCTCATTCTTCTAAACTCCAGTGAGTAGAGTAGAGAGCTCTCAGAACAATTCCCCCATATCAGGGATCGTCCCAGTGAACAGCTCTGAACTGCCTCCAATTTAATAATATTTGTCCTTAAAATAAGGGTTCCAAAAGTTCTCAGTGTACACCAGTTGTAGTCTCACCAGCACATTTTACATTGTAGCAAGATTTGATTTGCAAACCCCTGCAGTGACTACAAAGAATTTATTTGCCAGAAACTCTAGTGTCAAGAGTACCAAGTGCTTGTGACATTATATAACATAGGTCCATGGCTGTTGGATGACACCAATTGTCCTCTTGGCTGTATATAAAAGGTCCCATTATACTGTATTGAAGAAGGACATGGCAGAAGTGTTTCTGAGATGGCCTGACAGATGTTCATCCCTCAACTAACTTTAATATTTTAGTGAAAAGAAACTGATCTGGCTATAACTGCATGGCTGTTTTTTGGCACCTTGCTGTGTACAAAATCCACTGCCAAATTTCCCAGGATTACAACACTTCTTGTCCCTGAGATTCTCTGAGTTCCTTAAGATATGAAGAGAATTGCTCCTTAACTATCACAAACCATTTTTGGTGCAATAGAGAACACTGTTGACAAATTAAGTTTAATTCATTCACTGGATGTGGGTACCACTGACTAGGCCAGCATTCACTACCCATTCTAAATTGTCCAGAGGGCAGTCAAGAGTCAACAACATTACTGTGAGCCGAGGTAAGGTTAGAAGATATTCTTTCCTGAAGAACTTTACAGAATCATTTGGGTTTTTAATGACAATCATGGTCAACATTAGGCCAATTCTTCCTTCCAGCTTCAATTGAATTCAAATTTTGCGATCTGACATGGCAGGATTTGAACCCATACCCCCAGGTCAATGATTTAGGGGTTCTACTTTGCTAGTCAAGTGACATTATCACTATGTCACTGCCTTCCCATGTTGGGGTAGAGATGAGGGAGTTGCACTCTGTAACTGTGCTGGACTAATTGTGAGCTATGAAATGTAAAGATATTCAATTCCTAGGGCTGAACTTGTTGGACAGAAAATTCTTCACCCTCTCCTACCCCTTGCCAGCAAGATAACAAAACAGCTATAATGAATGTAAAGGTGGTGGCTTGTTCACCTTGGGTAGGTTTTGACCCCCTTGTGTATTGATACTGTTCAGATAAATTGTGTAAAGAATTGAAAGGTATGATTATATTATTTTGTCGTCTCCTGAAAATTCAAGTGCTTCTGCTTTTGAGCTGTTACGTCTTTTTGTGTCTGAGAGAGCTGACAATAATATGTGAATGCAAATTCTGCACAGAATAATGCAAAGTGTTTCTATTCAAAAAAGCTATGATAATGAGATTTTGCTTAAAGCTAAGTTCAGTGGATTATACTGTATTTGAACTCTGTTCTGACTGCTGCACCTTGTGGTTGCCGTGCCATTGAGATATCTGTTTCTTTCTGGTTTCTTAGAATCCTGCTGTGAATCCTGATTGTACTCAGGCTGGTAAAAGATGGGAAATCCCTTTTATTTGTGATGAAACTAGCAACATTTACAGGGCAATTATCAGTGGTTTCATCCTCCCAGTTTCCCTCAAACATCAAGGTGATCCAGACATGATCCACAAATGTTTGAAGAAATGTTTCAGGCAGGGCATATCAGTGATTGGTTTGATATTACTCACCAGGGTCTCATACAGCGCTGACCATTTCATCTTATACTCAATTCTGTCTTTGTTATTTTAAACCTTTTCTGTATCAATCTCAGTTGTTGCTCAGTGGATGAGACTCCCACTTCCAAGTGTGTAAATTAAACCCATTTCAAAGGTATGAGTGCAGAATTCTATACAAGCACTCCCAGTGCAATACTGAGGGGCCGTTAGACTGGCAGAGGTGCTATCTTAGGCCTGATCCATCAGCCAGGTATAAAGGAGCAGTAATATTCTCTCTCTTTATACTTCAGCCAACGTCACTGAAAGCATCTGGCTCTTTGGTGAGATTTTGTTAGGGACAAATTGTCACGTTTCTTCATTACAACAGCGGCTTCAATTCAAAAGAACATCATTGTCTGTAATGTTTAAGACAGTGTGAGACATTTGTTATTGAAACAGCAATATTCTCTTGCCCTGCTTGCACAGCTATTTGCTGGACAACAAAAACTGCTTTTGGAAGAAGGTCAGAAGTCATAAGACACCAAGTTATAGTTCAATAGGTTTATTTGAAATTACAAGCTTTCGTAGTGCTGCCCCTTCATCAGGTACAGTGCTCTGAAATCTTGTGATTTCATTAACCTGTTGGACTATAACCTGGTGTCATGTGACTTCTGACTTTGTCCACCCTAGTCCAACATTGGCACCTCCACATCTTGGAGGAAGGTAATACCATTGGACTTAGTGCCTGATAACCCTGAATCTCATTTACACACCATCTCCATAAACCCATCTCTGTAGAGGTTACCAATCCCCTTGACTCCTCTTGAAGTTAAAGGTTAACCTCTGCTAAGACCACACAAACCATAGGTCCATAACCAAAGTCTGAGAAGGGGACAGAAAAACAGTCAGATTGTCCATCAAAAATCATCCAATCAGATAATAAGAAATCTGTTTGCGTGCCAATGGATAAGAGAGAGTGGGAAAATGAAGAGTAATGTGTTGTACAGCCAGTGGTGAGAGGACAAGGGTGGTTGAGTGTGTGAGAACATGTGATGGAACCTATAATCTATTAAAATGCATATGCAAAAATCATTTCCTCTTCATTTAATTGTTTCTTGAACCTACCAATAATTCCCTATCAATAGATCTCTTTAGTAACAATTTCAAATCAGAAATATGCAAATTAGGAGTAGGACCTCCTCAAGTCTGAGCGACATTCGATAAGTTTATGGCTAGTCTGATTACTCCACTTTCCCACCTGACTCACTGGTAACTTTTTCACTCATTTTGTTTATCAAGAATCTATATTCCACTCGCTTAAAAATATTCAGAAGCTCTGCTTTTACTGTCTTTCAAGGGAGATAGTTCCAAAGTCTCATGACCTCACGAGTAAAATGTCTCAGGCCTGTCCTAGGTGGGAGAGCCTTTATTTTTACTGCCCTGGATGAAATTGATCCCCTTGATAATTGCCTTCTTATGCTCATATCTTTTAATTTCCCTGCAATTTTAAAACTTTTCACTGCCACAAACAACGTACAGAAATAATATTTTTTTCTTATTCAGAATCTTGGAATAGTTTCTCTAGGGATTCCTCTATTCTAAAGAAAACAAGCCTAACCTATTCATGATTTAGATTCCTGATAAATGTCATAGTCTTTGCTGATGGTAACTATGAAAATATTCCATCCTTAACTGGTGTGGTCTAAATATGACTCCAGACCCACAGCAACGTGGCTGACATCTTAGCTGCTTTCTGAAATGGCCCAGCTAAGTGTTCAAAGTCAATTAGATTTAATTGATAATACTGACCCATTAAACATTAATAAAGATTCCAGAGTTCAGTGTTAGATTTGAAATTCAGCTGCTTTTCTGTGAGTGTGCAGATGGGTTTTGATCTACAATGAGCGAGTTTAGATGGAACCAACCTGGTTTAGCAGCAACAATTCTCATTTATTTTATAACTTATTCCAAGGCTTCATGCCAAGGCAAGTGAAAGTGTGGCCATTAATGATAGATGATCAAAATCTGAAACATATGAGAGGCTAGAATTGGAGGAGAACAGAGAACCTGGAGCTATGTAGAGATGGAGGAAGTTACAGAGATAGGGAGGAGTGTGGCTATTGAAAGTAAGGATAAGAGTTTTAAAATTAAGGTGTTGCAGGAGTCAAAAATCAATGCCACACAGTGACCATAGAGGATGATAGATGATCAGTCCAGGTTGAAAGATATGTAGGTTAGGTGGATTGGCCTTGCTAAATTGCCCTTAGTGTCCAGGGATGTGCAGGCAAAGTGGATTGGCCATGGGAAATGTAGGGTTACCGGGATAGGGTAAGGGGTGGTGGATGTGGGTGGGCTGCTCTTCAGAGGGTCGGTGTGGGCTTTATGGGCTGAATGGTCTGCTTCCACGACTGTAGGTATTCTGTGATCCTATGGTCCTATGAGTTAGAAATCAGCCACAGAGTCTTGGATATGCTCACACTGAAAAGGTGGAAGATGAGAAGCTGGTTAGACAGTGTTAGGGTTGGTGAATCTTCAACTAAAGTATGAGTGTTTCAGATGCAGATGAGCTGAGGTAGGAGCAAATTCAATGAAACTTCAGTTCCTCATTGAAATGAAAGCTGACCTCATTCTTTACCTTTCTGTCTTAATTCATTCCTTTGTAGAATCCTGTTTTGCTATAACTTCCCACTCTAGCGTGTAATTCAGCAATTGAAAATACCCAAGTTTAGTGTTGATTGACCACTACCTCTAAATTATCCCACTTTTGTTTCTCCCACTTGTGCAAACCTCAAGAGAACTCTTGCTTTGTGGGACCTCAGGAATGTGAATTTTGAGTCAATTCCCTAATCAGTACTGATCCTCAGCAGCAAGTCTTCCCCTACCCTGCTGATGCCCTTCCCAACATCAATCTCTTCTGCCCCATTCCAACTGCTATGATGGTTACATTGCTGGGCTCATAAACTCAAGAACTTTGAGTTCTAAATCAGGTTGAATGAAAGTTGTAATCCTTCCAATGATTTCAAAATGTGATGTCAATTAAATCAGGATAAATCTTGTGTCAATAAACGAGATTGGAAAACTGTTGGATTGACTTTAAGAACCTAACAAGTTCCCAGATGTCCTCTTTGGAAAGAAAGTTGGCTGCCTTTATCCAGTCTTGACCTACAGGTAAATCTAGGTCCTTGCTGAAGTGGCTGTTTCTCAATTGCCCTCTGAAAGCTTAACCAGGCATTCAATCATGTCAAGGTAGGCAAGACTATCAGCCTTTCTAGTAACGTTCACGTTCTGAGAACGGGATATTAAACTCTGTCAGCAGAATCAGAACTGACTGCCGGGGGGGGGTTTCTATTCCTGTGGCATCGAGTTATAGAGTATGGTGAAAATACCAAGCGGTGAATCATTCTCCGAAATGAAAATAGCTTCAGTGTGGGAGGAATGTGAATTCTCGCTGTCTCTTAACCCCATATGCAGCAAATGAAGTCGAACCCTTCAAGATGATTAGTCATTGCCATTGAATGTATGAAAAGCAAATCCGAGAAAACAGGATTTTATTCTGTGCACCTATTTATTCCCCTCACTCACTATCCCTTCCTGCTCCCAATTTATCTCTTTTCAGCTCCAAGTTACAGCTTTGTGAATGTTACCATTCTGTCTCCATTCACTAAGAGACTTTTGCAATTTCCCCCATAAAACCCTCTGCTTTCTCTCTCCTTTTAAGATGCTACTTAAAATCTGTATCTTTGACTAGTTTTGGTCACCTCTCTACACTTCCTCTTTTGTGATAACTCTCCTGTGGTGCACTTTGGGCTTTTTTTGCTATGTTGAAGGTGCTGTACAAGTGCAAGCTGTTGTTGAAGCAGTTTAGATCCCGTGCTGTGCCTTGTGACTAGTTATCTGGCACATGATAAAAAGAGTTATTATCATATTCGAGGAGATGTTAGATTAGGTGAGGTTCTTGTAGGAACATTTACACACTTGTTGTAGTTTCCAAGCTGTTACCACAAGAATGAACACCAACAGATTAAATGCTGTGTTAATACATCTCATAAAGGAATTGGCCCTAACTGCACCTAGGAACAGGAGAAGGCCATTCAGCCCATTGAACCTGGGCTTTTTTTTTAAATGAGAAATCTTAGGTTAACTTAATCCTACCTTCATTTACCCACCATAGCTTTGCATCCATTGGATTCTTGGAAAATATATTAATCTCAAACTTAAACTAATTCATAACATTTGAGGTAACTTCTGCAGCTTTTAGCAGGAGAGATTTTGAGACTTCTGTTACCATTTGAGTGATTAAATATTTGCTAACTTCCCTCCTGAATGTCTTGACTGTGACTTTAAGGGTACGTCACCATGACTTAGTCTTCCCCGACCATTCAGGATTGATGGCAAACGTGAGTCACCTTCTCGCCCAGTTTTCATAGGAGAGGCTGGGTGGATGTTTGTGTGGGTTGTGGTCTATAACCATCAGTGATGAGTAAAGTTTCATCAGTGATGGGTATCGGTATGCAGTCGGTGACACCATCATTTCCTTTACAGTATAGAGTGTCTCCAACCCAACATGGCAAGCCACAACCCACAAACATTCTTATTGTCAAAATAACTTGCATTTAACTCATTCCATTTCACAAGCTGAGGTAGTCTTCAGTGAATGAAGTACTCCTGAAGTATATTCACTGTTCTCATTGCATGATAAGGTTGTGCAAACAATCATGTCATAGCGATCAGAGTTTCTTTATTCATTCATGGGATAAGGGGGGTGCTGGCTAAACAGCATTTATTGCCCAGAGGGCAGTTAAGAGTCAACAGCATTACAGTGAGTCTGGAGTCACTTGTAGGCCAGATCAGGTAAGAATGGCAGTTTCCTTCCCTAAACCACATTAGTGAACCAGATGGGTTTTTTTCCCGAGATTCGGCAATGGATTCATGGTCATCATTCGATTCTTAATGACCGTTGTTGATTGTGGTAAAAATCCATAATGCCCTTCAGGGAAGGAAACTTCCATTCTTACCTGCTCTGGCCTATGTGTGACTCCAGACCCACTGCAATGTGGTTGACTCTTCATTGTCCTCTGGGTAATTAGGTTGGGTAATAATCTGCTTTAGTTAGTTTTGTTTAAGGAAATAATTTTGGTTAAGAGATTACAAGGAGAGTCTCCCTGCTTTAGCATCTGTTATAGTCAACTGAGAGGGCAGAGGGTCTTGGTTAACATCTTGGCTGAAAGAGAGCACCTCTGCCAATGCAGAAATCCTTCCGCTTGCACTGGGAATGTCAAACTGGGTCACATACTCACATGTCTGAAGTTTAATTCAGACCAACGTACTTCTGACTTAGAGACAAGTGAGCCAGACATGACACCACCCTGGGAGGCTGCCCACATCCAAGCCCTCTGTGATTGTTGGGGTGGGTGCTATATTAACAAGTCATGTTGCAGCTTCTGTGTCATGTATTGACATAATATGAGCTCATTAGTGCGTTCATCATAGGAACATTTTGAAAATCTCAGGACAGAATGGGAAGAAGTGTCTTATGGATCTGGGATTTGGTTTCTCATCATGGACTGACCTCTTGTGTTCCTGCTAGCATCCACTGTCTTACCTGTGCTCAGTAAGGGTGATAAAGCAGAACTGTTATCCTTCTCTTATTCACTTTGTACATTCTGGAAATGTGATAAGGCATATTGCTCAATGATTCCATCTACAACTTTTAGATTCTGGCTTTAGGACTTTATCAGGCTCTGGATCTGTAGTGGCACAGTAATGAGCATGGCTGATACCTCTAACCCCATTCGCCAAAGTGAAGTGTAACCCCTTCTTAATACGTGGCACAGTCGTTTCAGTTCTCCGAGCAGCTAGCTTTGCTCTCTCTCCCAATGGAAATGGGAAGTGCCCTCTCGGGTCCCTGCCTCAGTCCTGTCCTAGACAACACTGTATCCAATGGTAGGGCAACAAACCTAAAAGGGACATCACGATCTTTTCAGCAGCTCTAGGGAGGACTCTTTTGAACCCCTCCTGAGAAGGCTGTCAGAGTTTGATGCGGGTACATCTCGGAGACCAAACTAGAGCTGGAATCTTTCAAAAAGCTCAATTATGTTTTGGTTCATAAAACTTATTATCAGAGCAATAAAGATGAGTTGGTTCAGGTCTGCAATTTCCAATGGTATTCTGGAACATTTTAGTGGATCACTATAGGGAAACAAACTGCCATTTGACAAAGAAGCAAATGATGCAGCAACATCATATTCTGCTTGTTTATAAAGTGAATTATTTGAGGGTCGAAAGAAGCTGCTGGCTGACAGTGTTGTACTGTATCAGGACCTGTACTTTCTGGTAGAAAGATGAAAGAGAGTTAAAATGTAGTTGAAGTTTGATAGATAGAATGGAACCAGAGCTTTAGCTACTCCTGTGCCTTCAGTAGGATCTGTTCTATAACGTAGACTCATTGGGAAACAGTGGCCTGTTGACTTGTGATATCACGGTCTCTTTGCTTGTCTTTGTTTTGATGAGTGGGCCAGAGCTGGTCAGTTCCGATGGGTAATGTGAGGCCTCAGACTGTCTTATCCCTGAGCAGCTACACCAAAGGTGAGTGAAGCAAGTTTTTTTTATTTGTGGAATTTGGGCATCACTGGCTCGGCCAGGATTTATTGCTAATCCCTAATTACCCAGAGGGCAGATAAGTGTCAACCACATTGCTGTGGTTCTGGAGTCATGTGTAGGCCAGACCAGTTAAGGATGGCAGATTTCCTTCCCTAATGGGCATTTGTAATCAATATGAGCCGTTTTGACAATAATGAATTTCCTAATTTTGTTTTTCTTATTGAATTCAAATTTCACTGTTTGCCATGGTGTGATTTGAACCCATGTTCCCAGAATATTAACCTGGGGTTTCAGATTAGTATCCAGTAGCATTATTGCTACGCTACTGCATCCCTCAGAGTTAGAATAGCTATCTAATTTAAGATGTTGCTGAGCCTTGTGGAGCAGGAAGATCCCATGTGCAATCTTTGGTGATGACCAGTTTAGATTTTTCTAGTTTAAGAACATTATGGATGGTGGAGTTGACTGTGGATGCATGTTTGATTCATGCATGTATAACACCAGCTTAGTGTGTTAACTAACACTGAAGATACATTCACCGATATCCTTTGATAAGCTTTGGTGACACTTGAATCCCAACAAGGATCTATTGATTTCTCTTTTATTGAATTCACTAATTTCTACATCTTACATCAGTGAATATTGACACAGTTATGTATTTTAACCAGAGGGATCACTGCGCTCAAATTAAGTGGATTGAACATATCCCTTCATGAAGCCCGAGTGAGTAGCTTAACAACAAATTTTCTGATCCAGTCACACTAGCTGGAGGCGCTTGTCTCCAACTTGGCCATTGTCCCGTGTTTAGCTGACATGAATCCCCACTTCTGGTTCTGAATGTTTCAGTATTGTGAAATGATCAAATCAGTTCTTTATGGTGAATATGTTGGATTTGTAGAAATTATAAAATTTCAATGAAATAAATATATATATAAAATATATATATATATATATTTTTTGAAAAGAATTTGAGCCCAACCTCAAGGGAAACTGATATTACTTGGTTTGGCAAAATGTGTAGACAATCAAAGAAAGTGGCTATTTTTGTTGAATATTTGAATTAAAGTATATATATTATATATATGTAAACTATGGAATCAGAATATTTTTATTTCAAAAGGGATATGAAACAGAAATCATGATTTCACCTTTTGTGTTTGGAAACACTTTACAATCATGGCTTTAATAGATAAATGCACCCAACTTGTTTGTTCATGTTAAGTAACCAGCTCTGCTCCTTTGAACTTGACCTAATGCAATATCCACACAGCAACAACATTATGACATGTATCTCATAAGAGCTGTCAATAAGTACAATCAACAGTCCCAAGCACAATTAACATTATCTTGAACTAATAGTGACATAATCTATTGCCACATGATTCCTGGTTTCATTTTCAAGTTTAAACATATCAAAAACTTTCCAGTAAATTAGCACCAACTGATTCACATGTGATAAATATTCTATTTCTATCCACAGAAATGGGCTTTGATAGAAGACAAAATATACTTTGCAACTGATAATTATTTTCTCATTTTAAATTTAAACTAACCGTGTTTACTGATGCCCAGTGTGAAACAAATAGCAGGAGAGAAAAATATTGCAGATGATTGAAAAGACCCAGGACACAACATGTTTTATTTTTCAGAGGTTACCTCTTACTTTTCAGTTTTTATTCTCATTACTGTCTCACCTAATACATGAGTTAATGTCACAGTAATGTCATTTTCTGCATTTATGTTGCTGTAAACATAAGAACTAGGAGCAGAAGTACGCCATCTGGCCTGCCACGTGTGCTCCACCATTCAATAGGATCATGGCTGATCTTTTCATGCACTCTGCTCCACTTACCCACCCTCTCATCATAACCCTTAATTCCTTTACTGTTCAAAAATCTATCTATCTTTGCCTTAAAAACATTCAATGAGAATGCCCCAACTGCTTCACTGGGCAGGGAATTCCACAGATTTCTAAGCCTTTGGGTGAAGAAACTCCTCCTCAGCTCAGTCCTAAATCTGTCCCACCACATTGCCCCCACCCCCTTATTTTGAGGCTCTGCCCCCAGTCCTAGCTTCACTAGCCAGGGGAAATAACTTCCCTGCTTCTTTCTTATCTCTTGCCTTCTTAATTTTATAATCCCAGTCTACTCAGTCTCTCCTCATAAGCCGACCCTCTCAACTCAGGAATCAACCTAATGAACCTCCACTGCACCCCCTCCAGTGCCAGTACATCCTTCCTTAAGTAAGGAGAACTAAATTGTATACAGTACTCCCAGTGGGCATTCACCAGCATCCTATGCAGCTGCAACATAACCTCCCTATTTTTATACTCCATCCCAATAGCAATGAAGGACAGTATTCCATTTGCCGCCTTAATTAACTGCTGCACCTGCACATAGACACACAGAAGCAGTATTAGAAGAGTTCAGCAATATCTTCCATAATTATCATTCCCCCATTAAATTTAAAGCTACAAAATGCAAAAGAACACTGATGCCACAGTTGTAAAATTAGCAGTAAGAAAACAGTCAGAAGTTATCCACAAACATTTTTCTCAAAATAACCAACACACTGCTTCACACAACTTAAAAAAAACATCCTTAACACACCTTCCTCAGACTGGTAAGTTAAGATTTTCATCTCATATACACAAAACTAGAAAATTTTAATCAGGCAGTTGCATCTCACATCCCAACCTTAGATTTCAATTTAAAGTTGTTACAATGTTTATTAAAGTAGTATCTACTGCACTTTCCCCCAACACTGTGTCCTGGACATTGCAGCATTAAGTTAGAGATTCCACATTCACTTGCAAATAATTCATTACCTCAGTGATTTAATCTTTCCTCAATTGAAGTTGGATGAATATTCCTTGAGTTGACAGGTTGAAAGCTGGCCTCTTCTTTACAGCTGCCCTCTCTCTTTCCCCTAACCCTTGGCCTCCCTCTTTCTCCCCTCTTCCATCCTTTTTACAACTTCTCTCTAGCATCCTTAAAGCCTCCCTAACTTTCCCCTATTCCCCTTGCAGCCTCTCTGTCTTATAGCCAACCTGCCAATAAATAATGGTACCTACATTCCTCCTTATTCATATTGGTTGAGCTAATGAATCCAGGTGGGGAAGGATACCAATATGATGTTTTCAACAGAAAAGAGTCTCACTCTTCATGAACAGTAAAGGTTTATTGCTTCGCACTTAATAGATGGTCACATTACATCTCAGGTACATGATTGCCTCTTGTGAGCTATCAGGCATATTACTACATTAACTACCCGCAGTTAGTACTAAGAACACCAACTTGGGAACTGGTTTGCTCCTCCTAAGTACAGTACTTTATGTCCTGATGAGGAGAACTTATTTAGTGATTTGGTTAACCCTTTCAGCTATTAACTGCTTCATACAGCATCTTGTAAGTCTCTCTGTCTTTCCCTTGTGATCCCTCGGCCTCCACTCACCCCCATCACAGTCTCCTTCTTCCCAGCCAGAAGCAGTAGAAAATGGGAACCCTCCCAGCCTGGCTCCCACAGCCTGACCCCTTTACCCAGCCCAGGGACAAAAGGCCTCTGGTTCAAAGCTTCCTGCTCCTGGCAAAATGTGACTGCAGCTGCTTCAGTGATCCCCTCACTGTTCATACTCACTTTTCAAAATGCTCACTGCTCCTTGAATCTGAGACTGCTTTTCTCCTGTGCCTGCTGCTGATACAGAGGAGAGTGTGACTGGTGGGGAAACTCCTCACCAATTCCGTGCCCAGTCAGTGAGGGGGTGGGGCTGGGCTTGTCTCTGATTGTTGACCCTCCTGCTTGTTTGTTCCCGATATTTGGTTTGGGGTCTTGTGTGGGCATTCTGAGCATTAGGAGAAAGTGAGGACTGCAGATGCTGGTGATTAGAGTCGAGAGCGTGGTGCTGGAAAGGCACAGCAGAGCAGGCAGCAACCAAGGAGCAGGAGAATCGACATTTCAGGCAAAAGTTCTTCATCAGGACTCATTCAGGAGACTCATTCCTGATGAAGGACTTATGCCCAAATCGTCAATTCTCCAGCTCCTCGGATGCTGTCTGACCTGCTGTGCTTTTCCAGCACCACGCTCTCGAATCTGAGCATGAGCAATCCCTTTAGTTCTTTATTGGGTCGCAACTGTAAAGAAGGGAATACAACTGAGACAGAGTTATATTAGCAGAATGTACCCTGTCCATCCACACTAATGGCCTCAGAAACTTGGGCTCTTGCTCCAGGGCAGTCTTGCGTACTGGACCTTTATTATGGAGTACAGGCCACATACTTCTTTGTGAGCACTTCAGCTCATTGAGAGAGGGGCAGTGCTACCTGAAGGCACAGGAATCAGTGATCAAAGCCATTTGCACACCCTCCCCCAGCCTCTGCTCCTGTCAAATCCCATAAGAATCTTGCAAAAATGTCATCTCTCATTCTTCTACAGGCCCAACCTATGCACAAATCTCCAATCATGTCAGAGTGGTATCATTTCTTGCTAAGTCTGAGAATTGTGGTGCTGAGGCCCAGAGGCCTGACTCTGTAATTTATGCAGACACTCCAATGCAGCACTGAGGGAGCACCACTCTGGAGCAGGTGCCAACAGATGTTCATTTGAGGTCCTGTCTATACATGAAGGAGGATGACAAAGTAGGATAGGGGAGATGTCCTGGAAACCTGACCAGCATATCCCTCAGATAGCATGGATCAGAATAGATTCTAGATTTAGATTTTATTATCATGTGTACTCGAGTACAGGATGACAGTGAAAAGTGTACAAAATCACCATTCTCCAGTGCTATCTTTGTATACAAAAGGCAGGATTAAAGCAGAAGCAGAAATAAATGAAGCAGCCAAAAGGAAAGGAAACATCCAGATCACTCCAACTCCCGCCTGCATCATGAGTCCTGGCTACCAGAAAGATGGATCCACAAAATCCATCCCTCAGTCTGTGAACACTCAGGTTCCCCGGGTCCCCACACACCCCCACAGCTGGAATGCCACCCCCTCTGCCATCAGGTACCCGGGCATAGCCATGACCGGGAATCACAGGGCTGCCACGGCAGACACCATGTCGCTATTCTTCAGTGCCATCTTGCCTCCAGTTAGGCTCAGTGGTTAGCACTGCTGCCTCACAGCACCAGAGACACAGGTTCGGGTGTTTGTCTGTGTGGAGTTTGCATATTCTCCCCACGTCTGCATGAGTTTCCTCTGGGTGTTTCGGTTTCCTCCCTCAATTCAAGGATGTGCAGGTTAGGGTGGATTGGCCATGCTGAATTGCCCCATGGTGTCCAGGAATGTGCAGGCTAGGTGGGTTAGCCTTGCAAAACACATGATTACAGGGATAGAATAGGGGGTGGGTCTGGGTGGCACTCTTCAGAGGGTCAGTGTGAATTCAATGGGCCAAATGGCCTGCTCCCACAATGTTTAGATTCTCTGATTGTATGGTATTGTCACTGCCAAGAGTACACTGAAGCCTCCAGGTCCTAAACTCGGCTCAAAATCGATGCTGGGCCTACCACACGGGAAGAGGTCATTTATCTCACCAACATTTGGGGGAACTTGCTGTGTGTGAATTGGCTTACACATTTACAATATTAAAACATGGGCTACACATCACAAAATACTTCATTAACTAAGGACTTTGGCACATCCTGAGTTGGTGGAAGTTGCTATATAAATGCAGTCCCTTTTACATGCAATGCTGCCTATTCACCTGTAAGATGATGTCTGCATTCACTTAAATTTATGCACAACAAGTATTGGGTAAATATTGAGAAAATTACGCAGCAAAATCAGTGTGTTGAGATGCTTACACAAGGACAAAATTACTTTTTTTGGAAGCAAAATATTTAATTGGTCTCAATTTAAGCTGAGGGTTTACCCATTATTAACATTCCTTATCCCATCACACCTTCATTCCAGGCCGTGTGATTCCAATAAAGGACAGCGCTGGTACATTCTTGATGGATGAAACGGCCTTTTCTGTGCTGTGAGATTCTATTATTCAACCAGTGCTACATTTTCCTGATACAGCCTTCATTGACGCTCAGTAGCAGCAGTGTGTGCCATCTGCATGATACACTATAACAATTCCTCCGGGGTCCTTCGACAGCACCTTCCAAACCCACCACCCAGAAGGACATGGGCAGTAGGTGCGTGGGAGTGCCACCACAAGCAAGTCACGCACCATCCTGAATTGATTTAGAGCAAAGAACTGTGGGTACTGAGTATCTGAACCAACAATAGAAATTACTGGGTAATCTCAACATGTCTGGCAACATCTGTGGAGAGAAAGCAGAATTAACATTTCGAAGAAGGGTCACTGGACTCAATGTCAACTCTGCTTTCTCTCCACAGATGCTGCTAGACCTGCGATGTTTCTCCAGCAATTTCTGTTTTTGACCCTGTATTAATATACTGCTGCTCACTCTAGCTGGGTCAGTACTGGATAAGTAGAAACTTTCTTCATTGTAATAAGCTAGTTATGGTCTATGGTCCTGGAATCCATTTCATTGTATTTGTACTGTTTTTAGTTTTGCCTCATCTGAAATTCTACCAGAAACTATTCAGTCTTCAGTCTCCCTTCTGATCTCCACTGCCTAGTTACAAACTCAATTCTTGTCCTCAGTAACAGTCTTGAGATTAAATTAGTTTGTTCACAGTTAAAGATCTCACAACACCAGGTTATAGTCCAACAGATTTATTTGAACCCTGTGTGTTGTGGGATTTTTAACTTTGTCCACCCCAGTCCAACACCGGCACCTCCACATCATAGTTTGTTCACAACGTTGCTGTTGACCCTGAGATGAGCTTCTCACCTCAGGTCTTGCAGTCAGAGCAAGCCCCTTTCATAATTTACTCTTATGCTCACTGAAATACTTTGGCCCTGAGGCAAGTAACATAGAGTCATAGAGTCATAGAGATGTACAGCATGGAAACAGACCCTTCAGTCCAACCCGTCCATGCCGACCAGATATCCCAACCCAATCTAGTCTCACCTGCCAGCGCCCGGCCCATATCCCTCCAAACCCTTCCTATTCATATACCCATCCAAATGCCTCTTAAATGTTGCAATTGTACCAGCCTCCACCACATCCTCTGGCAGCTCATTCCATACACGTACCACCCTCTGTGTAAAAAAGTTACCCCTTAGGTCTCTTTTATATCTTTCCCCTCTCAACCTAAACCTATGCCCTCTAGTTCTGGACTCCCCGATCCCAGGGAAAAGACTTTGTCTATTTATCCTATCCATGCCCCTCATAATTTTTTAAACCTCGATAAGGTCACCCTTCAGGCCTCTGACGCTCCAGGGAAAACAGCCCCAGCCTGTTCAGCCTCTCCTTGTAGCTCAGATCCTCCAACCCTGGCAACATCCTTGTAAATCTTTTCTGAACCCTTTCAGTTTCACAACATCTTTCCGATAGGAAGGAGACCAGAATTGCACACAATATTTTTGAGTTTCAAATTTTCATCCTTGCCCCTCGCTATCTCTGTGATCCACTCATAACCCTCCAAGATGTCTGTGCTCAGCAAATTCCAATTTCTTGAACCTCTTTACCTTCCAAATGGTCATCGCTGTGTCATTGGTGGCCTTCATTCAGTTCTTTAAGGCCCAGACTCTGAAAGTCCCTCACTAAAATCCTCTGTCTCTCGACTCAGCTTTCCTCCTGCAAAGCACTTCCTCTGATCATCTGACCCTATACCTCCTTATGAGCTTTAGTGTCATTTTAAAAATTTTTTTTCAATTTTTCTTTGAAGGCTCTTGGGATTTTTAAATAGAACTACACAAATGTAGGTGCTTGTTGTTGTAAAATCCTGGCACTTCATCCTTACACCAAATGGATGGCAGTAGTTCAAGAAGGCAGTTCACCACTTGACTCTCGAGGGTGTACAGAAATGGTCAATGGGTGCTCATTTAGCCAATGATTCCCAGCTTCTGTGAATAAATGAAAAATAAATAGCTGACAACGACCAATTTTTATCGCTTATGAAGTCATCTAGCCTCAGGTGTCCCAAATCTGAGATACAAAAGAATCGGGACCCAAGGTGGGTAATCCATGTGCTCCATATTTTTCATCCAGGAGTTTTATGATAAAAACTGTAGTCATGAAGGCTCCTGCCTCTTTGTTACGGAATCATAGAAGAAAGTATCCCAGGAGGACATGAATTCTTCCCATCATGCTTGTGCCAACCCTCTGGATTAGCCACTGAATTACTCCCAGAATTCCCGCATTGGCCTCATTGTCCAGAATGCCAGCAAAGGCCCCCTCACACCTGACGTTAGCCGTGACAGGTCACAGGAAACATGTGGATGTGCCACCCACTGACATCAGGAAGCTGGGGGAAAGGGGATGGCGAATCTGAGGCTGAAGAAACAGAGCTTTCCCTCCATGATCTGTAAAACAGGTTTCCGAAAGCCTTCCCTCTCACCAAGATGCCAAATTCAGTAGAACACGTGCAGACAGGAATACTGTCCTCGTGTGGACCAACGCATTGCTTATCGCAACTAACACAGCGTTGCCATGTGACCCTATAAAATTCATTTCAACCTTTTGACTATTGATCCAATGCCCTTTTGAACATTATCATTGACTCTGCTTCCATCATCATTGCAGATTAGGCTTATCTGCTACACTAAACACACTTTCCTTATGTTAGCTGTCAATTTTTACCAAACATTCAGCTACAGAAACAAGTTCTTCTTTGTCACTCTGTTTGTGATTTTATTTGCTTGAAAGCATCTCTTTCAATTCTCCTCTTAACCTGCCCTGTACTCCAGGTAAATCTTTTAGATATTTGCAGCATGTGGGTGTTACTGTCTAGTCCAAGATTTATTGCCCACACAGTTAACAGTTAGTGGGCAATAAACAGTTAACAGCAGTGGCTAGCACTGCTGCCTCACAGCGCCAGAGACCCGGGTTCAATTCCCACCTCAGGCGACTGTCTGTGTGGAGTTTGCACATTCTCCCAGTATCTGCTTGGGTTTCCTCCGGGTGCTCCGGTTTCCTCCCACAGTCCAAAAATGTGCAGGTTAGGTGAACTGGCCATGCTAAATTGCCCGTAGTGTTAGGTGAAGGGGTAAATGTAGGGGAATGGGTCTGGGTGGGTTGTGCTTCGGCGGGTCGGTGTGGACTTGTTGGGCTGAAGGGCCTGTTTCCACACTGTAAGTAATCTAATCTAATCTTAACAATCAGCTGCATCCCATTGACCAGACCTCCTTCCTTACAGGGCACCAGTGAACCAGATGGGTTTTTCAAAGCAATTGCCTGTGGTCATACATCACAGGCAAGCTATTTGCTTTTGATTCCAGATTTCATTATTTAATTGAAAGATTCACCATCTGCCACAGGTGGGATTTGAACCAATATACCGAGACCATTAGCTGCCATTCTGGATTTCACTCCAGTGAAACTGCCATTCCACCATCCTCCCTGAGGATAGCTGCATTTCCAGCAGTCAGAAAAGGTGAGGATGCAAACTTCCTCCCTGTTGGAGATTAACCTGAAGTGTCAGTGGTGGAAGGGTGATCTTATAGAGATTTACAAAATCATGAGGGGCATGGATAGGGTGAATAGTCAAGGTCTTTTCCCTGGGTTGGGGGAGTCCAGAACTAGAGGGCATAGGTTTAAGGTGAGAGGGGAAATATTTAAAAGAGACCTAAGGAGCAACTTTTTCACAGAGAGGGTGGTGAGTGAACGGAATGAGCTGCCAGAGGAAGTGTTGGAGCCTGGTATAATTAAAACATTTAAAAGGCATCTGGATGGGTATATGAATAGGAAGGGTTTAGAGGAATATGGACCAAATGCTGGCAAATGGAACCAGAATAATTCAGGATATCTGGTTGACCTGGATGAGTTGGACCGCAGGGTCTGTTTCTGTGTACAACTCTATGACTCTATGTCTCCAAATGTTCCTGATGAAGGACTATTGCCCGAAACATTGATTTTCCTGCTCCTCGGATGCTGCCTGGCCTGCTGTGCTTTTCCAGCACCACACTAATCTGCACTGTCCTAGCTACAATTCAAAAATACAAGTGTGTCCTTTACTGACCTACAGATGTACTTTTTTTCTTTCACAAATAGTTTGACTCCTGCAGGATCTTGTGGTACCATTTGGTGGCAGCAGAGAAATGCTCACTATTGCTAATGCTTGCAGTCACTCAGGGAGCTATCTAGAAGAATGACTCACAATGCAGGCAGCATAAGGATTCAGGAGCAGGAGGCTATTCAGCCCCTTTAGGATTCTGTTAGGGTTAACATGCAAGTTCAATTAGCAGTTACGAAGGCAAATGCAATGTTAACATTCCTTTCAAGAGGGCTAGAATACAAGAGTTGGGATGAACTGTTGAGGCTGTATAAGGTTCTTGTCAGACCACATTTGGAATATTGTGAGCAGTTTTGACACCCATATCTAAGGAAAGATTTGCTGGCTTTGGAGAGGGTCCAGAGGAGGTTCATAAAAATGATCCTAGAGAAGAAGAGCTCGTCATATGAGGAGCGGTTGACGACTCTGGGTCTGTACTCGATAGAGTTTAGAAAGATGAGGGGGGGATCTGAATGAAATTTTCAGAATACTGAGAGGCCTGGATAGAGTGGATATGTAGAAGCTGTGTTTCCACTAGTAGGAGGGACTCCAGACCTGAGGGCACAGCCTCAGAATGAAGGGGCGACCCATTAGAACTGAGATAAGGAAACTTCGTCAGCCAGTGAGTGGTGGATCTGTGTAACCATTGCCGCAGAGGCTGTGGAGGCCAAGTCATTGAGTGTGTTTAGGGTAGAGATATATAGGTTCTTGATGAGTAAGGGGATCAAGGGTTACAGGGAGAAGGCAGGAGAAAGGAGTTAAGAAACATTTCAGCCATGATCGAATGGTGAAATAGACTCAATGGACTGAATGGTCTAATCATGTTCGTATATCTTATGGTCATATGTTCTTGCAGCCACCAATAGAGTAATTAAAATCCAGGATGCCCAAGAGGCTAGAATTAGATGAATGTAGAGATCATGGGAAGTTGGGGAGTACAGAAATTGGAAGGAGCACGGCCAGGGTCAGTTGAAAATAAGTTTGCAAATTGTAGCTGCAAATCACTGTAGATCAGTGAACACAAGATTGATGGGTGAATGGAACTTAGTCATAGAGTCATACAGTGTGGAAATAGACCCTTCGGTCCAACTAGTCCATGCCAAACATAGTCCAAAACTAAACTAGTCCCACCCATCTGTCTCTGGCCCACATCCCTTCAAATCTTTCCCATTCATGTTCTTATCTAAGTGTCTTTTAAATGTTGTAACTGTACCCACATCCACTACTTCCTCAGGAAGCTCATTCCACAGACGAACCACTCTGTGTAAAACATTTGCCCCTCGTGTCTTTTTTAAGGTAGACCCTTGGATGGTACACATTTACAGAGGGCAGAATAGAGGAGACCAGTCCAGAGTGATTTGTAATTGTCAAGTACAGAGATTAAAAAAAGGTATGAATGAGAGTTTCAGCAGCACATCAGCTGAGACATGGCCAAAGTGGAATGATAGAAATAGATGATTCTAGTAATAGTGTGTAAATACATGGCCGGGCGAATCTCAACTTTCCATCAAACATGACACCAACTCTTCAAACAATCTGGTTTAGTTCCACAAAAGAAGTGGAGCTGACTCTACAGTTAGGGAACTCTACAGTCTGGAGCTGGGGACCAGAAGTAACAACTTCACATTATCAAATTGGAGGAAATTTCTGTTCATCCAGTACTGAATGTTGGGTACAGTCTGATAATTTACCACCAATAGAAGAACAGAGAGATAATGTTAAGGTGCATGGGACGTAATGCCATGACTTCAGACAATGCAGCTGGGAAAGCCTGTGAATGAGAAATAGGAATGATGTGGAGGTGCCAGTGTTGGACTGGAGTGGACAAAGTCAAAAATCTCACAACACCAGGTTTTGATCCAATAAGTTTATTTGAAATCACAAGCTTTTGAAGCAACAGTCCTTTGTCAAGTGCGGTGAGAGAGGTCACAGTGACAGAAATAGATAGGCACCATGGACAATTTCTTAGGGACACCAACTTTAATAATGTGCAAGACATTGTAAATTCAATGAAAATTATGTTCCTGTGACATTTGTGCTGATACCAAGATCCTTTTGTATCAGGCAGTCTTCCTTTTGACTCTTCTATGAGGGTCCCAAACTTGGACTATGAATAGATGCCATCTAAAGGACTTTGGGTAGAATCATCAACACTGTTTGAGACAGATTCTGTGCATTAGCTGTGAGGACTGGTGTACTAACATCAGCATCCTTGAAATAACCAATAACACTCGCATTGAGGCCATGATCATTCAAAACCAACTCCTCTGGGCAGGCCACATACTCAGGAAGCTTGAATTCCAACTGCCAAAGCAAATCTTCTCAGCACAGCTCAAGGATGGCACTCAAACAAGAGGAGAACAAAGAAACCATTTCAAAGACTGCCTGAAGGCTTCCCTCAAGAGATTTCCTCAGCATCAATGGGAAGCCCTCATTCAGAAGAAACTGACTTGGACAAAGCTCCTGTATGAATGGACAAAATTCTTTGAGAAGACCCGGTGGCAAGAGGAAGTAAAAGGAAATGGAGAAAGAAATGCCAGCAATCTCAGGCCCAAGGACCAATTGAGCTTTCTGGAAACATCAGTCTGACAAGGAGTCACACAACCCATGACCAGGGATACTGAATTACCTAGGTGGACAACAAGCGATTGTCAATGATAATGATACTCTGGTAATGATCAGACATTAAAAGTAGTATAAGAGCAGTGCTGTCAGGAAGAGGCTTTGGGAGAGGGTGGTGTTGTCAACAAGCTTCAGATGTGTCGAGAATTAAGGAAAGCATGGTGGAGATGGGAGTGAATGAAAGGTAAAAGAGAATCCTCAACTTAATGGTTGGGCAACCTATCTAGATTTAGTTGGAATTTCACCCAAAATGTGAAACTCTCGACTAGGTTATCAGGAAAAGATTTCCCTGTGACAAACCATAGACGATTCTGAATTAGCTATGCTGCTGAGTGAGTCTCTAATTAACCCCCTGGCAGCACTGCTACAGAAAAAGCCAGGAAACAAAGAGGCAATATTGGGAGGCAGGGTTTTCCGAGAATTAGAAAGCCTTGCAAATATAGACTCCATTACATCTACATGTCAGCCTCTGATAACGCAATCTCTAGTTTTATCATAGAATAGAATGGAATCCCTACAGCATAGAAGCAGGCCATTCAGCCCATCAAGTCAACACCAACCCTCCAAACAGCATTCCACACAGACCCACCCCAACATGAACAAAAACATATGACCTCATGCTTACATGTGCATCTTTATGAAACTTCTACACTTCATTTGTGACCTGATACTCAAGATATTGGATGCATGAAAAATACTGTGTGTGCAAATCCCTGATTCTAACATTTCCAGAACATATTCCAGGGAATGTTTGAACTCCTTACTAGGATTGTGAATATCAGCCCATGGTATAACTTTCAGTTAATTCCAGAATATCAGAGCAAGAGGCCATGAGTCTAGGGTTGTAACAATCAATTTGAGGAGACAGATCAGGAGTAAGCAGTATCAGATAACAAGTCACCCATTTAAGACAGAATTGAGGGAGAATTTCTTCTTTCAGATGGTAATGAATGAGCGTACTGTTCTGAAGGAAGGTCACTGGACTCAAAACGTTAACTCTGCATTCTCTTGCTACAGATGCTGCCAGACTTGCTGAGTTTCTCCAGCAATTCTTTTTGTTTCAAATCTTTAGTTTCTGTAGTTGTCATACAGCACAGAAACAGACCTTTGGTCTAACCAGTCCATGCAGACTATAATTCCAAATTAAACTAGTCCCACCTGCCTGCACTTGGTCCATATCCCTCCAAACATTTCTTATTCATGTACTTATCTTGATGTCTTTTAAATGTCGTAACTGTACCTTAACCCTAACCCCTTCCTCTGGGTGTTCACTCCACACATGAACCACTCTGTATAAAAGAATTACCCCTCATTTTATTTTAAATATTTCTCCTCTCACCTTAAAAATACACTCCCTGGTTTTGAAATCCCTACTCTAGGGAAGAGACACCTGCCATTCACCTTACCTACGCCCCATTTTATAAACCTCAATGAAGATCAGCCCTCAACCTCCTACGCCCCAGTGAAAAAAGTTTCAGCTTATCCAGCTTCTCCTTATAAATCAAACTCTTTTATTTTATTTTAATGAATTAATTAATTCTTTATCCCAGAGGGCTATGAAGTCTGGGCCATCAAGTATATTCAAGGCTGAGATAGAGAGATTTTTAATCAGGAAGGGAATCAGAGATTATGGGGGAAAAGGCAGAAAAGTGGAGTTGAGGATTTAGATCAACCATAATCCCATTATTAAAAATCACAAGACCAGGTTATAGTCCAACAGGTTTATTTGAAAGCATTAGCTTTCGGAGCACTAGTGGTTGTGACAACAGCGGACAGCTACCTGATGAAAGAGCAGTGCTCTGAAAGATAGTGCTTCCAAATAAACCTGTTGGACCATAACCTGGTGTTATGTGAATTTTAACTTTCTACACCCCAGTCCAACACCAGCATCTCCAAATCATGATTCCATGAAAGGTTCAGCAGACTCAATTCGCTAAATAACCTTCATATGCTGCTACATTCTATGGTCGAAGGGAAGTGTTTCAATATAGAGGCAGTGCAGGGTTTCCAGGAAGAACTCAATTGGATTGATATAATGAGAAGTTGGCATTGGAGGGTTGGAAGGAGGTTTGGATGGGAGTGCTGGGACAGAGGAGACTGATTCGATACATTGGGATGGAGAGGTTAGGATGGAAGGCCATCATGAAAAGGTTCACTTTGAAAAGTTGTGATCCAATGGTTTGGATTGGAAACTTGCCAGTGTGAAAGAATGGAATAATCTTCATCTAACCCAATCTTAGGATCAAAGGCCAAACTTATAGAGATATTCAAACAAGATGCAAGCAAATGATTTGTCATAATATCTTTAATATATATTATCTAACATTTCCTTTGTTGTCAGAACACAAGGCACTTCCTGAATCCAGTGCACTGATTAATCAGCTGATTAAAGTCCAACTGTTGAAATACAACCAAATTTCATAAAGAACATTTTTAAATAACAAAACACATAAAGCATCTCCTTTTCAGTCTACAAGGAAAAAAAAATGAAATCTCAACTTTCTGCAACACTGGAGGAATAAAAACAAAAAGAGGTTACATTATTTAGAGCAACTTTATCTAATTCAAGTGTTACAAAAGGTGTTTTTTTTTGCCCTGGTGGTATTGGCATAGTATTTGATAATAGAATTAACCTGTGCAAAGATGTTATTATACACCTCTGGAGCAGGTCAGACTTCAACTGAGCCTCCGGACTCAGAGGTAGGGACATTACCAATGTGCCAGAAGAGCCTACAGCTAACTGTTACCACCACATAGCAACTCTTCCAGCTAGCTTATTGTGCCGTGAGTGAGGCATTTAGTGTGGAACTCACCATTAAAAAGGCAAAGACTTGTCAAAGTGTTTTACTGCCTCTGAAGTGCTCTTAAAGTGCAGTCACTGATGTAATACAGAAAACGCAGCACACGATTAATGTGATTATGGCCAGATATTTGTGGTGTATTTTGAGAATGTTGACTGAGGGATAAATATTAACCCAGGACACCAAGAGGAGCGCTCCACTGTTCTCTTAAAATAGGTGCAATTAAAAATCCGATGGCATTTATCCTCAGTGTTATAATGGACTGTGCAGAAACATCGGAAAGGAGCTGGTCTTCAAGCTCAGAGGTAAGGGCACTATCACTGAGGCATGACTGACAATGGGAAGCAGGGCTTAAATGGTCACTCCTACATTGATCAAATAAGAATAGCTCTTGGCACATCTATAAACAAATATCCTCATGTATTTCTCAGAGATGTTAAGCTGTGAGTACGGTTGGATAAGGTCCCTTTTCCTCAGGGCTCAGACAAGATGAGAATATATTAGGAGAATTAAGACAGACTTTATCCAACTGATCGTGTAACCTCAGATAAAACTTCAGATTATGGCATTCATTCCACATTTATTTACTGTCCTGGTGCCTGGGAATATACTGCTGTTTCTATGCATCACCATACAGTCAGTTCTGCTAAAACGTGGTAGTTCCGTTCTTGTGCAAGCCCATGTTATAAGAACATTGTGTAAAAGCAGCACCATGGAAACTGATGGAGTTGGAAATGCACTATAACCAATACACGCTTTAAAATTTCACACTTAGAAACAATGTCCCCAATTTGTCAATCATCTTATAGTGAATTTGTATTAACGAAATACATATTATAGCAGAACAATCTGTATTATTGGCTTATAGAATGGTTACAGCTCAGGAAGAGATAATTTAATCCACTGTGTCCTCACTATCTCTCTTGGAAGAGTAATTTAGATAGTTCCACTCTCCAGCCCTTTCCCTTCAATTCTGTATATTTCCTTCCTCAAAAGCCTTTTTACGGATATCCCCATTTCGGATTTCCATTCTCAGCCCATTTCTGACATGAGGGAGAGATAACTGATCTTGTATTAGTTACATGATAAAGAAAATTAGAAAGCTTTCCTTTGATCCCAGTGCCAATATAATTCTGGAAGGATTTCGAAGGAATGGGTTTCTATTTGACATTAAGGGTGGGGAAAGGGATCTGGGCTACTATAATAATCCATCAGTCGCTGTCCTACACTCCCA
The DNA here is from genome assembly GCF_037043375.1 of Chiloscyllium plagiosum. Lineage (NCBI taxonomy): Eukaryota > Metazoa > Chordata > Chondrichthyes > Orectolobiformes > Hemiscylliidae > Chiloscyllium > Chiloscyllium plagiosum. The sequence continues at coordinate 7,963,446 of NW_028270164.1, forward strand.
AAGTTCAATGAAAAATGTGGCTGGAGCCTGGCAATGTTATGCCTTACCTAAGGAGCACACAGCCACAGTAACCAGTGTAACATTTCCCACCCCTCTCCCCATGATATTTGGTGCCACACCTGCATATCCTGAACGTAATGAGTTTGCTGGTCCCAGTGTAGTTCTACATGGAATTTGAACTACAGCTTTATGAGACAATCTCAAGTCTAGACAAGTATGTGAATGGAAATGAGAGTCATGAGAGATATAAGAGACTAAGATGTAAAAATTAAAGTGCATTGGATTGGGGGGAGTGTACTGACATAGTTAGAGAACAGGAAACAAAAAGTAGGAATAAATGGGTCTTTTTCCAAGAGGTAAGCATTGACTAATGGGGTGCCAAAGGAATCAATGCTTGGATCCCAGCTATTCACAATGTCTCTGAATGACTTAAATGCAGGAACTGGAAGTAATATCTTCCAGTTTGCAGACGACACAAAACTGGTGAGCTGTGAGAAGGATGCAGAGATGTATCAGTGGGAGTTGGACAAACTGACTGAGTGGGTAATTGTAATGGCAGATTATAGATAATATGAATAATGTGCAAGTGCAGCTGGAGGTGAAGAAGGTAAATGGTGTATTGGCCTTCATAAGAAGAGGATTCAAATACAGGAGCAGGGATGTCTTGCTGCAATTAAATGAAGCCTTGGTGAGACCACACCTGCAGTACTGTGTGCAATTTTATACCCCTTATCCAAGGAAAGATACTCTGGCTAACGAGGGAATGCAACAAAGGTTTGCCAGACTGATTCCTGGGATGGCAGGACTGACATATGAAGACAGACTGGGCCAGTTAAGATTTATAATCATGAGTTTTGAGGAACGAGGGGACATCTCATAGAAATCTATAAGATTCCAACAAAACAAGGTACGGGAATTGTGGGAAGGATGTTCCAGATCAGTGGGGGGGTCAAGAATGAGGGATCACAGTCTAAGGATATGGAATAGGTCGGTTAGGAGAAAAGTCTTCACCCAGAGAGTGGGGAGCCTGTGGAATTCTCTGCCACAGAAAGCAGTTGAGGCCAAAACATTGAATGTTTTCAAGAAGAAGTTAGATATAGTTCTTGGGGCTAAAATGATTAAAGGGTACAGAGAAGAAAAACAGGAATAGGATTTCAAATTGAATGATCAGCCATGTTCATACTGAATGGTGGAATAAGCTCAAAAAAAGCCAAATAGCCCAATCCTGCTCCTATTTTCTATGTTTTCTATGAGACATTGGTATGATTGAGGTTGAGTTTGGAAACAGAATCAATTACTTCTTGGGTTTTTACTCTGTCCTACACCTGACCTGAGGACTTTCTAGTCCCTACAGAAGAGTATTTCAAAGAGAATAAGTAACGAGTTTGGGGGAAGAATTTTAGTGTCAGAAAAATGACAAGCCCAGTTAGACTAGATAGAATTATAGTTAAGTGCAGAAGTAAGCTTGCTGTGGTTGGTCTCAGGAATGTTCATTAACCCCAAACACAACAGTACCTCTCCAATTGTGATGAAATTCATTTCCATTTCTAAATAGAGATTAGCTTATTCTTCTGAAACTGTCCACGAACTGATAAACATGAATTTGACTTCAAACAAATGCAACCAGATTCTGACATTTAACTTGCTAAAGCAATACAATCTAATCCACAGTGAAAAGGTAAAGAAGTGGCACGAGGTGAATTGCTTCATTGGAGGGACAGTACAGACGTGAGGGCAATAATGGCCTCCCACAAAAAAATATGAACCCATCTGAATGCATATTTGGTAAAAGGGTTAGGATTTTGCTGCAATCCAGCTCATCCAGAAGAACTATCAAGAACATCATAGAATTTAATCTTCCCTTTGTTGAATGGTGTTCATACTATAGACTGGAATTCTCCTGTAATGCCTGACCCAGTGTGACATTGGGTTACATTTCTCACCCACCCAGTGGTAAAGGGGTTGCTGTCAGGTCATTATATTTAGCACTTTTCCTTCTCTTTAACGCTTAAGGTGAGATTTGAGTACAACACCTGTGCTGCCACTCCTGCACAGTACCCTTGAGGGGAGTGCTACAACATTAGAGCTACCAATCCTTTAAGGAGTAAATCTTTTGCTATCAGTTGATGGCTATCAAGAAGTTCTGAATAAGGGGTTGACCATTTAGGATTTAGATGAGGAGCAACGTCCTTGCAAGTCTTTAACTCACATACTGTGGGTAACCAGTTGCCCTATCATTTATTCATTCTCAGGATGTGGGCATCAATAGTTGAGTCAGCATTTATTGTTCATCCCTGGTTAGGGAATGGTGAGGGTGAGCTGCCTCCTTGAACTGATGCAGTCCATGTGCTGTAGTTAGACCCAAAATACTGTTAGGAAGGAGACTCCACAATTTCAGTCCAGAACTGCGAAGGAACAGAGTTATATTTTCAAGTCAGGATGGTGAGTGGGGCTTGGAAGGAAACTTGCAGGACGATATGTTCCCATGTATTTGCTGCCCTAGTCCTTTGAGGGTTGAGGTTGCAGGTTTGGAAGGTGCTGTCGAAGAGTCTATGAGCACACTCAAGTCTGACATCAGTAGTGTTTTGATACTATGAAAATCAGAGGCTTGGACAAGATGATGGACTTAAAGGAGAAGATCAGACATGAATGATGAAGCCATCAGTAGGGCTGAATGGCCTCCTGCTCCTATTTCTTATGTTCTCCTAGTATCTTTGCAAATTTTCCTCCCTCACCCAATCTAGTGAAAGTAATTAACAAAGTTACCCATATTGTATACCAAATAGTTGCTGCAATCTTCACATTACAACAGTGATTACAGTTCTCTGTGTGTCCATGTACAAGTCTTTCCTTTTCTACTCCGTAGCCCCCATTGTGAAGGATACCAATACACAAATACTTAACAGACTTGCCAGAAATTCGTCTCTCTGCTATAACATTGGACTTATCATCCAGAACATGGTGGCTCAATTCCCACCATGGCAAGAAATTGAGTGTAGTAACTCTGGTAAAGACTGGGTCAGCACCAATTGGAAAAGAGCAAGTATAGATGTTGTTGTAAAAACCCAAACACCAATAGCCTTTGGGAAAGGGAACCCGCAACCATAACCTGGTTAATTCAGTTGCAGATTGTTGCTAGCAAAGCTGACATTAATTGCAATCCCAAGATTCAGTGGGGAAAGAAATGCTGGTGGGTGTTCATCTTGGAGTGCCACAGTCTCTGTGGCATAAGGACCGTCTACATTTGCAAAGTCCCAAGGCATTGAAACAATATCTCAAGCCCCACAGCAGCATGGCTGATTCAGCAAATCAAATGGACAGTGAATGCCATCTTGCAAGCCTCAAACACGCTCACAAAGAGATGAAAATACAATTAACCTTTAGCAGAGTTACAGACCCCTTTAACTTGAACTGTCTTCCATTAAGAAATAGAAAAAGAGGAACTTCAGGCTAATGCATTAAGATTTTATACATTGGCATCTACTTTACAAACCTTCATTTTTACCAATAATGAAATTGCAACTAAATGTTCCAAGTTCTCACTATATTCACATTTGGCAATATATTTTAAACAAACAAAAAAGAGAATTAAGCAAGATAGATCATTTACCTGATAGAATCAAGTGTGTGTTTTTTTTAAAAAACAGTTCTACTTAAAAAAAAACTTGAAGCAGTTAATTCAGGTTCCACATGATTATTACGGTGATCTCTGGTACATTATACCTTCAATGTCCATTCTCTTAGGAAGATTACTGCAGCCACATCAATCAGTGAGACGTATCAGTTAAAGCAGAAGTATAGACAAAAGCGACCTTGCCACTTCTCAAATAGGCGAGGGTAGCTGCGTGATGATTTAAACGCAGCAATGTCCATTGTTAAAGCCTGTACTGGCATTCAGTCTATTCCAATGTTGCATTACGTCCGTTCAGAAATAATGCATGTTACAGTGGCCGGTCGCTTGCTAAACCTCAGCTCTGGTATGAGAATTTTGACTCCTCTATCGTGCCTGTTTTCGAAGGTGCTGAGGAAAAAAAGACAATGGGATGTGAAAAATGAGCAGCAGCTCTTTCAGCCCCAGAACACATTGACAAACATTGTGTGGTGAATTAACTGAGCAAAAGTATAACATATGAACATACAAATTATTAGGGGTAAACCATTCAGCTCCTCCAGGCTACTCAATCATTCAATAAGATTGAAAGTACAATCAGTCACAATCAAGGATTTGATTGTCCCTTCAACTCCACGTTCTCACCTGTCCCCAGTAACCATTGACTCTATTGATGGTCAAGAATATATCTAGCTCTGCTAGGTATTCAATGATCTCCACCACTGCACATGTTAGGGAGGAGAATGTCCAAAGACTCATGACTCTCATAGAAAGAAGGTCCTCGTCGTCATCTTAAATGGTAGACGCTTTCCTTTTTAAACTGTGTCCCCTCATTCTAGTGACATCCTGCTTTAGTACTCTCCATGTGTCCCGAAGAAATCCACCCTGGATATATTATTTTCCATTGGGCAGAAGATGCAAAACTTTGAAAACATGTACCAACAGCTTCAGAAACAGCTTCTTCTCTGCTGTTATCAGACTTATGAACAGACCTCTCATATATTAGAGTTGATCTTTCTCTGCACCTTCCCTGTAGCTGTAACACTATATTCTGCATTCTGCTCTATTACCCAGATGCACTTACACTAAACAATCTTTTCACTGTATCTCAGTACATGTGATGGGGAGTGGTGTTTTTGGTTAGGGATAGCATTACGGTTGTACTTAGGAAGAATATTCCTAGAAGATTATCCTGTGAAGTTATATGGTGGAACTGAGGAATAAGAAAAGGAAGATCACCTCGTAGGGATTATATTATAGTACCCCACTAGTCAACGGGAAATTGAAAAGCAAATATGTAAGGAGATCTCATATCTGTAAGAATGATAGGGCTGTAATGGTGGGGGATTTTAACTTTCCAAACATAGACTGGGATTGTCATAATGTTAAGGATATGGAGGAATTTGTTAAGTGTGTACAAGGGAACTTTCTTAATCAGTGTGTGGATGCAACCACTAGAGAATGAGTAATATTTGACCTTCTGTTAGGAAATAATGCAGGAAAAGTCTGTGGGGAGCATTGATCATAAATCTATTAGTTTTAAAATAGTGATGGACAAGGATAGAACTGATCAAAAAATTTACATTCTAAATTGGAGTAGGGCCAATTTTGACTGTATTAGACAGAATCTTTAAAAATTGATTGGGGGAGGCTATTCACAGGTAAAGGGACATTTGGGAAATAGGAAGCCTTTAAGAATGAGCTAACTAGTGTTCAGACACAGTATGTTCCTATTATTGTGAAGGGCAAGGCTGGTAAGTGTAGGGACTGCTGAATGACTAGAGAAATTGAGGCTGTGGTCAAGAAAAGGAGACATATGTTAAGTATGGACAAGTGGATCGAGTGAGTCCCTACAGGAATATAAGGGCATTAAGTGTGCTTAAGAGGGAAATAAGGAGGGAAAAAGGTGATATGAAATAGCTTTGGCAAATAGAGTCAAGGAGAATCCAAAGCGATTCTGTAAGTACAATAACAGCAAAAGAGTAACTAAGGAGAGAATAGGGCCTCTTCAAGACCTACATGACCATCTACGTGTGGAATCACGGAGATGGATGAAATATTAAACAAATATTTCACATCAGTGGTTACTGTGCAGAAGGACATGGAAGCCAAGGGATTTGGGAAAATAAACATTGACATCTTGAAAACAGTTGATATTACAGAATAGGAGATGTAGGAGATAGCATAAAAGGTAAATAACTCTCCAGGACATGATCAGGTATTTCCCAGAACTTTGTGGGAAGCTAGGGAAGAAATTGCCGGGCCCCTTGCTGAGGTATTTGCATCATTGATAGTTACAGGTAAGGTGCCAGCAGACCGGAGGTTGGCTAACGTGGTACTTTATTTAAGAAAGGCTGCAAGGAAAAGCCAGGAAAGTACAGATTGTTGAGCCTTAGTCGTGGCTAAGTTGTTGGAGGGGATTCTGGGGAACAGGGTTTATATGTATTTGAAAAGGCAAGGACTGATCAGTGATAGTCAACTTGGCTTAGTGCATGGGAAATAGTGTCTCACTAACTTGATTAAGTTTTTTTGAAGAGATCACAAAAAGATTGATGAACGCAGAGCTGTAGCCATTGTCAGTATGGATTTCAGCAAAGCATTCGACGAGGTTCCACTTGGTAGACTGGTTAGTAAGGTTAGATCACGTGGGATCCAAGGGGAGCTAGCCAATTGGTTTCAAAATTGCCTTGAAGATAGGATACAGAGAGTCGTGGTAATAGAGGGTTGCTTTTCGGACTGGACGTCTGTTACCAGTGGTGTGCCATAAGGATCGGTGCAGGTTCCACTGCTTTTCACCCTTTATATATATGCATATAGGAGGTACAGTTAGTAAGTTTGCAGATGACACTAAAATAGGTGCTGTAGTGGACAGTGAAGAAGATTATCTCAGAATACAGCAGGACCTTGATTAGATGGGATGGACCAAAGAGTGGGAGATGAAATTTAATTTAGATAAATGTGAGGTATTGCATTTTTGTAAGGCAAGTCAGGGCTGGACTTACACACTTAATGGTAAGGTCCTGGGGAGTATTGCCAAGCAGTTTCTTGAAAGTGGAGTCACAGGTAGACAGGGTGGTGGAAAAAGTATTTGGCATGTTTGCCTTCATTGGTCAGTGCATTGAATCGAGGAGTTGGGACATCACGTTGCAGCTGTACAGGATATTGGTGAGGACACTTTTAGAATACTGCATACAATTCTGATCACTCTCCTATAAGAAAGATGTTGTTAAACCTGAGAGGGTGCAGGAAAGATGTACAGGGATATGGCTGGGACTGGAGGATTTGAGCTATAGGGAGAAACTGGATAGGCTAGAGGCAATTTTCCCTGGAGCTTCGGAGGGTGAATGGTGACCTTACAGAGATTTTTAAGATCATGGGGGCATGGATAGGGTAAATAGCCTAGGAAGGCGGAGTCCAAAACTAGAGGGCATAGGTTTAAGGTGAGAGGGGAAAGATTTAGAAAGAACCTAAGGGTTCACACAGAGACTGGTGCATGTATAGAATGAGCTGCCAGAGGAAGAGATGGAGCTAGTACAATTACAACAAATAAAATGTATCTGGATAGGTATATGAAAACAAAGGGTTTTGAGGGATATGGGCCAAATGCTGGCCAATGGGACCAGGTCAGATTGGGATGTCTTGTCGGCGTGGATCAATTGGACCAAAGGGTTTGTTTCCATGCTGTATGATTCTATGACTCTATAAACAAATCAAATTAGAAAGTATTCTTCACACGAGGAATTGTATAAATTTAGAAGCCATATCAATGCGTTGTCATCTGTCCTGTTTACACAAATCCTCAGGCTATGTTCTGTCGGTGGATTAGTAGGAGGATTGCAGAATTAATGGGAGTGGGAGAGGGGATGCAAGGCAACTGATCATAACTCCTGTAACTTGAGGTCATCCAAAATACCACTCACATTTCCAAAATTTCATCAAGAGAACCTGAGAAAAGGCCCCATGAAATTTCTGACCAAGTCGAGATTGTTGAAAGTGCAAATGGCACAGTGCAGACCAATTTCTAGGTCAAAGTCTAATGTTCTGGAATAAAGGTCTTCCCTGTTGACTGACCCAGTGACTGTCTGCTTACCTGCCATGGTCTGATGACTGTGTAGTCTGTGCACCAGTATAAGAACCAGGTAGAAGAGAAGAGCAAGACAGCCAAACGTTAGTCCGCACACAAGAAATATATCAGTTTCAGGTGACTGAATAACCTGAAAGGAATCACAAGTTGAATTAGTCAACATGTTGTAAAATCGATGGTCAACAAAATCAGAAAGAGGCCATTTTCAATCTCCATGAAATTATGGAACTTAGGGCAGGGACTAATCCCTGACTGACCTCATGTAGTGTGTATGATCAACACTAACTCCTTCCCACCCACTTTGAAAAGTTGGACATTACGCAGAAGAACCTTCTGGAAGTAAAGTAGGATTTTCTCCTGCAGCTCCTAAAACAGCTCTCCATCTCACCCAATCAATCAATCTACTTTTTTCTCCATGTCCTTTGAAATGTGCCCTCTCCAAATATTTATCCACCTCCACTTTTCAAGCCATCATGGGTTCTGCTTCTAATATTATTGCCTCATGTCTGAATAACATTCTGTATGGAAGAGATTACTCCTGATTTGCCCCTCTCCGCTCACCCTATTTAGTTTTGGTGATTAACTTAAAAATATACATGCTTTCACCTACATAGAGCGTTCAGAAAAGCCAGAATTATTCTCTTCAGGGGAGGTTGAGGTATGAAATTACATTGTGTTCAGGTCGATAGGGGAAAACTGTTTCCACAGGCAGGTGGGTCAGAAATCATAGGATGCAGATCTAAGACAATGGATAACAGAAATGCGGAGAGAGATAGGAGTTTGTCTTTTCTCTGTGACACACCTGTCATAAAGTTCTGGATTCAAATCCAACTTGGTACTCAAAGACATAATGCCTTATGATATTGGAGTAGAATTAAGCCATTTGACCCATTGAGTCTGCTCCACTATTTGAAATGTTGATGTTTCTAAACCCCACTCTCATGCCTTCCTCCTGTAACCAAGAGAAAGTGAGAACTGCAGATATTGGAGAGTCAGAGTTGAAAAGTGTGGTGCTGGAAAAGCACAGCAGCTCAGGCAGCATCTGAGAAGCAGGAGAATTGATATTTCAGACATAAGCCCTTCATCTGCCTGAAACGTCAACTCTCCCAGTCCTCAGATGCTGCCTGACCTGCTGTGCTTTTCCAGAACCACAATTTTCAACTTCTCCCCATAACCTTTGATTCCCTTACCAATCAAGAATCTGTCTTTAATGACACTCAGTGACTCGGCCTCCACAGTCCTCTGCAGCAGTGAGTTCCATAAATTCACCACCCTCTGGCTGGAGAAACTCCTCCTCATCTCAGTTTGAGGCTGGGACCATGGGTCCTAGTCTCTCCTACTAGTGAAGACACCTTCTACCCGTCCTCTCGGTATTCTGTAAGTTTCTATTAGATCCCTCTTCATCCTTCCAAACTCTAACAAGTACAGACCCATGATGGGAAGTGTACTAGCTGCCTTGGAGACTGATGGGAGTAGGTCTGATGACTTTACGAACGGAAGGAGATAAATTCTGAAAAGCAGAAATGATTTAGAGTGATAGGACGAAGCTGGGGAGTGGGGCTAACTGGGGGGGGGCTCTGCCAGCAGAGACATGATGAACCAAATGGCCTTCTTCTATGCTGTTTGGTTCTATCCTCTAGTGAATGACTGATCAAACAGTATAACAGGTATTTTCCCATTTTGCCTTATCAAAGCTCCTCAGCATTTTGAATACCTTTGTCACATCCCTTACAGCACTTCCTCTGTTCTACTGTAAATCCAGTTTCCAAGTTGGAAAACATCCAATAACAATTACTCTGATTTCAATAATGGATACATTAAAGTTATTAAGAAGTTTCCACAAGCCTTATTCAAATACCATTTGTAAATCAATCTGCTTTAATTCCTTTTGGGTGCCTTGAATATAAGCTGTTAGATGTGTTGGGCATAATTTCTATTTTTAGAAAAATAAACATTTACTCACTGATCCAACAAGCATCTGGAGGGCGAACTCACCGATTCCCGCCCCAGTCACCAGCACAGTTGTCGCACATCCTAACAGATGAAGTTAAAAGAAACAATTAAGAACTATCCAATTGGCTTCAAAGTACATATAAAGATAGAGTTGTGAAGCATCCTGAATGCTTTCAATCATCTGGCAGAGTCAGAGATGAAATCTCTAGAGTTTTCTCCCTGATCACACTCCACAATTAACCTCCTAGGAGAGATTAAACAAAGCAATGTCACTTGGGGATAACAAGCGCTTGACTAGAATCCAAGATGTATAAATTGTATTTCTGGTACACAAAGCATTGGAGGACTTCAGAAGGACATATAGACAATGGAGAGAGTGACATCTATCAGAATGATACTGATGCTCCGAGGTTTAGTCCTTGGGATTAAATGATCTAGTTTCATTGACATCTTCGAGACGTTAAGGAGGTCAGAGACAGACAAATAACCTTTTCTGAGGAGTCTAGAATCTAGGTCTTTCAAGATTGAAATTAGAAAACATTTCTTCACACAAAGGTGGAAATTTGGAATGTTCTTCCATAAATAGCCACCTGGATTGACTGTTAACTTTAAAACAACGACTCATGGATTCATTCACAGGATGTGGGCATTGCTGTCTCTGTTACTTGACCAAGGGCAGTTAAGAGATAAATCCATTGCTGTGGACCTGGAATCATATGTAGTACAGATCACGTAAGAATGGCAGATTTCCTTCCCTAAAGGGCATTAGTGTCCAACAACAATTGGCAGTGATTACAAGACGACTAGGCTGCTATTTTTTAATTCAAGATTTTATTTTAAAAGTTTGAAATCATGTTCACCATCTGCCATGGTGGGTTCTGAGCTTCCATGTGCCCACACCAAAAGCCCACATCTCAGATTACCAGCCCACTATGCCACTGCCTCCCCTCAGCAAAATGTCTTTGGAGATTTGGGACAGAAATGGGATACATGGAGTTAGGTGAAGGTAAGCTATGACTTCACAGAATGAATGGGAGCCTCCTGTTCCTATGTATCTATAAGCCTGGATTTTAGCCCAGTTTGTCTGGCAGGAAGGGTGTGAGAGGGACACACAGCGATGGTTGGATGGAAGCTGCTTTGAAGAATAAAGTATTCACAAGGAGTGAAGTTATGATAAACCTGCACAGGAATTCGACTCAGCTGTGGTAAGTGCAGAGTGTACAGAGTTTTAGTCGCCATGCTATAAAAAGGCAAAAGAAACATTGGGAGAGGTGCAGAAAGGATTCAGCAGAACAGAGAGAATACAGCTTTCATGAAAAATTAGTTCGATACAAAAAAACTGCAGATGCTGGAATCCAAAGTAGACAAACAGGAGGCTGGAAGAACACAGCCAGCCAGGCAGCATCAGGAGGTGGGGAAGTCAACGTTTCAAGTACCTGGCTGGCTGTGTTCTTCCAGCCTCCTGCTTGTCTACTTCGAGAAAAATTAAGCATGTTGGAATTTTCTTTCTTTAGTAAAGAGAGGACTTGGAGGAGAACATACAATAGGCTTTAAGATTTTGTAAGGTTTAGGAAGCATAAATCAAAACACGGGGCTGTAAAGTCACCAATAAGTACATGAGGGAAATAAGGAGAAATACATTTACTCAGACGGTGGTTAAAGTTTGGAACATTCCATTATAGAAAGTGATTAAAGAAAAAAGGTTAGATACTTTCAGAAGGAAATGAGATGCGCACATGAGAGAAATGTAAACAGCAGGACAGGCTGAAAGGCTGAGATGAGGCAGGAGGAATGGCAGAAGACTCATACAGAGCATCAATACCATCACAGGAGAATTGAACTGAAAGGTCTGTTTCTGTGCTTTAAATTCTATACTTTGCACAGCTTAACTTATGCGATTTATAAAGGAACGCAAATTCCCCGGCAGTGTGATAGGAATTAAAAGCACAGCATCTGGCAGGCGGTGCAACGAACCTTGGTAATTCAAGATGTCTTCAGTATAAGCCAACATACTGGGAAAGGTGCTGCTCAGGAAAAAACCCAGAAGTCCTGTTCCCACATAAAGACAAACAACACTGACTGGGAAACACAGCATCAGGACAAAGGTGCCAATGATTCCACCCTGCAACACAGAAAGCGCAAACATCAAAACAATGTTTTTAAATGATATATAGAAGCAGGATTTTTGCCAAAACGATTACAAGAATTAGATACAGGAAGACAAAAGTAGAAAAATAAAACAACTTCTGTTTTTGTTTCTGATTTCCAGCATCTGCAGTTCTTTTGATTTACAGATAGAGGGAGAAATGGGTGCACTGTAGTCATGGATACTTCAAATACTGAGATGAACAAATAATGTACACTCTGCTCATCTCAGAGGACAGGCAGACTTCAGTTTACTGGCTAGTCTAGAAGCCAGCACTTCTAACAGTGCAGCATTCCCTGGGCGTTGCAGTCGACTGACAGCCTGGATTTCTATGCTCAACATTGAAGAATGCCGTAACATGACCACCCAACTCCTATACTCAACGCGCTGACCAATAAAGGGCAAGCATACCAAACACCTTCTTCACTATCCTGTCTGCCGGAGAGAGACAGCTAAGGTCTTGAGTCCAATATGACTTCTTTGGAAGAGCCGGGGGGAAGATAGGGAGAAACAGCAGTGATTTTAAATTTGAAACATGCTGCGATAGAAAATGGTCAAAGAATAGCCTAGATACTGGTAGGTTACTCAAGCAAGTGCACAGCACCCAATTATACATGTTAATGAGGCTTCCACTCATTTCTAAACAGAAGACCACAGAGGGGAAATAGAATATAACAGTGACAACTCTGAACCCTGTCTGAAGCTGCTGTATCATTGACACTAACATACAAATAATAGCAAGTGTCATTAGTTAGGTTAGTGAGAGAGCAAAATTTGGTGTAAAAAATACTCACCAGGTTTATAAACACCATAGTCACAGGTTTTAACTTTCCAGATACTGGAATAGAAGCCAGTCTGCCCAGGGTGATCGAAGCCCAGAAGAGACTGCTGAGGTAGCCAGCTACCCTCGGCTCAATGTACAGAGGTTTCTCCACAGCATAGGTATATACAAACCCAGAGTACTCTCCCTGTCAGAGATCAAATACACGTCAGGTACATTGTCACTAAACTCTACAGCTTTATTTCTCTACACCATCAACAACCAATAAGACAGGCTCTCCAAAAGCAGACTCAGCCTTGCTCAATCACAGAGTGTGAAGGCCCTCAATCCTTCCCCTTCCTTCTTATCTAATGAAATCTACACTGTCTGTCTATTTCTCCACCTCAGTCCCTCCTATTGCCTGTACTAACTTTTCCATTTCACTATCTTGTCTCTCCCCATATCCAGTCCATCTCTCCACCCCAACCCCAAGTCCACGCAGGAAAGTCTCTCCCCTTCTCCATTCCACACAGGAAATCTGTCTCACCTATCACTCCCTTCAATCTCAGCCTGAAGGTCTCCCTCATCTCACTTCCCCTCCCTGCCCCTGGCAACTCCCGCCTTTTCCAGTTGCCAATCTTCTTCCCCTCTATGGCAACTCCCCCAGTGCAACCCACACCCACTGTCTACACTCCTAGTTGTTGATAGCTACCTATTTGTCAGCACCGCGCCCCATCCCAATCCCAGTTCATGCTGGGGCCCTCCACTGTTTCCCTGCCACCCACCCCATTTGTTTGCCGCACCCTCCTCACTGCATCTCCTGACACAGCCACTCCACAGAAAGCAGCTCACTGCAAGTTCTCAATATGAGTTTGCAACAATTAAATGAACATGCATACAGGAAGCAGGAATCTCACAGGGTTCCTTCTCTTCTCACAAGACACCAACAAAGGAGCGGGTACGTACCAAAATCCCGTCGGTCATAAAAAGCACAACAGCCCCAATAATGTGGACAACAAAGAAAGTACAAGGAGCTTCCTGAAGACGCAGTCCTTTGAGGCAGTCGATAAGACCATCAGGCTCTGAAAATGGAGGAGAAGAAAAATAACAAAGATTTCATTTACAGACAGGAATGGCTACATAGAATATACAATACAGCAATAGGCCACTCGGGCCAACTGCAGTCCATACTGGTGCTCTATCCTTTTGAGGACAAGTCCATCCCTCTGCAAGGAGGTTGCCTAAGGCTGACCAAAACAATTCAGCACTATGAGCACCAAGACAAAGTTTATGACCACGTTATCCTGTTATCACACCCGCTCCATTAAATTCCACTCATGGCATCAGTCTGGCTACACTTTTACCTGGGGCAATGCATTGTGAGTTTAAATCTCAATCCAGAGTTCAGAGCTCGGTAATCTGGGTTGAGATTTCAATAGTGCTACCGAAGGAATACTGCACTGTCAGAGATGTGACTTGTTTGGATTAATTTTAAGAACTGCCAACTCAGGCATGTACCGAAGGGGTGCAGAGGAGTTCTCCCTGGTGAGCTTGCCAATCTTTAAATCGGCATCATGCAAACAGACCGGTTAATCATCATCACATTACTACAGGCCATTCTGTTATAACCTATGTTTCATAAAGCAATTGGCAAACTGGGGACAGTTTCTACAGTGCCAACTTTTAAAACATGATTACATTGCCAATACTTTAAGCGCTGTTTCCAAAGCATGAGCTTGCCCAAGAACGCAACCATCACATTACAGAAGAACTGACTATATCTGTAGCAGCTTGCTGTGTGCAAATTGATTGTCACATTTCCTATAAAGTGCAGTTCCTGTTCCATTACAAGTGCTATACTGACTGAAAAGTGATTTGAGATCGTGGAAGGTCCAACATAAATGCATGTCTTTCTTTAAGTTTCATGCATCTTTATGATTGATGTCCTTGGGCTATTTAGAATTCACCTTGACAGGATCCTGATAAAAACTAACAACATGAGCAACTCAGCATTCTTGAACACTCTTCTTCTGCTAGCTCTACTGCTGAGAAGGACTAGAAAAATTGGAAATGCCTGCATTTCTGAGTAAGGTTACCAACTTTGGTTGAGTGTATTCCTGGGAGGTTGTGGACTGATCCTACTCCAGAAACCTCAGTTTGCAACTAATTTTGAGGGCTCTTGTGGTACAGAGGTGGTCCTTTGGGCCAGAGGACATGGGTTCATAGCTCCACCTGCCCCAGTGGTGTATAAAGTAGGCAAGCAGGAGATTGGAACACTACAGCAAGCCAGGCAGCATCAGGAGTGACTTTCCCACCTCCTGATGCTGCCTGGCTTGCTGTGTTCTTCCAGCCTCTTATTGGTCTACCTTGGATTCCAGCATCTGCAGATTTTTTTGTCCCTAACTAGCGGGGTGTAACAACAGGTTGATTGTCCAGCATCTATGCTGAAACTCGGATACAACACTGCGTCATCGGAGGTGGCTTTTTGTGCGAGACCCTCGCCATTCTCTCAAGGTGAATGCAAAAGATTATGTGGTGGTATGTCAGAGAGGAGAAAGGGAGCTCTCCCCAGGGTCCTGGCCAAAATTCATCAATGTTTAAGCAGCATCACTAAATCCGATTATCTAGTCATTAACACATTGCTCTTTGTGGGATCTTACCATGCACATATAGACTGCTCTCCTGTCTACACGACAGTGGTCACACTTCAAGAGTATTTCATTGCCTAAGAAGCTCTTTGGGGGTAGTGAGACACTTTAAGTCTTTCCTTTTCCTGGATATATTTCAGGTACAAGTATCTTTATGATAAACTTTGGATATCGATGAGATTTCAAGATGGTAGTGATCCCAATGAAACAAAAATAAAGAACTTCACTAAATTCCATTTGAAGGTTGAAGCATTAGGTGTTTCTCCAGCCCTGATAAAATCAAGGAGCTAACGACCGGTTTGCAGTTTCACAGTCACCAGATAAACTGGCTTCAAACAGCTTCACACCGTTTCAAAACCACATCACAAACAATAATCATCTGTCATCTAACCGAAGTGGTGCAACACAGAAAAAGGTCATTCACCTCATCCTGATCTTTGCCAGCTCTTGGAAAAGAGCATTCCAATTGGTTCCACATTCACCTGCTTTGTCCCCATCGTCCCTAAATGTTGCCCTGTCTGGTCAGATAACCACAGCTTTGCTCTACACAAAAGGGAGATCTAAACTTTCACTCTAGGTAAGACAGGAACATCAATGTGGCCTGGGATGTTATTTGTTGCAAAATATTTGTTAACCACAGACCTCATTCCAGTTGCTATCATACCTTGCTTACTGTAAACACATATTGTTGTATCTCCACCCTGTCATTGTAATCTCCCACTCTCATTTTTCTTCAATATACTCCTCCTCCATCTTCACCTCCTGAAGATAGAAAATGGTAGTTGGGGTACAGATTTTAAGCAACCTCTCTGACAGTGTTATGGTTCCCAATATCTCTTTGTCTAACTTGGTATCAAAATGTAGTTTTACTCCCCAGTGAAGTGCCTTTAGAGGTTTTGCTGTGGGAAAGCTTCTCTAGAAATATGAATATTCAACCATACAAATTAGGAACAGGAGTAGATCACCTAACCCCTCCAGCAATAAGGCCGTAGCTAATCTGATTAATCCAGACTCCCCGCTACTCCCAATAACATGTCACTCCCTTTCAAATCAAGAGTCTTTCCATCTCTGCCTTAAAAATATTCCAAAGTCTCACAAACTTCAAGGGAAAAAAACCTCCTCATTTCTGCTTTAAATAAGCAATCTTTTATTTCCCCTAGTTCTAGATTTTCCCACAAGAAGAAATATCCTCTCTACATCCACCTGCCAAGACCGTATACACTTGTCGTTTCTTTTTGTAACCACACAGACAGGATCTCGATGTTTCATCTGACTAGCCATTATTTTCACCTGAACCTAATCTGTCAGCACCCTAATACTGTCACCACGCCCGTGTGTGGCACAGTGGTAGTGTCCCTGTCCCTGGACTGGGAGACCTGGTTTCAAGTCCCACTTGCTCCAGAAGCATGTAATAATATCTCTGAACAGGCTGATTAGAAAAAATGGGTTAAATTTAAAAAAACGTCACCATCATCCAACTCATTGGAGAGAGATGACTGATGGTGGTTTAACCTGAGGGTCACCATGCCTCAGGTGAGGGGAGACCTTTAGAAGGAAAGTCTTTTATGGTCATCTCAGCTGGTGCAGGAATTGAACCCACGCTGTTGGCATCACTCTGCATTGCCAACCAGCTGACTGAAGTAACTGCACTGAGGCCAAGTCACCCTTTATTTACTTGTGCACAGTACATTGGCTGTTGCCAGACAGCTCCAAGTCAATCCCTGAACTGAGGAGATTGTAAATCCCCTGTTTATTTCTGGGTTTTTTTCTCCTTATAAGCCCCCACGCTACTGCTAATCAGCAGTAGTGCTTATTTTAATCCCCTGTTTATATCTGTCAGCCTGGACCCCCTGATTGGCCCAGGTTAACAACTCCAATCAAGGATCTCAGTCAACAAAATTGACCTGGTTCCAATCACGACACTGACTGAACTAACACCCAAGCAATGATGATGAAAGAACAAATTTGCATTAATCTCGCAAATTCTCAGATCATCCCAAAGCACTTCACAGTCAATGATGTAATTTCAAAATGTTATCACTGGTGTAAAGTAGGAAAATCAGCAGCCAATCTACACATAGCAAAATACTGTAAATAGCAATGTCTGATAAATAACCAGATAATTATGATGATGTTGTTCGAGAACTTAATGTTGGTCAGTCCAATGCTCAAGTTCTCTGTTACGACGTGCCATTGGAATTAGCTTTTCTACCTCAGCAGTAAGACAAGGCTTTCATTCAATGTCCCTTTAATAAAATGCCACCACAGTGCTCCCTCTGCATCACACAGAAATGTTTACCTGGGTTACCTGTTCAAGACACTGAGTGAGTCCTAAACCCACAGCCCTCTGACATGGAGGTGAGAAAGCTACCAACTGAACTAACAACATTCCTCAGAGAAAATACTTTATGGTGCAATGATATATGTAGGTTAGTTTTTATCCTTAATGGCACTTATGACATTCTCTCAAGTGCCAGAAGGGTCAAGATAAGAGGTTGCATTTAGTTGCTGAGCAACCACAGCTTGGCTCACTGGATGTGATCAGTGACACTGACTGTTTAAAAGGTTGGGTTTACAAATTATCAGTCCACACAAATCCAGTAGGTCACTTAAGCCTTATACCTGTTGGCAAGAAACACAATAGACTTCACCCTAACAATGGCTTTTTAGTCAATGACCTTTAACCAAAATAAACTTCACATCACCTCCTACTTGTGTGCCTTGTTGATACATTTCAAATAAAAACAAAATTTCCATTTCCATAAGAGTTTGTATGACCTCAGGATGTTCAAAAGCAATTCACAGACAATGAAGCTTTTTGGAAACGCAATCACCTCTGTAAATCAATAGCTGCATCTCAGCAAAAGTATTTAGAATATCCACATCATTACCTGCCCTCTCCCAGTCCTTCCTCATTTTAAGTCATTTGTTCATTCAAATTAATCTATTCATCCAAGAGATATGGACGTCACTGGTTAGGAAGCATTTATTGCCCACCTCTAATTGCTCAGAGGGCAGTTAAGTCAACCCCATTGCTGTGGGTCTGGAGTTACATGTAGACCAGACCAGGTGAGGATGGCAGATCTCCTTCCCTAAAAGGACATTAGCGAACCAAGTAATTTTTTTCCCTCCAAAAATCTACAATGGTTTTGTGGTCATCATTCGACTCTTAATTCCAGAATTGTTATCGAATTCAAATTCCACTATCTGCCATGGTGGGATTTGAACCAGTATCTCCAGAACATTAACTGAGTCTGGATTAATAGTCCTACAATAATATCACTTGATCATCACCAACATGAACTCCCTCGTGACTCAAGACTACCAAGCACCTGTTCCTAGAGCTGGGAATAGGGTTTCTGGGGATTGTCAGGCGCTTGGGTGTTGGGATGTGATGTACATGTACCTTTAAGGGGCTGTATCCAAAACATTGTCCGTCACTACCTATTGTTAATGGAATGAAGCAGCAGTCCTATTGGTCAGACATGTCTACACAGCCACCCAGTTAGAACTGTTGGCATACAGTCTAATCTCGAAATAAAGAACCCACATTATGACTTTGCCAATTCTTGTTGTGCAATTAGTACACAGGTGATAAACAGAAGAATATGATGCTAGGAAACAGGAAAACCTCAGTCAGCCCCAAATTTAAATCAGGAGAGAAAAGAGCAGCTGGAGGGAATAAGGGAGCAACATGTGGAGTGTGAGTAAATGGTTATCCCTAAAACTTAATTTGTTTATTGATCTTGTATGATGAGGTACTGGTTTTCCAGATTTTCAACCTCTCTGGTTAGTGGGGCTTAGCAGTGCAGGCAAGAGATATTCCTTACTAAATCCCTACAGTGTGGAAGCAGACTATTCAGCCCATAGAGTCCATACCATCCTCTGGGGAGCATCACACTCAGACCCTCCTATGCTTGTAACCCTGCATTTCTAATGACTAACCCACCTAGCCTGGACATCTTTGGATTGTGGGAGGAAACCAGAGCACCCGGAAGGAAACCCACACAGACACAGGGAGAATGTGCAAACTCCACACAGACAGTTGTTTAACAGTGGAATTGAATCCAGGTCCCTGGCACAGTGAGGTATTAGTGCTAACCACAGAGTCACCATGCCGCCCCAAACTCCTACGGATCTGATCATTGGACATTTGACCACAAATCAGAATTTTTTAACATTATTCATTCATTAGATAAAGAACATTGACTGGCCATCCTGAATTGCAGAGAGAGTAGTTAAGAGTCAACCACAATATTGGAGTCACATGTAGGCCAGACCAATTAAGGTTGGCAGATTTTCTTCCTTAAAGAATATTGGGGAATCAGGTGGGTTTTTCTGACAATTGACAGTGGTTACATGATCACTGTTAGACCAGCTTTTTGAAAAAAAAAACATTGTTACTGAATTCAAATATCACCATCTGCCTAGGCTTCAGGATTACTGTTCCAGTGTCAGTGGCACCATATCACAGCCTCCCCTAGAATGCCTGGTCACTCAAAGAATCCCGACAGTGCAGAAAGAGGTCATTCAGCCTATTGAGTCTGCGTATTCAAGTCTCTCTCTGCCAGTCGCTTTATGGTACAGTGTCTGAAGTAGGGGAACCGGGAGAAGGAGGATGGATTATTGTTCTGTGATGTTGGCATGCCCAACAGATTCATATTCCAATCCTGTGAGATCCCGTGGCTAATTCACAATGTTGGGTAATCCTAGCTCACCACACTGCTAAGGAAATACATTACCGAGAGTTCCAACAAAAGTACTCTAGGACGAGAAGTGGGAAGAGGCCAAGTTATTGAAGTTAGGGTTGTCCTTCTTAAAGCAGAGAAGGTTAGGAGGAGATTTAACAGAGCTGTTCAAAATCAGCGAGTGTTTTCATATGGTAAATAAGATAAATTTAGTTCCACTGGCAAAGGGTTTGGTGAGTACAGGTTAGCAAGACTTGCATTTATATGGCACCTTGCAAAACCACAAGACAAGCACCCCAGCTGGACTAGTTTGAGCAGTTCCGGATGCCTCACTACAGGAAGGATGTGATAGCGCTAGAGGGGGTACAGAGGAAGTTCACCAGAATGTTGCCTAAATGGAGAAATTGAGTTGAAAAGTGTGGCGCTGGAAAAGCACAGCACGGCAGATAACATCGGAGACGTTTTGGGCATAAGCTCTTCATCAGAAGTTGAGCATTAAGGTAAGACTAGACAGGCTTGGATTGTTTTCTTTAAAACAGAGAAGAATAAGGGGGGGGGGGTAGGATTGAGGTGTAAAAGAATGTGAGGGTATGGACAGGGTGGATAGAGAATTGCTGTTCACCTTAGTTGAGGGGTCAATCATGAGAGGGCATAGCTTTAGGGTAAGGGGCAGGAGATTCAGAGGAAATCTGAGAAAAAACCTTTTCACTCAGTGGGTGGTGGGAATCTGGAACACACTGCCTGGGAAGGTAGTGGAGGCTGGAAAACTGACAACCTTTAAAAAATATTTGGATAAGTACTTCAAATATCATAACATTCAAGGATATGGGACAACTGCAAGAAATTGGGATTAATGCACTTTTAGTGGTAATTACGTCAGTGCAGATTTCTTGGTAATTACGTAACTTCAAAAGTAGCCAATTTGCATGTAGCAAGTTAGCTCAGTTAGCTGGAAGGCTTGTTTATGATACTAACCATGTGGAGAAAGTGAGGACTACAGATGCTGGAGATCAGAGTTGAGAGTGTGGTGCTGGAAAAGCACAGCAGGTCAGGCAGCATCCGAGGAGCAGGAGAATTGATGTTTCGGGCATAAGCGTCCATTCATGACGAAGGGCTTATGCCAAAAACGTTGATTCTCCTGCTCCTCGAATGCTGCCTGACCTGCTGTGTTTTTCCAGCACAACACTCTCGGCATTAACAGTATGAGTTCAATTCCTGCACTGGCTGAGGTTATCATGAAAGGCTCTCCTTTTACTGAGGTGTGCTGATCCTCAGCTTAAATCATCACTAACCATCGCTCTGTAAGGAGAAAGCAGCCCTATGGTCTGATAAGACTAGGGCACCTTCACCTTTACTGACCTAGATAGATTTTTACAACAATCTTAGATGGTAATCTTTTATTCAGAATTGATACAACCAGTGAACCTGCCGAGTCCGCCCCTCCTGAAATAAGTGCACACAGTAGGTGTGGTCTCACAATGCCCTATATGGGCGGCAAGAATACCACACATTTACACTCATCCCTGTTTTAATAAAAGCTCACTAGTCTGCTCATTGCATGAACAAGATCAGTTGTTAACTGGGTGAAATCTTGACTGTGAATGGCGGATGTAAATCCTGTGTCCTTGACTGTACATAACACTGCCAAGGGCGTGGTGCTGGAAAAGCACAGCAGGTCAGGCAGCATCAGAGGATACCTGACCTACTGTGCTTTTCCAGCACCACACTCTCGACTCTGATCTCCGGCATCTGCAGTCCTCACTTTCTCCTGTATGCAACACTGCTGCTATTTAAACATAGCAGACTGCATCCAGCTATTTACACAACACAACTGCAATGTTTTGCAAACAGGTTTGAAGATTATCAACCTCCCTCACCTTTCCTGATGCACCACAGTGTGTGTTCACCATTCAGTTCTAACCTCAATGGTTCTCACCAACCGCACTGCAAGAATTGTTCCATCACCAGGAGCTTGCTGTGCACATTTTCGAAAATATAACAATGACTAAACTTAAAAACATACTTCAATAGCTGGACACTGCTTTGGAATGTGCTGAGGTTGCAATAGGTGTTACAAAAATGCACAGTCTAATTCTATAAACAGCCATGTTAACAGTAATGGGGGAGATGCCATACTGTCCCCCCTTCTTGGAATGAGTGTTGCATGTGCTAAGGTTCAGTACTTTTTGGAAAATGTATAGCACACTGAGCCAGGAAGATGGCAGCCTTATGGAAATGCTGCTGGTTATGAACTCCAGTGACCTCAAGCTAACATTCCGGGCTCCTGGGTTGAAATCCCACTATGCAACTGGAGATTTCACTCGAGTTTTAGAAAGACTATTTGGCTCTGCACTACCATCATTCCACCTCACCGCCCAGTTACATCTTCCATGTTCATGTCTCATTCATGTAACCTTGTACTGTCCAAGACAGCTCCACGTCACCTCATACGTGGCCTTTACTCCATGATCATATCACAGCCACTCACCCAGTACGCTCTGGGGCATGAGCTATGCAAAGGTCTTTTTTTTAAAATTCCAGACAGGTTAATATAAATCTCACATATACATATTTAATACAGTAAAATAGCCCTCATTAATGAAACACATTCAAATATTGAGAATCCCCTCCAGCAGTCAATCTACTATAAAAACAAACTTTGATTCAGTGACCATGTCAGACAGTTTGATCCTTTAATACCACTTTAACACTGTCAATTAAATGTGAACTCAGCAAACAGCAAGATCATACAAACAGCTCATTATAGCCCATTGATTAATGAATAAAAATGACGGAATGTGAATGAGGGAAAACTCCTCTGAACTTCTTTGCTAAAGTTCCACAAGAGTTTTGATGCCTAGCGGAGAGGGCAGATTGATCTCTGGCGAAACATTTAATCAGAAAGACTCTCTAGCACTCGCCCAGCAACTGCATTTTATGCACGAGACTCTGGAGGGGGGGTTTGGACCCACAATTTTGTTTCACAGAAGCAGATTTTACAAAGACGCATCATACAAAGCCAGGAGGACAATTCCATGTAGCCACACCGCAGCAATCTTCAATGCTTTGAGAAGCAAGAAGACAGGGTGAGAGAGCAGGAAGATATTGTAAAGCATTTTAGAATCTAGGTAACAGTTAAAATCTATTACTTTTAAATCTAATATCATGGAATATAGGCCAAAACATATCCAACAAACTGCAAGGGATTATTATCATTTGGACTGATAATAGTTCACTAAGTATAGCATTGAACAAGATAACTGCCAAAGAAGAGTGTGAAGTTCAGTCTATTTGTTTAACAAGTGTAATTAGCATGTTCTGTGATAACCGGTTCATATCTCTTGTTGGTACAGATTGACCACTCTGGAAAGAAAATTTAAGTTCTCATCTTTAACTGCCTACTTCAGCAGCGTTCCAGAGAAGTGATGGCAATCCGCCAACCCTGTACTCACAAACTGAAAACAACGTGAGGGAGGTGTATGAACTTTCGGGAAGGTAGATTCTGTCAGAGGCACAGCAAATAATCACGAGCCTGTACCTGTGTATACCATCTCTCCCCTCTTATTCTGAAGTCATTCAGGGAAGGTTTAGGAAAACAAACTTTAAGAGATTGTTTCCAAGGGACTGTGGAATTCAGTGGCATGATGGATTGTAGAAACCAGAGCTGCTTTCCTTACAGGAGGCTGGGGTAAGATTTGACAGAAATATTCAGAACTAATGAGGGTCTAAAATAGGCCAAATAGAGAGAAACTGTTACCATTAGTGGAAGGATTAAGAACCAGACCATATGAATTTAAAATAATTGGCAGATGAACAATCAGTGACATGAAGAAAACTTTTGTTTTAATGCTCTCAGTGGTTATGATGTATAATGTGCTGTCTGAGAATGCAGTAATGATAGAGATGGACAGGGTAGTGGCAATATCATAAGATTAGCTGTCTTTGATATGGTTACTGAATAGAAGTTTATTTGTTTTTATATAGATTGACCACTTGAGGGGGATTCAAAATCTTTGAATACATTTCACGAATGTGTTATTTTACAGTATTAGGCATGTAGATGTGACAGACTGAGCTTGTAACCCAGAACCCCAGGCTAATGTTTTGAGGACACGTGTCAAATTCATACCACGGTGAAACTTTAATTCAATACGGTTCTGAAATAAAAGTTGCCTAATGGCAGCCATGTAACTATCATTGTTTAAAGACCCATCTGGTTCACTAATTCTCTTTCAGTAAGTGAATCTGCCATCCTTATCCAGCCTGGTTTATACTTGACTCTAGACCCACAGCAATGTGATTGACTCCTGCCTACCCTCTGGGGAATTAGGGATGGTCAATAATTGCTGGCCACATCCCAGAAATACATTTTTAAAAAACAATTCAACTATTGGTTTCAAAAGAGAATTTGATAAGCATCTGAAGAAAAAGTGTATGTGGGTCTCCTGGATAAGAGTGAGGTTGTATGACTAGCTGGGTTGCTTGTGCAGAGAGTGGGCATGGATTCAAACAGTGAGTGGGCTCTTTCTGTGTCATAACTATTCCATGATTTTATGTATATGTTGCCAGTTCTCTATCTCTGCATTTCACAAACATACATAGTCAAAGTCTTCTGCTCTGGTGTTTTTCACTCACCTTTCTCTGTCTCTCAGACCCAATAGTGCCTACAACTACATAGTACCTTTCACAACATCACAATGTCCCAAGGCATTTTTTGGTCAATGAAGTGCTTTTGAAATTTAGTTCCTGTTATCACATCAGAAATCCAGCAGCCAATTTGCAAATGGAAATCTCCACAATAGTAAAGCAGATAATGATCAGATAGTCTATGGTTTTTGGGAGATTGGCTAAGAGACTGAATAGAAGCTATACTATCTTTTTTAAGAAAGTGCTTGGAGACGTCGGACAAGAGGCAGGGTGCTGAATTTGCCACCTGATCCAAAGGCTGCAGCAATCTGACAATGCAGCAACTCTGAGTGCTACACAGACCCGGTCAGCCTGAATTATGTGCTCAAATCCCTGAAGTCAATTTCAAACCCATGTCCTTCTGACTTCATAGAATCCCTACCATGGGGAAGCTGGCCATTCAGCCATCAAGTCTACAGTGACCCTCCAGAGAGCATCCCACCCAGCTATGCTTATTCTGCATAACCCTGCATTTCCCATGGCTAACTCATCTAGCCTGCACATCCCTGGACACTATGGGCAATTTAGCATGGCCAATCCACCTAACCTGCACATCTTTGGACAGTGGAAGGAAACCAGATCACCTGGAGGAAACCCACACAAACACAGGGAGAATGTGCAAATACCACACAGACACAGTCACTGGAGGGTGGAATCGAACCTGGGTCCCTGGTGCTGTGAGGCTGCAGTGCTAACCACTGAGTCACCATGCTCTCAGACAAAAGTATACTGCACTAAATCAAGTTAACATACCCGCATGAATATATGTGTGAAGACAAAGTTGAAAATCACACGATACCAGGTTACAGTCCAATAGGTTTATTGGAAAAAAAA
The DNA here is from genome assembly GCF_037043375.1 of Chiloscyllium plagiosum. Classification (NCBI taxonomy): domain Eukaryota; kingdom Metazoa; phylum Chordata; class Chondrichthyes; order Orectolobiformes; family Hemiscylliidae; genus Chiloscyllium; species Chiloscyllium plagiosum. The sequence continues at coordinate 7,988,855 of NW_028270164.1, forward strand.
CCCTTTTGGAACGCTGCTCCTTCGTCAGGTAACTGCTTCGAAAGTTTGTATAAAGCTGTTGGATTATAACCTGGCATTGTGTGATTTTCAACTTTGTCCACCGCAGTCCAACACTGGCACCTCCACATCATGTGTGAAGACAGATACACCTGCACACATACATTTTACTCTGCGCTGATATTCCACCTCTTTGTGCACACTCTTGACTAACCTTTAGCATGCAATGTCTTCTCCTGTCCTGGTGCTAATCTGTCCATCTGCAGATCAGGGGGAAGTTCCTCAGCTGGTAAGAGTGGTACACTTTTCTTTCCACAGCAACCCCCAACTCCCTGCTTACACATCAGGAAAAGTACAGCAATAGGCACTGGCAGCTGCAGAGAAACAAAAAAGTATTGGTTAAAATAAGAAGAGCTATTATGAGCACCTCCCAAGCATTGTCTGTACTCAGCCATTAAAATTAGAATGCACACTCTATTAGCAATGGCACTGAGAAATAACAGGTTCAAACTTTCTTCTGTGCAAGATTGATGGCTAGAATGTTTTTTTTTACATTTCATTCACGGTACATGGGCATTGCTGACTAGGCCAGCATTTATTGCCCATCCCTAATTGCCCAGAGGACAGTTAGGTTCAACCGTATTGCTGTGTGTCTGGAGTCACATATAGGTCACACCAGGTAAAGATAACACATTTCCTTCCCTAAAGGATATGAGTGAATCCTGGTGAGCTTTCCAACGATCGAACACTTTCATGGTCAGTATTAGACCTTTAATTCCACATTCTATATCGGATTCAAATGTCACCCTCTGACATGGTGGGATTTGAACATAGGTCTCCAGAATATACTTAGCAGATCTGAGATAAAGAATCTTTTGCAAAGACAGAAATTGCTGGAGAAATACAGCAGGTCCGACAGCATCTGTGGAGAGATAGCAGAGTTAATGCTTTGAGTCCAGTGATTCTTCTTCAGGACTGACAGCAGGTCAGGCAGCATCCGAGGAGCAGTGGAGTCAACATTTTGGGCATAAGCTCTTCATTCCAGAGTCTCTGTAAAGAATCATTAAATGGCTGGCGCTTTTAAAAAGTCAACACAGACATGATTGGCCAATTGGTCTCCTTCTGTGCTATACAAAAGGGTTTTATTTGAACTTTTGTTGGATCTTCTAATCACCATCCTGTGACTGTTATTGGAAAGTATGAAAAGTACTGTAACACAAGTAGAATAGCCAAAAGAATTAGTACATCTTGGCTATAGACAGTCAGTCAGATAATTAGCCTGAGCATCTTATGTCCAGGAGTAAACTCACAGAGTGCTTCATCACACTGTGTTACTCAAAGGGAAAGGCTGAAGGTGAGATTGGTAATAACATCAGGGGCCCTTGTGATCTGAACTGGAAATGGTGCCCTGTATAACGGCTATCACGTATGTGCCTCCATCGCTCCTCTCTGAGGGACCTGACACTTGGCTGGGATGCAGAAATATGAAACATCGAATGCCCTACCTCCAACCTTCCCATCTCTGGGTTAAATGGAGATGGGCTGTGAGCAGGCAGCTAGATTTCTCCCAAGTAGTGAGTTGGAAATTTCCATATTTGAATGAAGTTCGAACTTCACTTTTTACCCACGGTGACAGATTGTGTGTCTCTGGTCTTTAAAACCCCAACAGCTTTGTGAAGGAAGCGAATGTTTTGGCAACACTGCCTGTGGCTGTGAGGATCAAGTTTGCTTTTCTCAGCCCCACAAACCTTCCTTCTCCCCCTTTATTAAAAGAAAGATGATTGACCTGGAAGTTAATTGCTTCTCCTGCTATAGATGGCCAATCTGTGGGCCATTTTCTGCATGTTGTTCAGACCTCCAGAATCTTTCGCAAAAAAGTCTTTAATGGGAGCCCACTACACTGACATGAGGGTCCCGGAGAAGGTACAAGTGATTTGCCAGAGTGATTCCAAGGATGGGGAAGGGGAAATTTTAGCTGCAAAGTTACTTGGAAAAGTGGAGGTTGCTTTTCTTGGGATGATCGAGGTGTACAAGATGATGACAGGTTTGGAGACGGTAGGCTAAGAAAAGCTGAGCTGATGGCACAAAGACTAGACTTAAGGTTTTGGGCAAGAGATTCAGTGGAAATTGTGAGAACGAAGACAGCAAATATTGACAACCTGGAACTTGCTGACTGTGACTGGGGTGGAGGCAGGGATAATGAGTGACTCCAAAAGGAAGCTGGATGCACACACGAGAGAAATAAACTCTCAGGGCTACAGGGATACAGCAATAGCCACTGGCTGGATTATTGTACAGAGAAAAAGCATGGGGAGAGGCTGAATAAGCTGGGGCTATTTTCCCCTGGAGCAGCAGAGGTTAGGGGTGACCTTATAGAAGTTTATAAAATCATGAGGGGCATGGATGGGATAAATACACAAAGTCTTTTCCCAGGGGTGGGGGAGTCCAGAACTAGAGGGCATAGGTTTAGGGTGAGAGGGGAAAGATATAAAAGAGACCTAAGGGGCAACCTCTTCACACAGAGGGAGGTGTGTGTATGGAATGAGATGCCAGAGAAAGTGGTGGAGGCTGGTGCGATTATGACATTTAAAAGGTTTCTGGATGGGTTTATGAATAGGAAGCTTTATAGGGATATGGCCAAATGCTAACAAATGGGACTAGATTAATTTAAGATATCTGGTTGGCATGGATCGAAGGGTCTGTTTCCATGCTTCCATTGATTGACTTCCATCTGTGCCATTTACCTCATGCAGATTAAAGTGAAGAAGCAAGGATGACAAAAGATCAGTGTCAGGAGTGACATTGAAATTTTACAACCAGTTCTTAGACAGTAGATGGAGAGCACTTAAGATTGAAATAAACACAGAAGTGGAACAACACTGAATGAGACTATTCGACCCATCTTGTCTGCACCAGCTGTTCAGTCAAGATCTCTTGCTTTTTCTCCAAATCCTTGTACATTGTTGCTGTCCAAATAATTGTCCATCGCACTGTGGAATGCCTCAATTGAACCTACAGCCATCACATTTCATACCCAATTACTTATTGAGTGTGAAAGATTTATCTCCTTTTTCTTTGCTCTTTTTACATATCACTTTAAATCTATGCCCTCTCATTCTTGTCCCTTTTAGGAGGGGAAACATTTTCCCCCAATCCACTCTGTCTAGCCTGCTTATGATTTTGGAAATCTCATCAGATCTTCTGTCAACATTAGTCAGTCTCATCAAATCTTCTGTCAACTTACTGGCGACAGTAAGGATTACAGATGCTGGAAGAAATATTCATTTTCCTGTCCCTCAGATGACCTGTTGTGCTTTTCCAGCGTCACCTTCTATCAACCTTCTTCTCTCCAAAGAGATCAGTTCCAATTTCTTTAATCTCTCTTCCTAACTTACATCAGCTTAAAAACAGCAAACTGCATTCAATTATCAGCTCACAGTGCAGCCTGGCAAAAAAATCAATGGATGACACAAAGCCTTTGGTGAACAATATGTTTGGAATAATTCCTAGCTCCAAGTAATGATTTCTGCCAGCACACAACTATGACAGGATTAAAGTAAATTACTTGTCAAAGTCAACAAAATGTTAAATACTCAGAACCCTCTTACTGATAAATAATTAATTGCAACATTAGATCTGGACCCAGAATGAAGGATTTTGAATGGCGGGGAAAGTAATAAGCAGATGACACTGACTTAAGGTTTTTAAAATTCATTCGTGGAACATGGAAGTTAGTGGCTGAGCCAGCATTTATTATTGCCAATCCCTCGATGCTCTTGAGAATGTGGTGGTGAGTTGCCTTCTTGAAACATGTGCTGCTGTTACATCCACAATGCTGTTGGGAGAGAATTGCAGGATTTTGACCCAGTGACACTGTAGGAATGGCGATATATTTCCAAGTCAGGATGGTGATTGACTTGGAGGGGAACTTGCAGGTGGTGGTGTTCCCATGTATCTGCTTCCCTCGTCCTTCTAGACAGAAGTAGTTGTGGGTTTGGAAGATGCTGGCTAAGGATCTTTGTTGAGTTTCTACAGTGTATCTTGTCGGTGGTACACGCTGCTGCTACTGAGAGTTGGTGGTGCTGGTAGTGGATGTGGTACCAATCAAGTGAACTGCTTTGTCCTGGATGGTGTCAAGCTTCCTGTTGGAACTGCCCCCATCTAAGCAAGTGGGAGTATTCCAACACATTCCTGACTTGTGCACTGCAGATGATGGACAGGCTTTGGGGAGTCAGGAGGTGAGTTACTCACTGCAATACTACTAGCTTCTGACCTACTCTTGTAGCCACTTGGTTTATGTGATGAGTCCTGCTGAGTTGCCGGTGAGTGGTAACCTCAAAGATGTTGATAGTGGGGGAACTCAGTGATGGTAACACCACTGAATGTGAAGGGGCAGTGATTAGATTGTCTCTTGTTGGAGATGGTCATTGCCAAGTGGCCAAAGAACCAGAGGGGCAAATCTTCTTTTCTAACATGGTAGAATTTAATGGCTTAGAACATGTTGCCTGAAGAAAAGGCAGAAGAAAATTGAATAAAGCAAGAAGAGACCTACATTTATTCAGCACCTTTCACATCCTCAGAGATTCTGAAGCACTTTGTAGTCAATGACATATGTTCAAAGTTTAGTCACTGCAGTGCTAACTCTCAAAGACAATTAGGTGGAACTGACCAAAGAACCAGCACACAATATGGGCAGAATGGCCTTCTTTCATACAACTAACATAAAACATTAATTTAAGCCATTCAGCCCCTCTAATCTGCTCCATCATTAAGTAAGATCAGGCTGCGGCCTCGATTCCACATCCTACTCTATTGGCAATAACCACTGACTCCCTTCGGAGTCAAGAATCTAATAACCTCCGCTAAAACCGAAACAATGACCCCGCCTCCATCGATGTCTGAGGAAGAGTTCCAGAACCTCACAACTTCCTGAGAGAAAATGTTATTTTCATCCCTCTCTTAAATGGGAGAGCCCTTCATTGCTTAAGCTGTGCTCCTTATATTTTAGTCCCACAAACAAAACACCCCCTTAGTATCGATTCTGTCAAATGTCCTCAGGGTCTTACATATTTCAAGAAGATCACCTCTCATTCCTCTAAACTTCCAGGGACATAGGCCCAGCTGATCCAACCTTTCCAGGTAATGTGACACCTCTATCCTAGATACCGATCGAGTGAACCTTCTCTGAACTGCTTTGAATGTATTTGCATTCTTCATAAAAGAAGGGTGCCTGATTGTTTGATTCTACACTTGCCTGGATCACGTACAGATTGCTTGGTTAAAGAAGCAACTGGGAAAGAGTCATACTGGACCTGGAATGCTAACTCTGTACCTCCACAGATGCTGCCAGACCTGCTGAGGTTCTCCAGCAATTTTGCATTTGTCACAGACTATCTGGGTGATTTGTGTATTTGCCATTTGCGGTACCTTGTGTACAAATTGGCTGCCATCTTTCTCGCCTTCAAGAAGTGTTTGGGTTTAGAGGTGGTGGTGGTTTAGGTAGTTCCAGATTAGGGTATGTCCTATACGTTGTGGGGAGGTGATGACCTCAGGGTATTATCAGTGGATTATTAATCCTAAAAGCCCAGAAATGGGCTGGGGAACCTGAGTTAAATCCTACAATGGCAGATGGTGGAATTTCAGTTGGATTTAAAAAAAAATCTGGAATTAAGATTCCACTGATGACCATGAATTGATTGTTGCAGAAAAACATTTGGGTCGCGAATGTCCATCAGGGAAAGGAACTGCCGTGCTTATCTGGTCTGGCCTATGTGTGACTCCAGACCCACAGACTCTGAACTGCCATCTGGACAATTAGGAAAGGACAATAAATAAGCCAGTGATGCCTTCATCCCATGAATAAATAAACAAAAAATATGGAAGTACTTCCACAGATAAGATCTTCTTGACTGGTTCCAACTATCTGAGGGGATCAGAAATGAATTTTCAGAGGAGCATTTTCTCTTTGGGATTTTGTTCTTTTTTTTAAAATTCATTCATGGGATGAGGGCATCATTGATTAGACCAGCATTTATTATCCATCCCTAATTGCCCAGAGAGAAGTTAAGAGTCAACCACATTGCTGTGGGTCTGGAGACACGTGTAGGCCAGACCAGGTAGATTAGATTAGATTAGATTACTTACAGTGTGGAAACAGGCCCTTCAGCCCAACAAGTCCACACCGCCCCGCCGAAGCGCGACCCACCCATACCCCTACATCTACCCCTTACCTAACACTATGGGCAATTTAGTATGGCCAATTCACCTGACCTGCACATCTTTGGACTGTGGGAGGAAACCGGAGCACCCGGAGGAAACCCACGCAGACACGGGGAGAATGTGCAAACTCCACACAGTCAGTCGCCTGAGGCGGGAATTGAACCCGGGTCTCTGGCGCTGTGAGGCAGCAGTGCTAACCACTGTGCCACCGTGCCGCCCACAAGGTAAGGATGGCAGTTTCCTTCCCTGAAAGACAAAAGTGAACCAGATGGGTTTTGCCCAACAATCAACAATGGATTCATGGTCATCATTAGATCCCTAATTCCAGATTTTTGTTAAATTCAAATTCCACCATCTGCCGCAGCAGGATTCAAGCCTGATCTCCAGAACATTACCTGGATCCCTGGATTAACAGTCCAGTGATAATACCACTAGGCCATCAACTCCCCTGAACTGCCAAATCTGCAGGATGGGCTGGAGGTAAAGTGGGGGTCGGCTGTGGCAGAGGAATGGAGTGCCCAGAGGGCTGAGGGATGGGAGATTCCATTAAGGTGTCTGGGTCAGGCTTCATGGACCAGCGAGCTAGTCTTTTCCTGCCTGTCACCACTGTCCGCTCACTTCAGTTCATATCTTCCTTGATTTGGTCATATCTTACATTGATCAGGGCCATGATCCAGAAGGCGTAGGACACTTGCGAGATGACAAGTCCGTCAGTCGGCAGCACGAACTGGGTCTCATTGACGACATGGTGGGGGACCAGGGACTTCCGAATGTGGGTCAAGTCAGAGAATGTCCCGTTCACAGTGCGGTTGTTCTGTATGCAATTTGTTTCGGAAAGGAAAGGATCAGCTATCATGGGGCTGAGAAATGCCCCAAAACCAACGCAGAAATGGAGAACCTGTTAGCAAAGAGAGAAGGAAATCGTCAAGCCAAGTCAAAAGATTTCCATCAATCAATCAATTAAGAAAGAATGAAAAACTCTTAAAATCACGATTCTTTTTTTCTCCTTTCTATTTGTTTAAGAAATGAGCCCCACAGGATCACTGAAAATTCTCCCTCTGGGGATGGTATCCCAATGTATCTGCTGCCCTTCAAAGAATCCCTACAGTGTGGAAGCAGGACATTTGGCCCACTGACCCCCTGAAGAACATCCCACCCAGACCCACCCCCTACACTTCCCATTGCTAACCCACCTAATCTGCACAGCCCTGGACACTATGGGCAGTTCATTATGTCTAATCTACCTAACCTGCACACCTCTGGACTGTGGGAGGAAACCTCCACAGAAAAGGGAAATGTGCAAAGTGACGCAGTCACCTGAATGTGGAATCGAACCCAGGACCCTGGCATTATGACATTGCAGTGTTAACCACTGAGTCACCACACCACTCAAAGAAGATAATGAGGATATCTCAAAGCATCAAGAAATACAGCCCAACATATGCCTGCCCAAAGGTAACATTATGCTCTAATTTGGAGATGCCGGTGTTGGACTGGGGTGTACAAAGTTAAAAATCACACAACACCAGGTTATAGTCCAACAGGTTTATTTGGAAGCACTAGCTTTCAGAGCGCTGCTCCTTCACAACAACCACCTGATGAAGGAGCAGCGCTCCAAAACCTAGTGCTTCCAATTAAACCTATTAGACTACAACCTGGTGTTGTGTGATTTTTAGCATTATGCTCTAAATCAGTGTTTTTGTATCAAACAGAAATTCAAGTGTTTTTACATGAACTACATTTAAATCCAGTTAATAGAACTCTGCTGTTTGACTTGTTCGCATTCCTGTCCAGTAAAGGGTTAACCTTTTCTAAAACAGAAAGCATCTGACTGGAAAATTAGAAGTCCATGTTTAAGATTGTGAAACTCAATGGTAGGTGTAACTTAAATAATTTGCATAATGTAAACAATGTAGGACAGAAATGCCGAGCAGTTTCTTTACATTCAAAATAGTATGACATTTGAAGTGAGCTACATTTTGCTCAGAGTCAAGCAAAACACAACAAGGAGAAAGAACTAAATATGCAGAAAATAAAGCCCACGTTCCTGTCTGACCTTCAGTGTTAGAGCTTTAATTCATTACAGCGTTTGCCTTTAGCTGAGAGGTTTGAATAAAATTCAGATCAATTATTATCCTCATGCTAATTCGTTGAAAATGGTTCATTCAAATCACTATTATTACTTCCAAATAAAATGCCAATATTAAAGCATGAGAAGCAGGGTTGAGTTAATTTATGTCAAATGCACCTGCTTTGTTTCCAGCCAGCATGACCCATGTTCTTATACAAACAATAATTTACCCTCAAATCCTTCCCCCTTGTCAGGCACAGTGCAGTTGGAGGTTTTGCTCCCTCATTGTCATCCTAGAGTGCTTAGGGACTTGTTTTCACTATTTTCAATTTCTTCAAAAATTCACTCCAACTAAATGGCTAGACAGCATTTAAATGTCCATTCTCATTGTTGTAGAGTCAGAGTCATACAGCATGGAAATATACCCCTCGGTCCAACCAGTCCATGCTGAACATAATTCCAAACTAAACTAGTCCCACCTGCCTGCTTCTGGCCCATATCCCTCCAAACCTTTCCTACTCATGAACTTGTCCAAATGGCTTTTAGAGTCATAGTCATAGAGATGTACAGCACAGAAACAGACCCTTCAGTCCAACTCATCCATGCCAACCAGACATTCCAACCCAAACTAGTCCCACCTGCCAGCATTCAGCCCATATCCCTCCAAACCCTTCCTATTTATATACCCATCCAGATGACTTTTAAATGCTGTAATTGTACTAGCCTTCACCACTTCCTCTGGCAGCTCATTCCACTCACGCACCACCCTCTGTGTGAAAAAGTTGCCCCTTAGGTCTCTTTTATATCTTTCCTCTCTCAACTTATGCCGTCTAGTTCTGGACTCCCCCACCCCAGGGAAAAGACCATGTCTATTTACCATATGATTTTATAAACCTCTATGAGGTCACCCCCTGACGGTCCAGGGAAAACAGCCCCAGCCTATTCAGCCTCTCCAACCCTGGCAACAATTCTTGTAAATCTTTTCTGAACATTTCAAGTTTCACAACATCCTTCCAATAGGAAGGAGACCAGAATTGCACACAAATATTCCAAAAATGGTCTAACCAATGTCCTGTACAGCCGCAACATGACCTCCCAACTCCTGTACTCAATACTCTGACTAATAAAAGAAAACACACCAAATGCCTTCTTCACTATCCTATCTACCTGCGACGCTACTTTCAAGGAGCTGTGAACCTGCACTCCAAGGTCTCTTTGTTCAGCAACACTCCCTAGGGCCTTACCATTAAGTGTATAAATCCTGCTAAGGTTTGCTTTCCCAAAATGCACCATCTTGCATTTATCTAAATTAAACTCCATCTGCCACTTCTCAGCCCATTGGCCCATCTGATCAAGATCCTGTTGTAATCTGAGGTAACCTTCTTCGCTGTCCACTACACCTCCAATTTTGGTGTCATCTGCAAACTTACTAACTAGACCTCTTAAGCTTACATCCAAATCATTTATATAAATAATGAAAACTGGCGGACCTAGCACTGATCCGTGTGGTACTCCACTGGTCACAAGCCTCCAGTCTGAAAAGCAACCCTCCAGCACTACCTTTGAGCCAGTTCTGTATCCAAATGGCTAGTTTACCCTGTATTCAATGAGATCTAACCTTGCTAACCAGTGTCCCATGGGGAACCTTGTCAAACACCTTCCTGAAGTCCTTATGTCTACCGCTCTGCCCTCATCAATCCTCTTTGTTACTTCCTCAAAAAACTGAATCAAGTTTGTGAGACATGATTTCCCATGCACAAAGCCATGTTGACTATCCCTAATCAGTCCTTGCTTTTCCAAATACATGTACATCCTGTCCCTCAGGATTCCCACCACTACCGATGTCAGGCTCACTCGTCTATAGTTCCCTGACTTGTCCTTACCACTTTGCTTAAATAGTGGCACCACGTTAGCCAACCTCCAGTCTTCTGGCACCTCACTTGTGACTACTGGTGATACAAATATCTCAGCAAGAGGCCCAGGAATCACCTCGAGCTTCCCACAGAGTTCTCAGGTACACCTGATCAGGTCTTGGGGAGTTATCCACATTTATGCGTTTCAAGTCATCCAGCACTTCCTCCTCTGTAATCTGGACATTTTGCAAGATGTCCCCATCTATTTCTCTACAGTTTATATCTTCCATATCCTTTTCCACAGTAAATACTGATGCAAAATACTCATTTAGTATCTCCCCCATCTCCTGCGGCTCCACACAAAGGCCACCTTGCTGATCTTTGAGGGGCCCTATTCTCTCCCTAGTTACCCTTTTGGTCCTTAATGTATTTGTAAAAACCCTTTAGATTCTCCTTAACTCTACTTGCCAAAGCTATCTCATGTCCCCTTTTTGCCCTCCTGATTTCCCTCTTAAGTATACTCCTACTGCCTTTATACTCTAAGGATTCACTCGATCTATCCTGTCTATACCTGACATATGCTTCCTTCTTTTTCTTAACTAAACCCTCAACTTCTTTAGTCATCCAGCATTCCCTATAACTACCAACCTTTCATTTCACCCAAACAGGAACATACTGTTTCTGGATTCTCGTTATTACTTTTCAGAAGGCTTCCCATTTTCCAGCCGTCCCTTTACCTGTAAGCATCTGCCCCCAATCAGCTTTTGAAAGTTCTTGCCTAATACCATCAAAATTGGCCTTTTTCCAATTTAGAACTTCAACTTTTAGATCTGGTCTATCCTTTTCGATCATTATTTTAAAACTAATAGAATTATAGTTGCTGACCCCAAAGTGCTCCCCCAGGGACACCTCAGTCACCTGCCCTGCCTTATTTCCCAAGAGTAGGTCAAGTTTTGCACCTTCTCTAGTAGGTACATCCACATATTGAATCAGAAAATTGTCTTGTACACACTTAACACATTCCTCACCATCTAAACCCTTAACACTATGGCAGTCCCAGTCTATGTTTGGAAAGTTAAAATCCCCTAACATAACCACCCTATTACTCTTACAAATAACTGAGATCTCCTTACAAATCTGTTTCTCAATTTCCCTCTGACTATTAGGGGGTCTATAATACAATCCCAATAAAGTGATCATCCCTTTCTTATTTGTCAGTTCCACTTAAATAATTTCCCTGGATGTATTTCCAGGAATATCCTCTCTCAGCACAGCTGTAATGCTATCCCTGATCAAAAATGCCGCTCCCCCTCCTCTCTTGCCTCCCTTTATATCGTCCCTGGACCATTTGTATCCTGGAACATTAAGCTGCCAGTCCTGCCCATCCCTGAGCCATGTTTCTGTAATTGCTATGATATCCCAATCCCATGTTCCTAACCATGCCCTGAGTTCATCTGCAGGTTAATTTATCAGTCCTACCTTGTCCCTGCCAGCCCTGACTGTTTGACTCGCTTCTTTTCTCAACTTTACCAGTCTCAGATAGATCTTTTTCCTCACTATCTCCCTGGGTTCCCCCCCTACCCCACCTTACTAGTTTAAATCCTCCTGAGCAGCTCTAGCAAATCTCCCTACCAGTATATTAGTGCCCTTCCAATTTAGGTGCAATCCATCCTTCTTGTACAGATCACTTCTACCCCAGAAGAGAGTCATCCAATGATCCAAAAATGTGAATCCTTCTCTCATGCACCAGCTCCTCAGCCATGCTTTCATCTGCTCTATCCTCCTATTCCTGATCTCACTAGCTCGTATTACTACTGGATATTACTACTCTCGAGGACCTCCTTTTTAAATTCCTCCCTAACTCTCTGTATTCTCAATCTTTTCCCTTCCTATGTCGTTGGTTCCAATGTTTATGATGACCCTCTCCCCCGTGAGAACATTCTGCACCCTCTCTGAGACACCCTTGATCTGGCACCAGGGAGGTAACACACCATTCTGCTTTTTCGCTGCTGGCCACAGAAACGTCTTTCTGTGCCTCAGATGAGACAGTCCACTAACACAATTGATCTCTTGGAACCTGACGTACCCCTCATTGCATTAGAGTCAGTCTCAATACCAGAAACTTGGCTGTTTGTGCTACTTTCCCTTGAGAATCCATCACCCCCTACATTTTCCAAAACAGCATACCTATTTGAAGTGGGGCTATTGTGCCCACATCAACCACTTCCTCAGGAAGTTCGTTCTACAGGTGGACCACCCTCTGTGTAAAATATTTGCACCTCCATGTCTTTTTTAAATCTCTCTTTTTAAAAACATATCCCCTAGTTTTGAAATCGTCTATCCTAGGGAAAAGACAACTACTATTAGCTCTAGCTATAACTCTCATTATTTTATAAATTTCTATCAGGTAGCCTCTCAACCTCTTTCATTCCAATTAAAAAAAATTCCCAGCCTATTCAGACTTTCTTTAGAATTCAAATCTGCTATACCCGGCAACATCCTGGTAAATCTCTTCTGAACCCTCCCCAGCTTAATAAAATCCTTCCTATAATTGGGTGACCAGAACTGGACACACTACTCCAGTTCTCACCAATGTCCTGTACAACCTCAACATGGCGTCCCAACTCCCATATTTAACGGACTGAGCAATGAAGGCAAGTATGCCAAATGCCTTTGTAACCACCCTGTTTATGTGTGACCCTTGAGGTGGTGGTGCTGAGCTGCCTTCTTGAACCACTGCGGTTTCTTTACTGTAGGTGAATTGACAACGGCGACTGTGACACAGCGTCTTGTTCAGTTTGAGACAGAGATTTTCAAAAGATTGGCAAGTTTCCAAACAGTCATTTTAAAGCTTCACACCAGCAGCCTCTCACCTGCCTAACCCCAATCTTATCTAAACCTCTGCTGTTTGTATCGGGAACTCACCTTGATTCCTGTTCACCTATCACCTCCTGTGCTAACCAATCCACACTAGCTCTCGGCCAAAATACTTCAAATTCGAAACTCTCATTCGTGTGTTAAAAATCTCTTCCTTCGTTTCATTTGTGCACCCTGCATTGTCCCCCTCTCTGTAAACTCCTCCAGCCCCACAACCGTCTGAGATCTCCACACTCCTCCAATGTTGGAGTCTCTTGCTCATTCCGATTTTGATTGTCCCACCATTGGAGCCGTGTCTCCAGCTATGTAGCCCCTAAATTCTGGAATCACCTCCCTCTCTGCCTTTAAGATGTCCTTTAAAACCAACTTCTTTCGATAAATTTTTAGTTACCTATCATTTCAACTCGTGTGTGGCTCACTCGATAACACCCTGGTGACATATTCGAGCATCCATTCTATTTTAAAGGTACTATATAATCTAAGGGGTTTTAGAAAGAGTTTTGTACATGTGGTATTTGAACTTGGATGGTGGTCTTTAATTTATGCTAATAGTCTTATTAAGTTATATGATATCAGCACAGGCAATGGGAAGGCAATGATTGGGGGGGGGATAGTTAGCACTGGTGGGAAGGTGGAGGGGGACAAACTGCAAAGGCACTATTATTCATGAAAAGTTGTGGACGGTTGATGTGTTGGTGGGTGCTACATAAAGTGATAATCAACATTAGCGATTTTTCAGAAGATTTGTAGCTCAGGTTGATGATAAGTATGTAAGTTAGCTCGCTGAGCTTGAAGGCTTGCTTTCAGATGTTTCGTCACCATACTAGGTCACATCATCAGTGAGAGTCTCTGGTGAAGTGCTGGCGGTATGTCCCGCCTCTCTATTTATAGGTCTTGGTTTCTTAATCAATGTGTTTGGTCATATTGTCAACACTCCATCTTTGGCTATCAAGTCAAACCTGAACCCTGGACGTCTGAGCCAGAGGGATAGACACTACTCACTGTGCCTCAGAACCTCCCAAGATAGACGATAACCCATGAATTTAAGGGGTTCTAGTGTAGGCTCAGTCGATTGAGCATTTATTTTTTAACATTCTTATGCTCGTGATCCTATAGATAATGAGGAATTGGTTAAATAAATCTATCTGAAGACCAATATTGCCCAAGAAGTGTTTGCCAACCTGCAGAAAGACAGGCGAATCCTTCTGGTAGATGCGGACCAGCTGTAGGTTAGCGATGGTGTCTATGCAGCCCATGGCCAGTCCAGCCACAGCCAAGACGAAAGCAAGGATGATCACATTGTTACAGAAGGGGATGATGGAGAACACAGCTGATATCAGGAGAGTGGAGACAAATAGAGCACTCAGGGAGCAGGAGAACCTAGTGAAGAGAATAAACAGGAAACAATTATTAAAACACATGGGGAACAAGCATGGCTTTTCAAATCATGGGCATAGTACTTGGAAATGGTATTACAACTGACGAGGACTCTCTCCTCTCCTCTCCCTTCCTCCCTGTTGAGAAAAACAAATTCATGTAGTTGAGACAAATGAGTCATAATCGATAGTGAATGAGCTTCAAAGCAAATTCCACTACATGCAGGTACCTTCCAGATACTTAACTTGAAATAAGTGAGAAATTATTAATATGTTTCAGCAAACTGTAGCAGGGACATGCATTCCCCGTAAACCCCAATACTGGACTCACCCACCAAACGCAATCCTAATTTCTTCCTCACCGGTTAGAATGCCTGATCATTCAAGGGTTTCTAAACCATAGCTGATGCTGTGACTTTATAGTGATTTTTTTTCACCTTTATTCATTTACTCATGGGGTAAACAAGCCACATTTACAGGTCCCATTTTGTCAGATTGACCACTGAAACCGAGCCTGTCATCCTAGTGAATTCATACAGCATTCTCTCCAAGACCAATATATTCTTCAAGGTTCAATGCCTAGTTGTGCTCTGCCGAAGAAACAGAAAGGCACTGGGAATGTTGTTTGGAGTGGCAAGAGTCAGTGTGATTTTACACCTGAGTATAGGACCAAAACAAGCCATTCTGGAAGCACACCTTAAGGAAGGATGGAATGGTCTTGGGGTCAGAGCAGGGTAGATTTAGTCAAATAACCAGAAAAAAAAAAAAGAACTGCGGGTGCTGGAAACCAGAAACAAAAATAAACAGAAACTGCTGGAGAAACTCACCAGGTCTGGCAACATCTGCGCAGAGAAAGCAGAGTTAACGCTTTGGGTCCAGTGACCCTTCTTCTGATCTGGGTTGATCTATATATGCTGAAGTTGTGGTGAGGGGAGAGAAGAAGCATAAATGATAGGTGGAGATGGGGCCTAGAGAGAGACAGAACAACAGTTGGACAGGCAAAGGAATGGGTAAAGGTCACCATGGGAGAATCAATCACTGCTTAGTGAGGACCATTAATTGCTGACAATGGGTTGGTTGTGGTGGCGTTATGAAGGATGGTGACCGGACCCGAAACATAAACTCTGTTTCTCTCTCCACGGTTGCTGCCAAAGCTGCTGAGCTTTCCAATAATTTCTGCTTGCGTTACGAGAGGGACACTTGAACTTCTGATTTCTCAGTAGCAATCAAGCAAATTGCAGTGGCACTCCCTAGAATTTGGTAAGCTAATGGATGATGCTATTGAAATTTACAAGACATTAAACAGAACATTTCGAGTCAGTAAGTGGTTACCTCAGCCATTTGGGGAGATAGGGATATAGTCAAAAATTTAGAGTCAGACCTGAGTTTAGGAAACATTTATTCATGCAGGACATGGTAAAAGTAAAATTGAGATCGGGAATTTTTTGTTAACCAAATCTATTGAAGGGTATGGGTCAAAGGCAGGTCTATTGCGTTAGATTGCAAATCAGATATAATCACTTTGAATGGTGGAATAGATTAAAGAGTCGTATCATCGCATTCTGTTCCTACTAAGCAACTGTTTAAAGGAGGTGGTGCCATACTGGATTAGCAATCAAGACCTCAGTTTTAATGCTCTGAAAACATGAGTTCAAAATCCTAATGCAGATTATTAAATTTAAATTCAAACTTTAAATTAAAAAAGCTAGTAAAGATGACTTTCAAGCCATCGTCAATTGTTGCAAATATGTATCTAGTTCACTAATACTGCTTAGGGTGGGAAATCTGCAGTCCTTATCTGGTTTGGCCTACATGTGAGTCCATTCCATAGCAATGTGGTTAATTCTTAACTGCTCTCTGAAATGGCCTAGCAATCCACTCAATTCAAGGGCAATTGGAGAACAGGTGATAAATGCTGGCCCAGATGCTCATATTCCATAAATAATAACTTCTATAAAAATTTGCTTCATCCAATAATGTTCAGATTTACCTTTGATTGTTTACAAATAAGCAACAGAGAGCCAGGTGGATAAGCTATCCGGGAGACAGTGTGAGGGTTTGCCACCAATATTATACATGGCTGTTCCAGATACAAGAATGCCACAGAGTCCAAGCAACAGTACAGATTTCTTACATACCCACTGCAACAGACATAGCCCATTCAGCACCTCCAACCTGGATTGCTGCTCAGTTAGACTATGAATGATCTATATCTTAGCTCTGTTTAGCGAGCTTGAGTCCATAACCCTTAACAAACCGACTAACCAAGCTGAGGAGATGCTGGTGTTGGACTGGGGTGGACAAAGTCAGAAGTCACATGACACCAGGATATAGTTCAACAGGTTTATTTAACATCATGGGCGGCATGGTGGCACAGTGGTTAGCACTGCTGCCTCACAGCACCGGGTTCAATTCCCACCTGTCTGTTTGGAGTTTGCACATTCTCCCTGTGTCTGCGTGGGTTTCCTCCGGGTGCTCCGGTTTCCTCCCACAGTCCAAAGATGTGCAGGTTAGGTGAATTGCCCATGTTAAATTGTCCATAGTGTTAGGTGAAGGGGTAAATGTAGGGGCATGGGTCTGGGTGGGTTGCTCTTCGGAGGGCCAGTGTGGACTTGTTGAGCCGAAGGGCCTGTTTCCACACTAAGTAATCTAATCTAATCATAAACTATCGGACCGCTGACCCTTAATCCTCACAAAGGAGTAGTGCTCCGAAAGCTTGTAATTTTAAATAGACCTGTTGGGTTATAATCAGTCAGAACTGGTGTGAGTTCTGACTGTCCCAACTAACAGAATTTTCTCACTCTTAGCTTTGAGCTTTTCAAATACACAGTCCCCACCAGTCTCAACTGTACAGGAGACAGTGCCAAACTTCCAGGAGTCTTTTGTGAAGGAGTTCTTAAAGTCACCCCTGAACACTCTAGCTTTAACTATAAGGGTCTGCTCCCTTGTCCTGGGCTTCTCAGTGGAAATAATTTCTATGGATCTGGCAAGTGCACCCAATCCATTAACACTCTCTTCTCACATTATAAATGTTAACTTGCCCCTTGATTAGATTCCCTACAGTGTGGAAACAGGCCCTTCGGCCCAACAAGTCCACACCGACTCTCCGAAGAGTAACCCACACTAACCCACTTCCCCTCTGACTAATGCATCTAACACTATGGCCAATTCACCTAACCTGCACATCTTTGGACTGTGGGAGGAAACCGGAGCACCCGGAGGAAACCCACGCAGACACAGGGAGAGTGTGCAAACTCCACACAGACAGTTGTCCAAGGCTGGAATTGAACCTGGGACCCTGGTGCTGTGAGGCAGCAGTGCTAGCCACTGTGCCGCTTCAGAATTGCCCTGATGGACGCAAAGTTGTTAAAGCTTCAATAAAATGTGTTTGTTTTGCTCCCCAGCAATGCTCAAAATTTGTCGCAGAGTAGCACTCCTCCAGTACTGGCACAGACAGAGAGTTAGCTTACATTCTGCGCACAAGTCTTGGGAGTGAGACCTTAACATTCAACCTTCTGACCCTTTATTGTCTGTCCGCCCACCATTCCCATCTCCCACAAGTGCAGCTGCACTGAGTCGTACTTTCACAAGGGACTGCTGGGTTAGAAGGATTCGCAAAACATAGAAATACTTTGAAACTTGCTATTGTTAAGACATGCATTGAAATTCCACAATAGTGACTCATTAAAGTGAACAATCACTTCATTCAGCGTGGGTTACCCAGACTTAAGCGAAATAAACCTGGAATCATGATTTGAAATGACATTTGTACGTCAAGGGTTTTTAACAGAGGTAGGAGCAATACAATGGAAAGCACATTATTACTTTATTTGTTAAGTCATGTGCAGTTAAATCAACAATCAAAAACAAGTCATTATCAGCTGGGAACTGCACACAAATCACCAAAAGGACAATTGAAGGATATGTTATATTTAGTTAGGTTTTTCTTGCTGTAGTGATGGGGGGTGGGATATTGTGGGAAGGGGAGATGAGAAGCGGTCTAACTATGAATGGGACAAATAAACATAATTTAGAACCCGCACCTATGATGTTGACTAATCAGATTAAATGGGGCTTGCAAGTGTATAGAATTGGACTTGTATCATGCAATGTGACATTGGTATTGTTTAGAAGAGAGAAAGCTGGCACAAGGCAACATGAGGACTTGCTACAGGATGCACCTGGTAAAAGGAGACAGTCTGTGGGATCCTGATCAGACCATGGAGGGTTACAGGAGAAATAGTTAAGAGGCTATATGACCAAGAGTCAATCTTAAAAAACTGCACATTTTATATATTATATATTGCATTTATACAGCACTGTTTTGCAGCAACATTAAAACAAAAACTGATGCCAAGCCCAGAGTGAGCTATTTCATTGTGAATTATTTAGGCAGATAACCAAAACATTTATCAAAGTGGATGGTTTTAAGGAACATCAAACAAGATGGGGAGAGAGGTTTACTGAGCAAATTTGAGTTTCGACCGAGATAGCTGAAAGCACTGACATCAATGGTGCTGGAAAGGAGGTTAATGATAGCAAAATTCCAGAGTTGGAAGAAAGCAGATTTTACTGAAAGTTATCAAACTGTAAGGAGGAAGAGATAGGGAGAGGTGATGAGAAGGCAGACAATTTTGCCAAAATTCATGACTGGATTGTTGAAGAAAAGGTGGACTGAAGGGATACAGGAATGTGTTGGGTAAATTAGTTAGACTTACATGTATTCAAGGAATGTAAATGTCATCAGGCACTGTTTGGGGCAATTGATCTGTTTTTATGGAAAAACCTGTATTTGAGAAACTCCCAGTGAGCATGAAACCACAGACCAAAGTTGTTTGTGTTAGATAATCAGTCTCATTGACAAACCTAGAGTTTCAATGAACAAAAAAACTAACATCTGGTAACAAAGTTAGTGTTCTCCTGTATGTAGAATTTATGTTTGAGCCATAATGGCAGCCTTAGAGAATACAGCAGGAGAAAAGGTAAGGTAGAAGCTTAAGCATGATTCTATTAACTGGTAGAATAGGCTCAAGAAACTGAATGGCCTTATTTCTTAAAATCCGCCAAGAATTCTGCACTCCTTCCAGTCCTTGCTTATCTCCAATTTCTGTCACTACTGAACTTTCACTGATCTGGGTCCGAGACTTTGAAATTTCCCCTCAAAACCTCTCAGCTTCTCATTCCTTTAAGTTACATCTTAGACCCTACCTCACCTATCCTAATAGCTCTTTATGTGGCTCATAGTCAAATTGTCTTTGCTGACACCTTGTTAAAGCACCTTGGAACTCTTGCTATGCTACATAAACACAGATTGTTGCTGAGGTGGCATGGGGCGTTATTTCGCTTCCAGCTTTCAGATTTGCAAACAGTTAACATAGCCACTGGTCATTTACATTCATGACAAGAATACATTGACAACACATTCCATGACTCATGATTAACTGCAGTTGAAATTAGCCTGAAATGTTAGAAATAAATGAGAGGTGCGATTAAAGTTTTGATTTCAGTGCAGAGCTGGGCGGCTAAATCGTGCTGCCTTCACTGGGTGGAACATTATCACAAATAAATATACTCCTCAAAAAATTTGCCAAGTGAATTATTCAACTGAGAATCCAACTATGCAAACCAGTTCCACCCAACCACCACTCCCCCCCCCATTAGTACTGTGCAAATTAGTCTGGCCCTGACACTGCCAATACCTTCAAGAGTCCAGCAGCAGAAGGAATCAAATGGTGAGGTATCATTGAGACGTAGCAGCCTGTACTGTATAGGCTTTAGAAGGGCTTTTGCCCGAAACCTCAATTCTCCTGCTCCTTGAATGCTGCCTCACCTGCTGTGCTTTTCCAGCGCCACACTCTCGACTCTGAAATCTCCAGCATCTGCAGTCCACACTTTCGCCCTGTACAGACTTTCCCTCAGGAGAAACTGGAGTCCAATTTCAATTCTGCTTTCTTCTGTAGTGTTCATGCTCTCTTTCACCTTTGACATTTGCACCTTCTACTGTGGGGGGCTCTAAGCTCCAGAACTCCCCCCTCCCCAAACCTATCTGGCCCCCACTAAAAATTAAGCACAATTTAAAACTTACCTTTTTGACAAAACCCTGCACTTAATATAACCTCCTGTGGCTCAGTAATAAATATTATTTGATAACTCTCCAATGAAGTGCTTTGCGATCTCCATGTTACTACGTTAAAGACACAATGTAAATGCAACTTGTTGTTCACAGCTATGAGTGGGCCATAGTGGAACAGTGTAATCCACTGTCTAATTGAGAAGGGCACTATCACTTATGGATCCCAAGACAAATCATGCATTTGCAAACTGGCAGCTGGACAGTTGCTTATTAGTAAGGTGGAATAAAATTAAAGGCAACTCACTTTCCACAAGCACATAGCCTTCCTTCTGTTGCTACATTTATTGGTATCTGCTTCTTTCACTAATGAGGAAATCATATTGACCATGGATCGAAGGGTCTGTTTCCATGCTGTACATCTCTATGACTATCTGAAGCTGAGACCCATGGGATAAATGGACTAACATCTACTATTAAGCGCCAAAATCATATTGAGGAGTTTAAAATCTAATATGATCTTGTTTGATCTGGTCAGTAAAACAGCAATTAAACTGTTAGATGCTATTGATCAATTGGTAACTGATTGGTAACAGTTTCTGCAAGCTAATTGTGATCTGTTGCATCAGAGAGATGATCATATCGAACAGAATTGTAAATAAGACCATCAATATTTCCAGCATAGAATAGTGGAACATTGGAGGAGGTCATTCAGCTCATTGTGCCTCAACAGACTGTTTGAAGAGCATCCTAGTTAATCCAGACTCTCATTCTTTCCTCATTGCCCTACAATCATTTTTCAGCAGGTACTTGCAAAAGCCATTATTGAATCTGTCTAGAATGCAATGCACTCCAAATCCTAACTAATCAAACTCCTCACCTCAAACAATGGTCACTGGACTTGAAGTGTTAACTCTTCTTTCTCTCCAGAGATGCTGACAGACCTGTTGTGTTTTTCCAGCAATTTCTGTTTTTGTTTCAGATTTTCAGCAGCCCCAGTTCTTTGTTTCATTTCATCTCAACTTTGATTCTTCTGCGGTCACTTTAAACCTGTGTCCTTTAGTTATTGGAAACAATTCTTCTTTACTTATCCAATTAAAACACTTGCTAAAACAATACTTCTATCAGATCTCTTTTTAGCCTTATTGCTTCAACAGAAACAATCCCAGCTTCTCCAGTCTGTCCCATAGCTTCTGCCTGTCCCAATGCAGTGTTTCTCTTTGATACCCTCTCCAAAGCCTTCCTAAAATCAGGGGTTCCCAGAAACTGAACAATCTATATTTATATTTTCTACTGGTTTAGCATAATTTCCTGGCTTTGTATTGATAAAATCTGCCTTATTGAATACTTCAGGAGTACAAATAGATTCCATTGGGACCCGACTGCTTTCACTGGGGTAATTCAGAAGGTTCAAGATTTAGAACATAGAACATAGAAAAGTACAGCACAGAACAGGCCCTTTGGCACACGATGTTGTGCCGAGATTTAATCCTAATGTAAAATATAGTAACTTAACCTACGTACACCTCAACCCATGTGCATGTCCAGCAATCGCTTAAATGTCCCCAATGACTCTGCTTCCACCACCACCGCTGGCAATGCATTCCATGCATTCACAACTCTCTGCATAAAGAACCTACCTCTGACGTCTCCTTTATACTCTCCTCCTAATATCTTCAAACTATGATTTCTCGTACCAGTCAATCCTGCCCTAGGGAAAAGCCTCTGGCTATTGACTATCTATTCCCCTCATTATTTTGTACACCTCGATCAGGTCTCCTCTCTTCCTCCTTCTCTCCGGACAGAAAAGTCCAAGCTTATTCAACCTCTCTTCATAAGGCAAGCCCTCCAGTCCAGGCAGCATCCTGGTAAACCTTCTTTGCACCCTCTCCAAAGCCTCTGTATCTTTCTTATAGTAGGTCGACCAGAATTGGACACAATATTCCAAGTGTGGTCTCACCAGGGACTTGTAGAGCTGCAGCAAAACCTCACGGCTCTTAAATTCGATCCCCCTGTTAATGAATGCCAAAACACCATATGCTTTCTTAACGACCCTATCCACTTGGGTGGCAACTTTACTTCTGTGTTCTGGGCCAGAGAGGACCAGGGGATAAAAGCAAGTAGGTATTCCAAACCTAAGTAAAACTAGCATCTTTCTCAGCTGGTGTACCACAGCTTATTGTGGTGCCGTAGGTTAGGAAGAATGTGAAGATTTTGAAGGAAGTACAGAAAGGATTTACTAGAATGGGCCAAGTCTCCACTGGCATTGTAGCTCATTGTATGAAAAAGGTTCAATCAGCTCCACCTGACACAACACATCCTCAACCAAAATTAAAATGAAGTGTCATTTAATTCAACAAAGGTACAATGTTGCTCCAAGAGCTGATGAGAGGAATGTAAAAAAAAACTTGATTAAAGTCTAGTACAGATTATCATGTGAAGGTTGTGGTTGAAGCAGGGAACTAGAGTCTTAATGACCCAACTGCAGGAATTCCCACCAGAGACTCCATTCCAAAAGGAATTAGAGCATAGAACATAGGATTCATTGATTGTAAAGCTCTTGGGGATGTCACGAGGGCATGAAAGTTCTACCTAAATGTAAACACTCTTCCCCTCGTCTATTCTTTATCTTTTCAGATACTCCTTGGTATTGAAGGCAAGTTAAATTAAAATGGTGAAAGGGATTAGAAAAGCCAGAGTTGTATTCAAAGGTAAGGTCACCATAGTCTTCCAGATCATTGGGCTGCTCTCTCATTAGAGAGAGGGAGACGACTGGTGGTGGCTTAACCTGAGATTACCACACTTCAGGGCAGGAAGAGGTTGAGAAGGAGGACCCTGTGTGGTAACCTCAGCTGGCACAGGAATTGTACCCATGGCAGTAGCACTACTCTTCATTGTAAAACAGCTAGCCAACGGAGATAATCTACCCCTTGAGCTTGGACGATAAAGATTGCTTCAATTGATGCTTAAGACAGGACAGCACTGTGGCACAGTGGTTATCACTGCTGCTTCACAGTGCCAGAGACCCAGGTTCATTCCCAGCACTGGGTGACTGTCTGTATGGGTTTCCTCCGGGTGCTTCAGTTTCTTCCCACAGTCCAAAGGTATGCAGGTTAGGTGGATTGGCCATGCTAAATTGTCCTGTTGTGTGTAGGCTAGGTCGGTCAACTATGGCAAATGTTAGGGGGATGGGGTGGGATACTGTTTGAAGGGTCATTGAAGACTTGAATGGCCTCTATCTGCACTGTAAGGATCCTATGATTAAGGGAAACTGAGTGGATACATAGAGTAAAAACCAAAAGAATTGTGGATGCTGTAAATCAGAAATAACAACAGAAGTTGCTGGGAAAGCTCAGCAGGTCTGGCAGCATCTGTGAAGAGAAATCAGAGTTAATGTCTCAGCTCGAGTGACCCTTCCTCAGACCTATTCAGACACCACTTCTACACACAAAGGTTTGGAATTCTTTTATTGCAAACAGGTAAAGCTGACAAATAAATTGTTAAATTTAAATCCTAAATTGTTTAAAAATTTTGTTAACCAAATGTATTCACAGAAATAAAACAAAGATGGGAATATAAAGTTAGGTGGCAGATTAGAATGCATTGCCTGGATATGTGGTGGAGGCAGGTTCAATGGAGGCCATTTAATGATTATTTGGACAGAAGTGGTGTGCGGGCAGAGGGGAAAAAGGAAGGAGATTGACTCTAGAAAGAGAGCTGGGGCAGACACAATGATCTGAATGCTTTCCTTCTATTCTGCAATTCTGTGAACACATTCTTAAGAAATCTTTTCATGTTTAAAGAAAGAAAGCACACTTGCATTTCAGGAGATGCAGTTAACCCAATGTAAGATGGAAGTTTCCATCTGTGAGGGACCCAAACAGAGGTCATAAATACAAGATAGCCAATAGGAAATTCAGAAGAAATCTTACAGGTCAGAGACTTGTGAGAATGTGGAAATTGTGACTACATAAGATGTTCACCTGAACTAATCTAAGTCAGGCAAGTGCATGGAAGGTGAAAGGAATCGAGGGGAAGATGAAGGCGGGTGTGTGCAGGCTGGTGTAAACATCAGCAGGGACCCACTGTGCCAGCTGCCCTGTCTCTTTTCTTTGGATTCTTTGTAATGTAGGAAGATCCTTGAATCATGGAAAAGGTTATGGTTAGAAGGAGGCTATTCAGCTAGACAACCCTGTACCTCTCACAAATCCTATCCCCACATTCTGCAGTGAGGCAGTCTTTATCAACAACAAGACTGAAAATCCCACTCCTCACTTGAAATGCAAGCCTCTTACACTCGCCCTTAGCCTCATTTAAGGCTCTTCTCGGTACTATCTTGAGCATTTCTGTGCGTCTTGTTGCTTGGCAACCAAAAATGGATGCAGTGTTTGAAATGCAATTCGACTAGAGCACTATAAAGTTTGATTATTAACTCCTTCTGGCCACATAGTACATCTTTCTATTGATCTTCTTAATGGTTTTTTCATATGGACTGGGTAGTGCTGAACTGAAAAAGATTCATAAAATTCAGAAATCCTTCTGTACAGCAGAAGGCCAGTCAGCCCATCTTTGAAAAGAAGATCTTATTAGCTTCACTCCCAAGGTCATTCTCAGTCTAGAAAATTTCTCCTTTGCACATATATTTCATGACCCTTTTGAAATTGCTATTAAATCAAGTGGTGCATTTCAGATCACAAAGATGTAAAAAAGACTCTAGCTCTTTTTTTGGGGAACCTTAAGACAGTGTCCTTGAATGTGAACTGCCTTATTGGTTTCCTATTCTAGTTTATCAAAAATTCTTCACAATTTCGATTACCTCTTCACTTTCCTGCTCTGAGGAGCATGATCCCTGTTTCATGACGCCAGATAATTAATGGTGATCATCCCTGGCATTATTCTAATACATGTCTGTAGTCTCCCAAACACTCCTTTCAACTTTAATTTTGGTTACTTTAATATCATGCTGCTTATGTTGTCCATTTTCCTATCTAACATGTAGCATTTTACACTTCTTAACATTAAATTTGATCTTGCATTATTTTGTCCACCTGCATGTTTTGTTATGCAAATTCTAAGCTGCCTCTTCTGATAAAGTGTTGGCCCATCAAATTTGCCAACATCTAAAAATTTATTACTTTCTAAGTGCCCCTTTTTCAGTTCCAGGTTGCATTTAGAATTCAGTTCTGGGCACTGCACCTTAGAAAGGATATATCTGCCTTGGAGAGAGTGCTGTGCGGAATCACCAGTGTGACACCACATCTAAAAGGGTAAATTATATGAGCAAATATTTATATTCCCTCAATTATAAAAAATTAATGGGTGAGCTCATTAACATGCTTAGAGTTGATGGATTTGCTAAAGTTAAACAATTTCTTTGGGATGGAAGTCTAAGACAAGGGGGCATAATCTTAAAAATAAAGCCAGGTCATTCAGGAATGATATCAGGAAGAAATCTTTCTCACAAGGAGCAATCAAAATCTGGAATTCCATCCCTCAAGAGCTTTTGAAAGGGATCATGTGAACACTTCAAAACTCAGATTGACGAAACAACAGAATAAATGGCATTTGTAAATGATATTACAAGCTGTGGGATGAAGGTGGGTTCGTGGAGATAAAATACAAATTTGTAATGAACTAACTGAATGTTGGCAGAGTTGAGGGGCTGAATAGTCTCTATTCCTATGATAGCAGGGTCCTGAGTACCAGTGATGTAAACGATACTTCCTCAAGTGCAATACCAGAGAGGCATAAGGGCAACTTGTCCAATACATTGCCCAATTAGAGCCACTGTATTTGTAGATACTGCTTGGCAAGTAGACAGTGCAGTCAGTACAAACTGTAATGTTGCACCATTAACATTAATGTGACACAAAAACACACTGAAGCTACTCGACAAAGTCAGGCCATTTGGTCCAAAAGTAGCCTCATGTCAGTTTTACCCTGCTACATCAACTACCATATTGCATGCCTGTGGCAAGCAAGAGAGATTGGGATGGCAATAGCATAGTGCTAATGGCTATGGGCTAGTCATCTTGGAGTCCCAGTCTAAGGCTCTGAGGGCTGGGGTTCAGATCCCACCATGGTAACTGGAGAATTTAAATCAATAAGAACTGGAACATAAATCTAGACCCACTAAGGCTGACCATAAAACTCTTGCTAATTGTTGTAAAAATCCATCTGACTCACCAATGGGAAGGAAATCAGTTGTCCTTACCTGGTGTGATCTACATGTGACTCCAGGTCCACAGCAATGTGGTTGACTCTCAACTGCTGTCAATTAGTTTAGCACTCAGTTCAAGGGTAACTAGGGGTGGGCAATAAATGCCCACATCCCATGATAAGAATAAATAAAGTACAGGAGACCAATTATGTGACTTCCTGATTGAATGGTTTAGGTCCACAGTCTGAGGTGTGTTATCAAAGGGAGTTTTCTCCGTGTGGAGATCCTCCGTTTTAGCCAAGTACTTTATAAGCTGTGAAGCCAATTTGGGCAATGTGAGATTTCTGAAGGTGTTATGTCAATATATTCATATGATAATGAAAGGTAACGCCTGATCGGACATTAAAAACAAATTTAAAGGAATAAAGACCTTTGTAGCACTTTTCAAGGACTCCGGATGCCCTAAAGCACTTGCCAGCTAATGAGGTACGTTTTGCAGTGTGGGCACGGTTGAAATGTGGCAAATGTGATCACAAGTTTACATAAGCTCACATAATCCATGACATGCCAACGATCAGATAAACTGGTTCAGTGATGTTGATATAACAACTAGGGCGCCAGAGTGAACTCTCCCACAGCCTTCAACACACAGCTCTCGGAACTTTATGACCAACTGCTCAAATCGCGAGAGTTGGGCTTTTCAAACAGGTTTGGATGTATGCATAAAAAGGTGAAATTTGCAGGGCTGTAGGGTAGGAATACAGGAGAGGAATTAACAGAAAGTTCATAAAATCCTATAGTGTAGAAGCAGGTCATTCAGCCCACTGAGTTCATATTGACCCTCTATCAACTACCATACTGCAGGTGTATGGCAAAGATGTGAACAGAGAGATGGGGCGGTAGTAGCATAGTAATAACGGCTATGGCTGAGTTATCTGGAGTCCCAATCTAAGCTACCGAGGGCTGGGATTCAAATTCCACCATGGTAACTAGTGGAATTCAAATCCAAGTAATAAGATCTGGAATATAAACCTAATCTCACTAAGGCTGACCATAAAACACTTACTAACCTCCTTAGTCTATTCTTGTAACCCTGCATTTCTCATGGCTAACCCACCTAACCTACATACAAAAGTTGGGAAGATGTTTCCATTGGCAGGAGAGACAAGGACCAGAGGGCACAGCCTTAGAGTAAAGGGAAGACCTCTTAGAACAGAGATAAGGAGGAACTTCTTCAGCCAGAGAGCAGTGGATCTATGGAACTCATTGACACAGAAGGCTGTGGAGGCCAGGTCAGAAAGTATATTGAAAACAGAGATAGATAAGATCTTGATTGCCAAGGGTATCAAAGGTTATGGAGAGAAGACAGGAAAATGGGGTTAAAAAACGTATCAGCCATGATTGAATGACAGAGCTCATCTGATGGGCCAAATGGCCTAATGTATGCTTCTATGTCTTATCCTTGGATACAACAGGCAATTTAGCATGGCCAATCCTCCACACTGGGTGAATACTGGAGCAACCAGAGGAAACTCACACAGACAGGGAGAATGTGCAAACTCCTCACAGACAGTCACCTAAGGCTGGAATCAAAATCAGGTCCATGGTACCGTGAGGTAGCAGTGTTAACCACTGAGCTACCATGTTGCCACATTCCTTCAAAAAGAAAAATATTTTGCATGGTTCCAGATTTACATCCTCACTCGTGAGAGTTCATCTGATCCTGCCTTAGCCCATTAGCTGCTGAGATTCTCATCCATGCATTGGCCACCTCCAAATTCAATTATTTTGAATACATTTCTGCTCAATCTCCCATCTGACACTGTTTAAGCTTCACACGTACCCTAACCCACTCCAGCTCCCATTCACACATTACCTCTGTGTTCACTGACGAATACTGGCTTGCAGCCCAGCAAGGTCTTAAACATAAAATCTTCACATTCAAGTCCTTACACATTTGTACCTCTTACTTCCTGAAGTCTTACATTCTCCCAGGTCTCTGCACTTTTCCAATACTGGCAATATGTGCCTCCCTGGTTTTTTTCCAAATCAGAGCTGAAAATGTGTTGCTGGAAAAGCGCAGCAGGTCAGGCAGCATCCAAGGAGCAGGAGAATCGATGTTTCGGGCATGAGCCCTTCTTCAGGAATCATGCCCGAAACGTTGATTCTCCTGCTCCTTGGATGCTGCCTGACCTGCTGCGCTTTTCCAGCAACACATTTTCAGCTCTGATCTCCAGCATCTGCAGTCCTCACTTTCTCCTTTTTTCCAAATCACTCAACTATTGGAAGTGGAGTCTTTACCTGTCTGGATGCTACAACCTCTGGAATTTTCTCCATAAACTTTCTGCCTCTCCACATCTTCCTGCTCCATTTAAAATGATTCTGAATACTTAACTCTGGACAAACTTTGCAATGCCTGGCCTAAATTCTTCTGGATGCAGTAGCACTGAACATTTACCTGACTATATTGCTGTAAAGAGCTTTGAGAAATTCTACTACACGCTGCTATATAAATCCAAGTTGTTACTGTAGATACATTTAGCATAACACAGCCAGACAGAATATATTGTTCTTTTGAAGCAAGTTTTGGTATAAAGTTATTGGGCTGTCTTTGACAATCCATCAAGAGCTAAATCAATGGAGAGAAAAAAAATATCTCTGTGAGGTGTTAGTCCAACAGGTTTAATTGGAAGCACTAGCTCTCAGAGCACCACTCCTTCACCAGGTGGTTGTGGTCCATATCCACCTGATGAGGGAGCGACGCTCCGAAAGCTAGTGCTTCCAATTAAACCTGTTGGACTAATACCTGGTGTTGTGTGATTTTTAACTTTGTACACCCCAGTCCAACACCAGCATCTCCAAATCTGTGAGGTGGGTGGTTGAGTTCAAAACTGTAGGGTTTGGCGAGTTAGGAGACCAGTTCAACAGGTTCTTGCATTTCTCTATACATACAGGCATTGACAGCAGCATTGATCACAACTGAATTGGACGTGTACTTTTATGTTTTTGTCAATTTCTTAACATTTTGGACGGCTGTGTTGTGTCAACTCTCCTTTTCTTAGACAGGGTACCAGGGTTGGATGATCAGCCATAATCATATTGAATGGCAGAGGAGGCTTGATGGGCCCAATGGCCTACTCTTGCTTCAATAATTTTGGACATTTCTGTTCCGCTGGTGCCACAAGTGAGCCTGCAGTTGGCAGCTTGTTGTAAATTGGCTGCTGCAGTATCAGTCACTAAATCGGTGCACTGCACACATCAAACTCAGTTTCTAAACAGATCACGAGTTGCATACAAAAAGTTACTTGGAACCTTAGATAGTTTCATTCTTTTTACATGCCCTGTCCCCCTGAGTACTACTCACTCATCACATCCATCTCTGTTGGCTTGCCCTAGTTCCTTCTCCCCAAGTTCACAGGCTGTGAAACTCTCAACTTCAGCTTCAAGCCCACCCACGGGCCTTTGTTTACTAACAGTGGCTAACACATGTCTGTCGCTGAGTCAGTACAGACACAATGGGCCAAATGGCCTCTTTATGTGCTGTGGCCATTCTATAGCAACCTGCAGCTAAAACGGTTTCTTTACTGGTTCTAAGATTTATGTTTGCAAATGTTGTGGCTATGCAATTGGCTAGAAACAAAGTCATTATACCTTGTAAAGAAAACCACATCCGGGATGCTGGAAAATCAAAATACCTTCCAGCGTTAGAGTCAAGGTAGGTGCCTCTCTTGATTTAAGAAAAATAAGTTTCACTGTCAACACCAACTGAAGTACACATTAATTACTTTAGCCAGACATACAGATTTTTTTTTCAAAAGCTGTGAAGCTTGTAAGTATTGATATTCAAAGAGATGTGGGTGTGTCAGGACAGGGGAACAGAAAGTCAGTATATAATTGCAGCAAGCAATTTAGAAGGCAAATGGTATGTTGGCCTTTATTGCAGAGAATTCAAGCACATGCATAAAGACGCATTGTTCCAATTATGCATTTACAAGTGGCCACATCTGGTGTAGTCTGCATATTTTTAATGCCCTTGTCAGCAGTGCAGCAAGAGTTCCCCACATTGGTCCCTGGGAGTTGTTCAGAGATGAGGGGGAGTAAGGTGGGCTTATGTTATCTGCAGGCAAATGTGAGGATTGCTCTTATGTTATCTGTAGTTTAGAAGAATCCAAAGCGATCTCACTGAAACATACATAATTCTAAAAGGACTTGATGGGGTAGATGCTGACTGATTGTTTTAGATATCTCAGCCAGTGAAAACAGAGGCACAGACTTGGGGAAATGGGTCAATCATTTAAGACTGAGATGAGAAATACTTCATTCAAACCAATAGGTGGATGTGGGCCATTCAACTTTGAGTATGTGGATCACTAAACCATAAGATATAGGAACAATATTAGTCCATTCGGCCCATTGAGTCTGCTCCACCATTCGATCATGGTTGATATGCTTCTTAATCCCATTCTACTGCCTTCTCTCCAAAACCCTTGATCCCCTTACTATTCAAGAGCCCATCTATTCTGTCTTATATATGTTCAATGGCTTGGTCTTCACACCCCTCTGCAGCAATGCGTTCCACAGATTCACCATCCTCTGGCTGAAGAAATTCCTCTTCATTTCAATTCTAAAGGGTCATCCCTTCTGAGTCTTCATTTTATGGTCTCTCCTGCTAGTGGAAACATCTCCTCTATATCCAATATTCAGGCCTCTCAGTATTCTGTAAGATTCAATTAAACTCCCTCCCTCATCCGTCTACACTGTAGTACATCTGTTCTTATATTCTAGCTCACTTGAAATGAATGCTAACACTGTATTTGCCCTCCTAGCTACCAAATTAACCTGCATGTTAACCTTAAGAGAATCCTGAATTAGCACTCCTTATTCCTTCGTGCTTCAGATTTCTGAGGCCCTTCCCCATTTAAAAAAATAGTCTGCACCTTGATTCTTTCTACTAAAGTGCATAACCTCACACTTTCCCACTTTGTACAGTTCTGTTCCTGACAGCCAAACTTTATTTACACTATAGTTATGACCAGGACTAAAATTGATATAAGTGTGTTTGATCCCAATCATCACTAAATAGTCTGCACCCTGTAAAAGACAGCTTTAAGTTCAACCCAACCTCTGTGGCAAATTTCTATGTCAACAATATCTGCTGCTAATGAAGTAAACCATCCCAGACAGCTTCATAAGTGTATTATCACAAAAAATCTGACTCTGAACTACACAAGATGATATTATAAACAAGTGACCAATGCTTGGTCAGAGGTATGGGTCTTTAAGGATCATCTTAAAGAGTGAGAGAAAATGGTTGAGAAGCAGAGAGGTTCAGAATGAGAATTGCGGTGTTTAGGATACAGGCAGCTGTAAGTGTGGCCGTCAAATGGAGGAGTGATATGTGACATAAATCGGGAACTCCTTCCCACAAAAGGTTGTGGATGCCAGCGATTAAAGAGCATTCAAAACGAGCCTGACAGATTTTGAATGGGGAAAGGTTTCCAGAAATAGGAGGGACAGGTGTTATAAAGAGCTGAGATGCTGATCAACCCTAATTTAACCGAATGAGCAAGCAGATCCTTGAGTAATATTGTCTCCTTCGATTCTATGTCCCTATATTAATATATACAATTCAACAGTTTAATTCAACTTGAAAGCAAGTGATCCTTGCTCCATACTGCCATTCCATTAAATGCACAACAGACGTTGCGCCCTTGTTCCAAACTGGTTGGTTACCTATGACCCCAATCTCATTCCTAGTTTTACATTTTCCACTGCCACAACTTTGAAGTTCCATCTGTTCTAAATGTTTCCAATAGTGTATATTGGGAATCTCAGGATTCCCAATTCCCACCAGTACTTCAGCAAAGAATCAATGTATTGTCCAAAAACTGTCAGCTCTAAGCACAGCACAGCCTATTGGATTCTTGGTGATCATCTTATATCAATCACTTCTGGCTATGCTTTTTCCCCATAAAGAGAAAAGAAAGTATTCTCTTCGTATCCCCTCAATCAAAGCCATTGGTAGTTTTAAAGACCACTATTAGGTCACTCCTTGGCCATCTTCCTTCAAGAGAATTAGACCAATCCTTTCCTGATATTGTTAGCCTCATGTTTCATTCTTACACTTCTGATCTCTCCACAGTCCCTTTATATCTTTCACCTGATAGTAACCAGAAACGCAGTAATGCTTTAAATGTGGTCAAACTAAAGTTTGATAAAAATTTGGCATACCTTCTCTCCTTTTCAATTCTGTATCCTAGAAATAAGACCTACTAGGAGAAAGTGAGGACTGCATATGCTGGAGTACCAGAGTTGAAAAATGTGGTGCTGGAAAAACACAGCAGGCCAGGTAGCATCCGAGGAGCCGGAGAATCGACGTTTCGGGCATAAGTCCTTCTTCAGGAATCCCGAAACGTCGATTCTCCTGCTCCTCAGATGCTGCCTGGCCTGCTGTGTTTTTCCAGCACCACATTTTTCAAATAAGACCTACTAATCAATTTAGTTTTATGTTACTGGGCACATAGTCAGGCTAGGCAAATGACCCAGAATGATGAGTTCAAATTCCACTGCAGCAGGAAGGGAATTTCAATTTAGTTAATTATATAAATCTTAAATAAAGGCCACTATCAGTGTCACTGCCTGGAAATGTGGTGGAGACACATTCAAATCAAGAGAACTTTGAATGATTATTTGAATAGAAATGGTTTGTAGGAATAAGGCAGGACATTGGCTCTTGGTAATAGAACCAACTCAGGAACTATAGGTTGAAAGGCTATGATTAATGACTATGGACAGGATGTAATGTGTCCGCTAGTTGGAGGAGCCTGCATCAGCTCACTGGGGCCTAACTGAACTAAATGCCCATCAGGCATTTAACTGGCTGATGGGACTCATTGCAGCTCATGTGGACATGCAGGAGGCTAGAAGAACACAGCAAGCCAAGCAGCATCAGGAGGTGGAGAAGTCAATGTTTCAGATGTAACACTTCACCTCCTGATGCTGCCTGGCTTGCTGTGTTCTTCCAGCCTCTTGCCTGGTTACTTTGGATTCCAGCATCAGCAGTTGTTTTTGTCTCATTGCAGCTCATGCC